>NC_064040.1:10579921-10884452 GCF_932526225.1 Nematostella vectensis | reverse complement strand
ACAAATCTTAAACAAGGTAATAACAGACATATGTACTTCTGTTTATTTATATCTGTCCTGGAATTGGAGGAGGTGTGTAGGCGGAAGGATTGCTGTTATATTTGCGTAGAAGCGTAAAACTCAGGGTTGCGTGGCGAGCTGCAAGAAAAGCGCTATTTTATTTGGTGCACGTTATTTCTGGTGACGTTTTGTTAAAGGTGCAATAAAGCTTATAATTTGCTCTCGCACCCAAATCGTCAACGCGGAAGACTATCGCGTCTGACTGAAAGGGGAATTTAGCTCTACCTTTCGCTCCTAACCCCACGTGTCTGTGTTCTACAAGTTCATAGTTAAACATGTTCCGTGCGCGGGTACCTGGTGTAAGACGTGATGGACTCGATCTGCTAGATCCGTTACGAGCATTCCAAGATTTTTCCGCAACTATTTTACTGTGCAAAAAAAAAAAGACATGCAACTTCTTAGCGATTTCAGATTAACCTTACATCCTTAGGACTTCATGAATTATTGAGACAGATTTGCAAATCGCGTTATCTCTTGTCCTTTCCGTCGTGCTGTGATTTATCAGGCATTCGATTGCTGCTTCCCTGGCTGGCAACCAATGCTTTAAAAACACTGACTGCAGTATCACCACCCAAGACTCGGTATTCTTTGGCGACAGAATCCCGGTGCAGCCCAATCCATTATCTAAGCTGAGCAGGTAACGCCTTGTTGTACGCTTTTCTCCAGGACAAATTCTATGTGCCATTGATAACGCGCCTAACTTAATACTTTAAGACATAGCCCGCATGCCATCATACATTTCTGATTTAAGTTTATCTTAGAATGTCAGTTGTATAGGGTTGCAAGGTGCATTTATTGTTCTTTATCGTCCATTGCGATTTTTGCGCGAATTTTAAATGATTTTAATTGGCGCTCATTCTACTTAGAAATCTCCCAGGAGATCGCTCCTGGTTTTCTTTTCATTTGTATTTAGAGGCATAGCAGCAAGTATGTTTATTAGCGGATTTTGTTAACTGGTTATTAACTTGGTGATCATTTGTCAAAAAAGACAAAAAAGTACCAGATATTTGAGAGAATTCTGGTGCTACAATTATGCTCGACCTGCTAAATTAGCTTGGGATACAGTTCATTTAAATGCGTTCTTGTTAACCACACCAATAGCCAATCTTTTCTTACTAACGAGTTCTGCTCCAAACGCAATAACGCACTCGATCAAATGATATTTCCACGCAGTGTTTTGTTGTAACATCATATTTGAGCGGGTCAAGGCTTTTGTCGGGCGATTTGCGAGACCTGCTCTTTGCAGCGGGTGTACTATGTTTCAGCAGTTGACTAAGCGATCTCTGCTCCTACTTTAATTATTCATGATTTTTGAAGTCAAACGCTGTTGACCTGCAAAAGATAACAAAACTTCCAACGCAAACTGGACCGCGCGAAATGGAAAGGTAAAATTGTGAAAGAAACCTGCTCTATGGTAGTCTTCTTAGCTTTATCAAGGTAATAAAGTGTTTGGGTTTATAGCATTGCAGGGGAAGGCGGCAGTCATGGCTGGTATATCAGACCAGGTCTATGATTCCTCAGAGCGTTATATCCCCCGACGAAATAACCGTTTTCAATTCGTGACGAGTCATTTTTGGCAAAATGCACCGTATACAAGACAAAAAAATACAGTAAACATTTGTCTGCACAGTAATTTGAATGTTTGTTTCTACGCAAAATGATAATGTTTCTACGCAAAAAAATAATACTTTTGCATGTCTATTTGATCAGTATGTAAATAGCGAAGAAAACCTAAATGTGATTGCTTCCCCGGACAGCGTTTTGCTTCAGCTAGTATCCGAGAGAAATGATTCATCATCGTACCATCTTTCTACCGTTTTTAATATCTGTCTTAGGCGTTGCATAGGAGAGCACGTTTTAGGGACGATCCCGGACAATGCGCTGGCAGGCAGACTTTTGGGTTCTCGTTTGATTGAGTTTTTATATTCATATCATGCAGTTACATTTCATATTGTCTACATAATCAACATAAAGCCTGCATGTAACCTTTACTCGGTGTTTTGCGGAGAAATGATCAAAAGTTAGCCTCAGTCCAAGCTAGGTCGCAGACCAGAACAAGATGTCCAGACCTGCACGTTCAAACAAAAAAAAAAATATCTATGATAGCGCACAGAGCGCTTTGTTGGGATAGAACTTCTTATACATTAGCAAAAAAAATCCAATAGATTGTGAAAACCCGTATGACTTTTAAGACTGGAAAAGAATGATGTAGCATTTGATCGGCAATTACCACTCAAGGTAACTCAAAAGACAAAGTAAATATGCAGCCCGCGAACCGCGAGATTAGGGCAGGAAGGCGGGATCCCATGCTGAGCAAATGTACACGAGACTCGATCACGACCGCGCATGCGCTTCACCTGGCCTATTGAAAGGACACTGCGATCTTCGCGCCAGGAGAACCGCCGAAATAACCAACGTAACGTGATAGAATTAAGATGATAATTTATCGCGTATCATATAAAAAGCGGCATAAATAGTCGATTGCCCGCCTGTATTCCAAAAGGCCTCCGAATATGTGCTTTCTGACCTGGGGTATAAACAAATAAATACATTGCAGGTTTATTTGCACAGTTCTATGTTGCTTCAGGCCAAGATTTCCAAAATTGCAAAAAGTGATACCCCATGGAAGTTAGTAGGCAAAGACATTTAGATATTGAATCTAAAATAGCAGCTTTGGTTAGTTCTAGCCCGGCATGAAAGGAAAGGGCAATTGATTCATATTCAATGATTCATATTCAATTTACTCTGCAGATAACATTTCAAGACAAAGTCACGACTATCTTTGCGGTTGCATAGCCCACCGCAAACTACTTTTTGTTGCATAATTGATCACCCCTGGATGAATTCCAACAGACATTCTCAATTGTCCATGGGGGATTAACAACATAAAGGTACAGGTGAACTTGTATTATTATCAGAACAACCGGAACACAAAGAATCCAGTAATCATAGTGCTCTCCGAATCACCTCGTTTGCATATCGCACGAGTTTGCTAACCGCCGCTGCACTGCGCATGGACATTGAGCAAACCGGGTTGGGGGAATGTGCGCCTGAAGTATAAATTCACTGCTAAAAGCTACCTTAACGAGCCTAAAAGGGCATGCCAGGTCCTGAGATTCGCATGGTATTGAGTTTGCTAGAGCTTGGATATCATGCGTTCTTCTAGGATACGCCCGATCTTGACCACGCGACCTCGAAAAAGGATTCCATATATACTTAACAAGGAGCGCGTGTTTCCGGATGCAAACCACGTCTGGTCCTGTTTTTCGAGCACGACGTAAAAATTGCTAATTCATTCAGGAGCTCATTAATTCCAAGCCGGCCGTTTCCGCTTGTTTGTAGCCATGCTGGATGTTGAATGAGCGATTATGTGCACGCGCCTGTTAGCAGCTGCCGCGGCGCTATGGACATTTAGCTCCGTTGCGCTTCGTTTAACCCATTCAACAAGCCATCTTTTGTTTAGCAAAAATTCGCAGAGCTCACAGCTCAAAAATAAAACCAATATTTCTTTGCAAATTCTTCCGCATCATAGAGAGCTATTTTGGATGCCTTAATACGTGCCACCTGTAAATGGGTGTATAGTTGAGAGTTTTATTTAATGGAGAGTCTAGGTAAATAAATAATTCTTTCACATTAAAAAAATTGAAGCGAGAAAGCGCGATCGGAATCTTTCTTCGTACGTGCCGGTGTAGTGACCTCTCGAAAGCAACGGTTTGTCTCTTCTTCAATTTTTCCACCTCTACGTAATGATCGTATGGCATATCCAAGGCAACGCACAAAGGTTATAAACGTGCTTTCGGCGATGGTCGTTAATAGCCTCATTAAAATTCATTATGCTAAATGTAAAAACAAACGAAGGCGATGAGCGCGTGCCACTGTTCACAAATAAAGCCCCGGATCTATTGTCCGCCCACTGAAAACGATCAAAAACAAGCCGGGAAAATTGCAGATACGGTTATGTTTCAAGAGCTGAAACATATGAAACTCGCATGTTTACGATAAATAGGATTAAGAATTAGTTTGATCGACATTTTTAGTGGTTTTGGCAAATTTAAATAAATAAAATGCTGAACGATGCGAAACCAATGAAGCGTAAAGAAACCTGACTTGCAATATTCTTCGCAGTTCGGTATTGTGTATGTGATTCAGTTGACTTTCCTATATATTTATAGGAGAAACAATTTGAACACTAAAGCTTTCATGCGGGGGTTTTACTTAGCCCGTTGTGACGTAGTTTGACTCGACAAATAGAAATACCCATGAACGGAAACAATACTCCTCGCAAATTTCCGGGGTACAAAGCGCGCTAGTCTGCGAAATGCAGAGCCTCCACTTGTACTGGATAAAATACAAGGGAAAGAAGTTTCACGAAATAGCGTGCTTCTAATTAACAGACGGTTGACAGGAACATTTGAGTTCATGAATGCTTTAAATAACTTCAAACAGGAAGTTGTATAATTTTTGCATTTGCAATGCGTTAATTAGGTCTTGCATTTGCACATCGAGGTATACGCAAAGCTAGATCTCAGGTTTCGCACAGGAAGTCAATAGTGGCTTCCTGAAATCGCAGAAGGGTTCTGGAGGGGATCTTTCCCAGGTCGGTCTCTTATTTGTTTATGTTTGCACGAATTACCAGTGAATGCGAATCTATTCCCCTGGGAACAGCTGTGGCCTGTGATTGGTTCGTGGGCGGGCTTGTCATTGTAATATCAAGGGAAGTATATGACGTAAGCATGAATAGACGAGTTTGTAGGCCCCGGTCAGATAAACGTAGGAAAAGCTGAAATTCGCACAACAAAGTCGCTACTCCTCGATTTGAACCTATAACGCAGCAAAATACGCTTGAGTCGGAATAACATCTATTGTGGAATGCATCTAAAGTCTATCCAAGTGTTTTTGGAAACCGGTGAATGATAACGAGAAACGAAAGGTAAATTTCATGCTCCATTCTTGAGCGCGTGGAAACGGTCTCACACTACACTTGATGTCGTCATGATTTGCTCCCCAGAAGAGCGAACTCCACTGTTTTCTGGCACCTTCGGCTATCCTAGCCGCATATACGCGCTTGGTATGATGTTATGGTCGTTGCAGGGGAATATGGTT
Organism: Nematostella vectensis; assembly: GCF_932526225.1. NCBI lineage: Eukaryota > Metazoa > Cnidaria > Anthozoa > Actiniaria > Edwardsiidae > Nematostella > Nematostella vectensis. The sequence goes on along the minus strand of NC_064040.1, from coordinate 10,879,289 downwards.
GTGAAATTCGTGTGCTTTCGAGGTCCAGGCGAACACACAAAGACTGAATGAAAGGCGCTGCCGAACCTCGTACAATTTGCATCGTTGCACGCCGTAGCTCTCCCAGTCAGCATTTCAAGCCTTCCGCTTTCGGTCACTGTAGCCGACAAATAATTTCCTACTCTGTATAAATTATGCGTGTTGTATTGGAAAACACATCGACTCATACAAGATGATTTAGACATAGACAAATTTATTGATGGCTGTTCTTATTCTCTCGTTTCACTTTTTGGACGCTTTTTTCCTGCTGGGCTTTTGTGGTGCGAATATAGAAAAAGACGTCAGACACTCGAGGTTTTGGATTGTTTTGGTCCAGTAAGCTCTTTGTGAACTAACACATCCATGAATTATTTCTAAAGAAGTCTGCCGTAGGATTTAAAAGTTTGCTTTTAGGATTTTTGGAAATTATTTATTTCTACCGATTCATCTCTTGACCCTTCGCTTTAAAATACAGTCTGTTTTATTTTTTATACCTGAAAGGTAAAATTTTCATTGATTTTAAACACAGTCGACTGCAATGTTCAAGGCTATTTCATTTTAAAAAGAATCGGAACAGATTCGCAAGCATTTCGGGAATTGAGAATTCCTGGTGTTTTGACCTGTGTAATCTACAACATGCTTTTGCACGCTACTGGTACACCGTGAAAAAGCGAAAAAACAAATAGTCGCTGCTTTCCAAATCACTCATCGATCTTCACTCGGACAATCCATATCCAATATAACACAAGCTGTTGGGTTGTAGGTTAGGGTTATTTATCTTGCAAATAGCAAGCTGATATCGTTGCAGTGACTAATTGAACTTGTTTGTATTTACAGTTTGGGAGATCAATCATTCAACTGAAACGAATCGGCCACGCGGCAAAATCATCTTGAACAAATTGTTGAGAGAACAGTGGGTTGAAAAATGTCTTATGAAAACGTCCCTTGTGCGAGTCCTGACACAGAAAGAGATGAGGAGCCTGCTCCATCTCTCTACGGCATCGAGACAGCGGACGAAAACCTGCAATTGGCGAAAAAGAGAATTGAACCAATTGTACCACCATCACGACTCGCAGAAACTGCTAACATTGAAGACCACTTGATAATGAATGAGGAAGAGATCGCTCAAGCTACGAGGGTTAATAGAAAAGACTTTGAATCCGAAGGGAAAGAGAAACGCGAGGAGGAATCAATACCACGAAGTGAAGATGATCGAAATAGTTACGGCTCCCTTCCACCTCGCGCTCGCTGGAGGAGATGGGGTGAATACGAGACTCAGCCCAACGAAAATACGAACGCGGCAGAGGTTCCGACTTGTGAGTTTAGCGAGAGAAATGACAGAAGTGATTCAGTTATTAAACACGCTCACGATGCAAAAGAAGAGGAGTCCACTCGCGGAAAAATATCGCTTGATCGCGAGGACTATATGAGCTTGCAGTGCAACGAAAACATTTCGCGGGATGATGGCGGTGCGGCGAGAAGTAATGTGGACCGCTCGCGCGGCGGTGTCTATTATTATCATCGTGACGAAGCGAGTGGTAAATCTATGGTGTCGAGAGATGGAGACGGCTATGAAAGCGATACTGACAGGTCTCGTAAAGCACCGGAAACTGATAGTCAGAAACCTCAAGATCAGCATGCTGTACCTCAAGCATATCACATGCACTACCCAAACATTATGACACTTTCTCAAGCAGGCGGTATGGTAGGAGCTCAAGCTTTAGCTGGAATGCCTGCTCATTTACTAAGAGAGCATTTGATGCGCATGCACTTTGCTGGAGATGGGAGACAACCTAGTCAGCGGGGCGACTATGCCTCCAGTCGACCTGAGCAGCAAGTCCCTGTGGCCAGTAGCCCCGGTGATTCAGCTGAATCAGTGTATAACGCCCTTCCCAGACATGCTCAACCCGTAAACACTGGCATCCAGTACGTGGATCGCCAGGGTCTAGTGCAACAGGGGTTCGCAGTAATCCCTGGAATTGGCCCTGTCCAGGTCTCCATGGATGGTAATGGGGGGGTGTATTATTCAGCCATTCCCATGGGCGCAACAGATCCAAGCCGTTATGACAATTTCACAAGTATACAGGCTTTCAATAAAATGCAAGCTGAGAATCAGGCGAGACTACAGACCCAGCGGCCTTCAGCAGGAACCACCGTCTCCACAAGTGAGCAACAGCAGCCACACCACAGCAAAGAAAGCACACAGAGTGAGTATCAGCATACCTTGATCTGTCTGAACTGTCATTCCTCACATGTGATGTCACAAGCCCTTTGTTCTCACCAGCTGTGCTCCCTATGCATTCAAGCGTGTTATTTATCAGTTCTAACATGCACAATGATCTGTTGCCTAGTGCTCAACTACGCAACTAACACAGTAATGCCTAAAAAAGCAGCACCATCGCATCATAGTTCATAAAATTCCAAACATTGTGAGGATTGTAGAATCCAGAGCTGCAGAAATTGGCAAGTTTTCAGTGCAGAATTTGTTTGTGTGATGGAACGTTTCTAGATTACCAGACTTTGCATGGCTATTGAAAAATCTAGCCAGACTTAGCCATGCTAGCATGCAATGCTCAAAATAGTACAGTACTGAAGGTAAAACAAGGTATGTCCAAGAATTAGATTTAGTCTATATCCATTTGGATTTGCTAAATAGATATGCAGAGTTCTTGTGTAATTTGCAGCTTGGTTTTTAGCATGTGTGAGCTGCTTTGTCCTGTAATTATATGCATGATTTCTTATTTTTTGACAGTGGAGTTTTGTTATGGTATGCTTTAGGTTTTGTGCTATTACAGTGATGTACAAGACTTTTTTTCTTCCTTCTATCATAGCCAGGCGAACAACTAAATATTTTTTAATATGTTTTAATGTTATGACTTGGATATGTTAATCACATTCTGTACTCTTAATATCCCTTGAGTTCTGGCTTAGGTATTGGGTTTGCTTTGTAAAGTTTTTTACCTCAAGCTCTGGAGTCATTAAATTTGCAAGTAATATTATTTTGTAGAAACATGGCCAAGCAAGCAGGGGTGTCTGGCATGCTAATGTTTTTGTGTGCTGCTTGAAGGTTCCAGATAATGTCACATCAAATCTGGGTCCATGTAGTAATCAGAGTTCACTTATTCTAGAATTGTCTAGGTCACCATGATATTACATTCTGAACTACCCAAATTATGCAACATTTTGAGGTTCCTGTGAAAACATGTTTCAAATAACACACATGGCGATGAGCCAGACATAAACCTAGATAATTCAAGCCAAGGTCCATCTCTGAGTGACCTTGATAGGGTGACTACAGAGGGTTTCTTGAGGTCTGAAATTGATCCAAAGCTAGTAGAGTTGAACTGTGCTCTTCCCCATACATTGTATTAATACATTCGTTTTGTTCCTTTTCTAGATGCTGCAAAGTCATACACTAGCTCCATGCATACAAATGCAGTCCTATCTCCAACATCTTCTGAAGAGCTAAGGTCAACTGCTTCCCCCAGCCACCAGAGTGGAAGCAGTAGTCCAACTCCAACTTCCCAGGATGAGTCCAGCGATAAGAAAATACTGCAAGCAAAAGCAAAGGGGAGACCCAGGCCTTATGGCTCCCGGCCGGAAATCAAATGTGAACAATGTGGTAAAATCTTTGGTTCGTCTAGTGCTCTCGCGAAGCATAAGCTTACACACAGTGATGAAAGGAGATATGTCTGTTCCATCTGCAGTAAAGGATTCAAGAGACAGGACCACCTGTAAGTGTCAACTTGTTGGTTATATTTATACCATATTACAGTCTTACTGCATATCTGTAATCTTCCTAAGTGGAATTGCTTGCAATGCTTTCTGTATGTATAACCCCTAGTAGAAGCAATTAAAACAGCAAATATTTACTTGTTTAGCAGTGACAGCAAAAAGTGTCATGTTAGGCTAAGACTTATTGTCCCAGTTGTTGTGTTTCAATATTTCTATTGAGGAATCTTTTAAAATTAAGGAAGTATAATTGTTTTGTATGCAATTCAGCATTTTATGATTTGTTAATCACCTTAAGAGTGTTAATGACACTAGAGCTTTTGTTTTGACAATAGAAGCTGTCATCCCTTTGTAATATTGAGGTCACCGAACATCTTTCAATTTTAAGTTATTTACTGTAGAAGCTTAACAAAAATTTCTAAAAGAAGACATATTAGTTGCTTAACTAAAATTTCTCTTTTCTCTAATGTAGTTATGATCATCAGTCAAAACATATCACCATTTCTTTGTTATGACTTGTTTAGTTTATAACTTCTAAAGCATCCTTTTTTTTGTTTAGAATCAACATATTTCCCAACAGGAATATGTATCAGACTCATACCAGAAATTATTCACTTGCAGTACAGTATTGATTTTTTTAAATCGTTTTTGAAAATTTTCAGTACAATTTGTTTATTTTTGCTTTTTTGTTTTAATTTGTTATGTACTTTTAGAGATAGTATTAAAAAAATTGCAATCCATCTCTTTTATTTGCTTAAAAATAGTTGGAAGAGATTGCTACTTTGCTCGATGCTGTAATTCAGGAGCAAAAAATCTATCCTGATTGACAATCATGGTTTAAACAAGGTTTATTTATTTTTACCTACAGCAACGGCCACATGGTTACACACCGGGATAAAAAACCCTATGAGTGTAGTTATGCAGATTGTGATAAGAGTTACTGTGACATGAGATCACTACGGCGACACTTAGAGAACCACCATGCCGCCAACCAAGCCGCCAGCGGTAGTGGCAGCAGTAATGGTAGCCGCACAGCCAGTCCTGCCCCACCAGTCGAAAAGCCTGCTGGTAATACCGTCAGTGCTGTCACTGTTGTCCCAGCTATTGGGCACATGGAGTCATCAACCAACAAGATGGTGGTCAAGCCTGGGCGCGGCCGTCCACCAAAGGAGAGGGGCTTAAATATTGAGGGTACAGACTCGGGACGCTCAACACCATGCAGCACTGGTGAGCCTGGACACGACCAGGGAAATAAGTTGAGTAAAAGAGAAAGGAGCAGTGATAGTTGTAGCTCAGATGGCTCTGATGGACCCCCCAATAAGTTAGCCGCTGCCGAGCCTAAACCTCATACTGCGATGGCCATGCTGAAGCAAGCTGCTGAGCGTGTGCAGGAGCAGCGTAAACAGCATGCATTGGTAGAGCAGCAGCAGCAGCGTTTCTCACAACACCCTTACATGGTACTTCATGACGGCCTAGCTTACCCACCCCAGTTGTACGCAGCACAGGTTTATCCAGGGCAGGATCCAAGATTCGGGGTGTACCCCTATCCCCAGATGTTTGCACAACAGGTTTATCAGCTAAGCAATGGGCAGGGTGTTGTTATTGGTGGTCAGGACCTTCAGCGTCAGCAGCTTGCAAGCAGGCTCCAAGCTGAAGTCGAGAGGCAAAATGAGCTAGCCAAGCAGAAGGCACAGATGCAAGGACAGCAATCGGCCCAGCCGTCACCAATGCAAGAGTACCCCTCACCAAACGACAACAGGCCGGATGGACTCTATCGCCAGAAAATAGCCACTTCAGGTACTCCGACTGATGCGACCGCCATTGCTCTTGCCACTGCTAAGGACACCGCCCAGCATTTGTACTCACGGGAAAGCTACTTTGGTGTACATCCATCTGGGACACAGTGGCAACCGGTGAGGATAAAAAAATATTTTTTTTAGGTCTGTTGTACTGACTTGTGTGAATGTTTATTTGATATTCATAACTTATTTAGAAAAAATATTATTTTGGGTTTGATCATAGGGTAGATTTGGATCTCATTTAAGCTCATTTAGTTTGCTCAACAGATTTTTATTACCATTGCTCTCAGTAATAGATAATGGAACTAATGTGTTCACATTTTGCAAAGTTACTGTTGACATTTAGGTTTCTATAATAAAAATTTGTCCCTTGAGCCTTTTTATGTTTTCTTGATAATGAAGTTTAGTATAATCATATAAAGTGTGATAAATGTAAAATTTAAAAAGATTTGAACATATATGTTTTACTACATATATGTTTTGCCTTTTTAAAGCACAATATATTTTTCTCTTTTAAGAATTTTGACTTTATGATATTTCATTCATTGATCTTGAAAATAAGATTTTTGAGGACACTATCTATTTAAGTAATTTTGCATTTCACACTTCATATCCTTCTTCTCTTTCTAGTACACACTTGAAGCTATAAAAATGTTCTTTATATGTTGTCACTAATGCTAGCCACAACAACTGTGTTTCTTAACCACTTCTAATAAACACCCAATGAGGTTGGTTTCTAAGGGAATATTATTTTGTCATAGTAATGCTTGGTTGGCTTCCCTCATTGAAAATATCAGAAATGCTAGAAAAGAAATATGTACTTTTGTAATTATGATTTGGAATCTCTACCTATATTTTGTTCTTCTTATTTTCAGTTTTACAGTCAAAGGCCCACATATTTGTAGAATCAATTTATTTTGAAGCATTAATATTAATTTCCATTGTTGAGTTTCTGAGGCAGCTGTGTCTTGGTTATCACTCTGGTGACAGGGCACCTGTATGGCTTCCACTCTATGATTGGACAATTCATGACAGGCATCTAATCTGATTGGCTCTTGTAAAGCTTTGTGGCAGATCCCCTTCTTGCAAATTTGCATTTTTTTTTCTCTCTCTGCACAACTCAAATTATTCTATTTTTTTCCCTTTCTGATGACTCCTTGATCATGTGACCTTCACCATCCTTGTATTTAGCTTTGGCCTATTTGTAGCTTACTATTTACCTTAGTACTTTGGACACAGATGCAATCATTTGTCTGGAATAACCTACAGTTTTCACTTCCCTAATGGAGATCTATTTTCCTCTCACTGGTCTCCTACAATTTTTTGGGATTTCCCTTATGAAAAATTCTACCAAGCAAGAAATACACCAACATTATGGTTAAGGCAGGTATCAAGAATAATTTCCACCCCTAACTTGCAGTTAATGTTTTATAGCTAATCTTTGCTACCACAATAATAGAGTATCTACAATTTTAGATTTATTTTTAGGCTACCATGATTGTGTTTTGCTGCTAAGGTTGTATGTACTAGGTGGAGAGAATCATATCACTTGGAATTGCAACCTGCAATTTACACTAGCTTTACAGCAAATTGTCCTTTTACCTGTAGTCACAACCAGCATTATGTACTTGGGTTATTTTTATAAAGGACTTCCAATTTATTTTTTTGCTACCTATAAAACCTGAAGATAAGTACAATAATTTATTCCTATTATCACATCAGAGTCATAGATAAATGCCATCTTATTTGATTTTTGCCTGGGTATTATAGGTGAATTTATTTTTGCCATTGTAGTTTTTTTAAAGGTGCCTTATTTGTTTGTGGTCAAGTTCTAAGTTCTACTGTGATATTAAACATGTTCTGGTTGCTAAATTTTGCTCTCTACTTTTTACTTTCTGTAATTTTAGCTTTCTCAATATACATAGATCTATATTTTTCATGTTCTCCTTGTGATATCATTAGCTACTGAAGAGCTGCAATTTTGTAGCAATAGGAAAATAATTTGATAGTTTTCTAATCTGTTTTTGAATACTGGACTTCACAGCTTTAGGTTTATAGAAAGAGAATTTGTTGTCTATGCATAAAAATATTCTTTTCATGATTATTTGCCATAGTGTATTATATTCTGTTTTGTTCTTTTAAACTTGGTTTTATTATTATTATTTTGGTTACTAATTGTACTTAACATGCAACATTTTAATGTCTACAGAGTTTCCTTTCCTATTGTTGTAGTTTATAGATAAAAAAGAACAAAATATGATCTAGTATCCAATAGCTTTGTCCTAGGTTTTGAGTAAAATTTACATAAAAGCTGTTTTTGCCTAGATGCTTATGCAATATTTTAAAACTTTTTGTAGAATTTTAATCATATAAGTTGAAAACATTAATAGTTTATTTACTAATAGTTTTTATATGCTCCTTTGTTTTTATTTTTTCATTTTTTTTTTGGGGGGGGGGAAGGGTGTCCAATTGCTAATTTTTTTTTCTCTGGAAGTTTGCTGTTTTTTTTTTTTTTTTTTTTTTGCTAAGACTTATTTCAGAGGAGTTACCTGAGTTTGTAAATGGAATTAGAATGTTAACCTATATTTATTGCACTACTAGGTTCGGTATGATGAGACTATTCAACATTCTACCTCTGATATGGGCAACGTCAAGACATGTCACTCCCAGTCCCCTGATAGTGGCACATCAAGTGATGTAGAGGACAGGTACCCCCGTGGGGTACATTTTGCTGCAAGTGTCCGACCCGATAACATTGATATCCCTAGGAAACCAAGAGAGTTTTCCCAACAGGGAGGAAACCATTCGCAAACAGACATTAAACATTCCAGAGAGCACAGAAATGATAGTGACAAAGACAATTCAGTTTTTAGAAACCCTTCAGATATTGTTTCTCCTCGACGGAAGAGGCCAAGGCCTGAACCGCTCAAGATCCCGCCGTCTGTTAGTACAGCATACAACAGTCCGGCCTCCCCGCATGGACGTAACAGGACCTGCTCGCCACCCTACACTCCACCACCTATGCTTAGTCCAAGGAGTATCTTCAGTCATGTGAATGCTGCCGGGAATCTCACACCAAGATCCGGGGTTCCACCCATGCCAATGACACCCAGTCGTCTCATGCTGAGTGCCCGCAGACTTAGTGAGTGTCTCTTGATGCTTAGTCTGTGAATGTTTTTCCCTACACATATTATTTTTTCTCATCTACATTATGGTTCTAAAGGCACACACTGTCAAGGGCTACTCAGAAATTGTTTTAAAATTTTATTTAACGAGACAGTGACTACTGATAGGTTCACAGTCTGTTTATGTGTTAAGCATTTTATCTGTCAATCCATCTCTCTCACTACCCATATCTAACTTATTGGTGTTTTGTATTTCTAGGCAGCAATGATGTCGATGATGAACTAACATTCCCTGAACCGTAAGTATATATATATTTTGATTTATACTTTGTAATAATATCAGCTAAACCTTACACTCTACACTTTCAATCTTTTTTTACAATCAATTTTTACCTTTCCAGGAAAATCAATATTGGTCCCCAATTCCAGGCTTCAATTCCAGATGTTATTGGTATGTTTACATACATGTATATACACCATTTTCCATACCTGATACTTGAAGAGGCTTCTCATATTTGTCAAAACTTACTTATTTTTTTCTTTGATGTTTAGCACCTAAAGAAAATGCAAGGCATGATGACCATAAAGCAACGTTAGTCTGGTATCCAGTGGACGAACGGAAAAGAGGGAGAAGAGAAGAAAGTAAGAATACTTGCATTATCATTGATTGTGGATTTCTGCTTAAAGGGTTTCTTAAATTACTTTACTTGATTGTGGTTCTTTTTGCTGTTCATCTGATATTAACTTAAGGAAGGAATGGAATTTTATGTGTGAACTAGATTTTTAACTGTTTGTAACAAATGACGCAGCCACTTTCTGCACAAGAAGACACCATTGTATAAGTGTACAAGATAATTAAAATGACCATATTTTTTTCTAGTTGAAGCTTTCTTAGACATGGCTTGTTCTGTGGCTGTTGTTGGTGGAGGCTCTAACAAAGAGTATGCATTGCATATACTTCACAAAGCAGGAGGCAATCTAAAGGTACATAGTTCACATGAATAATAACAACAGAAACAACAATAACAGTAATAATTTTATTATTTATATAGCGCAAAATTCATTGTCTATATGATCTAATCCACTTGAATGAATCATTTTTACAACAGCAACCCTTTAGTCAAGTTATTACATTAGGGCAAATTACACAACACATTGTATAACTTGATAGTGTATGATTTCATGCTGGGATATTTTTCTGAAATTCTTTTTATGTACCACCCCAAGACTGTATCTGTACAATTTTACCATGCCCACTAAATAAAAGGCCCCTCAAGACTTCATATAGTGTACCCAATTCTATTATTTTGAGGTTTGCTGATCTTAGGTATATAGTAAGACCTCGTCTGAGAACACTCAATTAAAGAATCTGCCATGTTTACATCCTAGCAAAATACCAAGTGTGAAAAAAGGGACTTATCTAGCAGAAACTAATCACTTCTCTAATTCTTAGGAAGCAGTACGGCTATTATTAAGTAAGAAGCATGTGACCAGCCCAAGTGATCCTATGTATAACTACCACTACGAAGGTATGTGAAAGAATTGTCTTAAAATTGTTTTATTCCAGAAAAAGTTCCACACCCCCCTTGTACACATTCCCTACCCAAGATACAGTGGTAGCGTGGAAAACGCCTTTTTACCCTAGGAAATCGGCACTCAAAGATGCCCCTCCCCCATACCCCCAGAATTTCTAATTCCCTTCATAGAGTGTAAAATAGACCTGACCAAGAATCACATATTACCAACGAGAGCAATAGCATGATTATATTTGAATGAATTTTCTTTTCAACATTGTTCTCTGTTTTCAGGATCTGTAAAATGGGCTTCTAAAGAAAGACAAACATTCAGAAATTCTTTTAGACTCAAGGGAAAAGACTTCAATGACCTCAAGAAAGAGGTAAGAAAGAATAACTAATGATTGAATATAGAGGGTACCTCCATCCTACATCAAGGAAATAATAATAAAATGAAACTAACTGAAAAATTAATTTATGTTTGTGTTTCATATTGCTTTAATAACGTGTGTGAAAAGGATGTATATATTTTTCTCTCCATAGATCGGTGAGACGAAGACAGTCGGAGACTGTGTCGAGTTCTACTACTTGTGGAAAGCAACACATCCCGAAGCTGTCCGAGGCAGGACTCGCTACGTCGATTCCGACTCGGAGGAAGAGTACGAAGAGGAAGACACTGGAAGTGAAACCAACAGCAATCCTTCACTTTTTGAGTGTGATTTCCCAGATTGCAGCGCGGTAAGTCTAGACGATTCCCGGATGATCGTCCGCGTGTTGCCGTCGGCGGGAAATTATTTTGGCTGTATTTTCAATCTTTAGAATTTTATGGAAATATAATGGAAAATTGGAATCAACTTTTGTTAGGTGCCCTATAAAAAGTTTTCAAGTGTTGTATTTTTGAAACCTATTTCACAAAGGACAATAAGAGTCAATTTTAGAATTAAGGCGCTAATCGTGTTGTTGTTTTGTGTTTGTGTTTTTTACCCTTTTACGTTGGTTATTTCGTCTTATTTGGTAAGATACCCCGATAAATCGTCATAACAGTTTGACAGCTGCATGCATTCACACCATGACAAAAGCCCTGATTAGCCTTCCAGTGAACCCTTGAGCTATGTCTAGCAGCTATCTCTTGTCCATTGTTTGATATGCCTCTAACGACTCACGCAATTAACACTTCATTTAACCTGACTGAAGATTACGCCTGTATGAAGCGTTTTTAAAAGATTTTAACTAGTGCCAACAGGATCAATGCCTTGTTTTCCTAACATCAGTCCTTCATTTTCTAGGTCATTTTTTTTAGCCTTGTTAGGACTTGCCTTTTCTTGATTAGGTAAACAGTGTGGTAGGACGTCAAGCGAGTAACTATCACACTAAAAATCCGTCGTTTTGCCCACACAAACACTCCATTATTAGACCTGCACCTTACAAAGATTTTTTTAGCCGTTTACCTTGTTTTTTTTTGTATTATTATTATTAAATATGTATGACATATTTCTCTTAGACTTATAATGTTGTTATTTCCTTGTAGAAATTCGTCTCCAGACAAGCGCTGAACGGCCACATACGCGTCCATGGCGGGAGGTCAGTAGATTCTCTCATGTTATTTAGCCTGCGACCGCCAAGAATTCAAGAATTTGACTTAATATTTTCAATTTTGCGCCATAACCATGGGTATGATAGACTACGCGCTGTATCCAGACCTGAATTCAAATTTCAAAATTCTGCGCGATTTCTAAAACTACGAATTTAGCATTGTACTCATTGTGATATATTTGTATCTTCAGCTTTATGAAGCCTAGCGAGCCGCGCAAACGACGTGCACCCCCACCAACCCTGGACCTAGATCACGTGGTAGTTAAGAGGCGAAAGCCCCACGTGCCTGCCCCGCCCCCGATGCCATTAGTGGAAGGGGGGCCTCTCCCAGAGTTCGCCTGCAAAGTCTGTGGACGGTAAGCGTGATTGATCTGTAACATAAGGGACCTAATATTTCAAAATGAGACCGATAATTTAGAGCTGATGGCATGTTAAATAGCGCGGATTGTAATAGATTCTTTTGTCTCTTGTCGGTTGAGATCTCGGTCGGCCCTCCGGAAGTCAACTGGTGACAGTGCAGCTTTAACTAAGGTGTTTCCTAATATGAAATAAATAAATAAAATTAATTATTATTTTTTTGTCTTTGCAGAATTTTCCACAAGATTAAGAGTCGGTCAGCACACATGAAAACTCACGTGAAAAGGCCGGACGACGACGATAAGAACTCGATCCACCGACAATAAATCGACAGAACTCGGAAGTTAGTCGGGCGTAGAATGTACGAGTAGTCGGAGTGTCAAAAAAGGCGAACTTTCAAAGTAACCTTATAGAGTTCTAGCTAATTTGTCAGACGATTCCGAGATAAGCATGTTGGGAAAATCTAGATAAAATTTGGCATGGAAAAATTTTGGTTATTTGCATTTTTTCATGCGAGATGTGATTGTTCTTTTGTTACACTCTTCACAGCATAGAAACTGATTATAAATCCTGCTGTAATTTAGCGGGCTGAATAAGAAAGTGCATTGTTAAAGAAAATGAAGGCTCATTTTGAAATAATATACCGTGACAAAACTTTGTATTTGTGCTTGGTGTATAACTAATTTATTGTAATTCAGCGAGGCATGGGCCTAATGAGAGTACCGGTTTAACTTATAGCCTTTGCTTTTTTTCACTCTTTCTTCGTCAGAATTGGCCCGTCATATTTGTACATTTGTATTTATATTCTGGCGTACTATTTCGCCGTTTCTATTGTAAATTAAACACGGGCCAAGTATATATTTTAAATAATCAATGAAGCCCTAGGTTCACTATGACAGAGATAGCAAATTCTTCCTAAAACCTCGAAATTGAGAGTTGTTATTATATGTAAAAATATATTCTACGCCATGGTTCATTAGCAGTGTACGAATTGCTACGTTTAAACAGGATCTTGCCGTTATTATCGGTTTAATTTAACCGCACGATAAATCATTTAGACATCGCAACTCCAAATATTTGCTTGAATTTTATTTGATATTATCTTTAATTAATTCCTCGATAGATTTAAAAGTAAGGAGAGCTATTTAAATTTCCATAAAGCTCACCTGCTAATGGTTTAACATGTGTTTGGTTATGGTAAAGGCAGTAAATTTGAACCAAGGAGCTGGCTCATTAAATTGGTTCAATAGTGTTAGTGAGTAAAAGAGCAGTTATAGACTGCAGGGCAGTCTACCCAGGCATCGAAAAGCTGTACATAAATGCCTGTATAAATTGTACTACGTTTGGCGTGAATAAATATACAATGGAATTTTGTGGTTTCGATGTTTTACCAAGGGCGATTACGGGCTGTAGAGGGTAAGAAAGGGTAGATTTGGTATAAATGGAATGTATCTCCTGCGTCCACTCTTCCGTCGCAATACAGAAAAACAAAAATGAAGCAGTGGTTTTTGAAACCCCTAATCTACAAAATCAGCCATATTGAAAAACCCCTACCCAAACCATCTCCCTACACACAAGACATTTCCTGCCATATTCCTGCTATAATTTCTGGCCCATACGTTTTCACTTCACCATCCTCCCTTTATGGAGTTGTTACATAAATGGTGTGCCATTCATGAATGGTGTGCCCCTAACTGGTGTTCTTTTCTCCCTTGTTCTACACGGTTTCGCTCTTATGCGAGAGAGGGTGCTAGCCCATGTGAAACGGGCTGGGAGGTGCGAATCGCCCCTCCGGGCCTCCCAGCCCCGTTCCAGGCTGGGGGCTTTCAGTGGCACCGAAACGCGTTTCGTGTAGATTAATAATTGCTGATTATTAATCTACGTCGGGATCACTTCGCGTAGATGGGTAATTAGCAGAAGTAAATCTACGCAAAACACACTCCGCGTAGATGAGTAATTAGCAATGGTTAGCAATCATTAATCTATGTCGGGGGCGCCAGCGCCTTGTGCTAGGACCTGAGGGCCGTGAAAACGAGGGACGTAGGTTGGGCCGCCAACCTACGGGGCGCGGAATGATCGTTTTTCGGCCGTAAATTCAAAGCCGCTGGCGTGGCGTTTAAACCTGAGTTTTACTCGAACACCTCGCTCCCGAACTCTTCGCGAATTTCTCGCAGCCACTTTTTCATCTTTTCGCGTGTCTCCAGGGAGGGCCCTTTCCTGCCTTTTTTTCCCACGCGGTGCGAGGCCGTGTCGAGCTCTGATAGCGGCCTTGAGCGCGTAGTATCTCTCTTGTTCCTGAAGTATTAGCCGAAACTCTTCGTCTGAGATATGCCCGTCCTGCAGAGCCTTAGAGACCAGCTCGCTGATCGAGTTTTTCTTACTCTCCGCTAAAACCATCGTGTCTTCGTGCTTAGCCACCTTGCTCGTAAGACCCCTAGAGACCACCCCCGCGCCCGCGCCCACGACACCGACCAGCCCAGCGACCCCTGCCAGCGGACAGAATTCTATCAGATCTGATCAAAACCCCTATCCCACTCAAAGAGACCCCCACCCCGGCGCTGGATAGCGCCCCTGCAGCGATGCCGGATGCCACAGACACAGCATGGGTAACGGCAAAGGCGCGCTTATACTTCTTCCGCACCTGTCGATGATGCGTTATCTCGTTGTCTAGAACCGCCTGAGTGTCACATGTTCTCTGGAGTCGGAAGCTTTGCACGTCGCCGCCGATGCTTGCCGGAGCGGCAGGCGTCATGTGCGTTTGCGGGCAAATCGGGGGGCAGACACTGGGAAGCGAGGGGTATATGGCACCGCTGCTAACGTCGCTGTTTGCCATGCTTGTTATGTCGGACCTAGGTTAGCTCTAATACGAGGCGAACAGGCTTGCCCTTTAAGTCCACCCGTCTACCGCGGTCATCCCTGATCCATATTTGGATACTCGAGACAAACTCAGAGGAAGATGCTGCGACACAAACGGGGATGTCGGGTCCATAGACGACTTTCTCGTGCGGCCTCCCGCGGGTTTATAGGCAAGCGAGAACGTTTGAAGGTTTGCCTAAGGAGAGGCATTGCGTGCGGTCTACGATATCGCAGCAGATGTAGAGGTCGGCATTCTGGAACGCAACGCCGTTGGACACGAGCGCGGTCTTCCCCTTGCAGCTCTTGGACTCGTTCTGTGTTCTCCTGGATGACCGCGTCTATCTCTGCCACGGACCCCATCGCCAGCTTGAAGCCTTTCAGCTTCAACGGGATAAGGGGCGTCGTCTCGTCGTCCCCCGCTCCGCGATCGGCGGACGCACCCGGCAAGGTATCGTCAATGTCAACGTCAACATCACCCATGATTCGTGCACATAACTCGTGCTACGCTATATTAGACATGTCTAACAGCCCGCACCATAGCCACCCGGCTTCGTACTTTATATATATATATATATATATAATATACGTAATAGGGATGTCAGTCAGCGATAAACTTGTTCCCCAACGAACACCCAGAACTCCTCTGGGGTTGAAAGCCGAGAGAACTGTTCACCGGGTCACTCTCAACCCGTCGACGGCCTCCCCAGGCGAGACGCTATATGTGGCGGTCCCAAAGCTATCGGAAGGCGTCACGCTCGTGCCTGGCTCCTTGAGGGTCGGTTTCGATCTCTCCATCTCAGGCCAAGCAAATAATACCGTCGTGAACAACGTCGGCCGAAATCTTGTGAGCCGCCTGAAAATCACGTTTGCAGGAGAAACGCTCCAGGACACCAACCGCTACGATGTCTTCAAGACGTATGGGGAGCTTTACCTGTCCAAGGTCGAGAAAGAGGACCGCCTGGAGCAGGGCATACAGTCAGAAAACATGCGCAAGCTTCGCTCCAAGGCTGGCGATAAAGCGACTAGTAACGCCAAGGAGAACGCTCCACGGGGCGAACTACAGCATCCCGCTAGACCATTTTATGCTGACGGACCACGGCGTACTGTACCCAAGGGCGCTCTCCGAGGCGCTGCTCTTCGAGATCACGCTCGCAACGGTTGACCAGGTAGTAGTCGGAAGCGATGCTACCAAATTATCCTATGGCTTCAAAAATCTAGAGCTGGAATACGAAAGCCTGAGGGACGACAACCTCGCCCGGTCCGCCTACCAAAACGGCACAACGTTCTTCTACGAGCAAGTGAACCTCCACAAGACCTTTGTGATTAGCAAAGGGACGGACAGCATAATCAACGAGAGTGTCAACCTGCCGCGAAGGTCTATGAGTGGTCTGTTGCTCCTCTTTGTGGACTCATACACGGCAGGGGCTCGCGACTCTGAGAAGTTCGTGTACCCCGACATCAAGAGCGTTCGCGTTACAATCGACGGCATGCCAAACAAGGTCTTCAGCCAGGGGCTGCGCCCCACGGATTTCTGGAAGGAGGCGAAAAGGCAGTTCGTCCGCCCCTCCTGGGGGGGGGGGGGGGGGGGAACAAAGCGGAGCGCCTGCCGCCCCGGCAATCAGCCCCGAGTCGTTCTATGGCGATAACAACTTTGCTCTGTGGATCGACCTTCGAACGACGGACGACAGTGCTATCCATGGGGGTGGTCTCCGATTGGTCAATATCCGCGACGGTGTGCACCTCGAGATAAAACGCACGGCAAGCGGCACGGGTACCGTAAACTGTCACGTGTTTGTGGTGGCCGACGCCCAAATGAACCTTATGAACGGACAGCTAGAGTCCAAACAATACTGAGCACAGACACGCAGTGCGCGAAGCGCTGCGGCAGCGCGGTATGGACCCAAAAAAAACATCCCATTTAACGCTCTCATCGTAGGCCCGACGTCATGCGGGAAGACCCGATTCATAGTGGACCGGCTGCGCGGCCCTTTCCGGGGCAAGTTTGACTACATCGTACTCATGTGCCCTACCTTTGTCTACAACAAAACATACGACGGCTTTGGCGAGGGCGACAATCGTCTGTTTGTCATCACACCTGAGGCGGGTCAGATCGACATAATGCTGAGGTTTGTCTCCGCTCTCTTCGAAGGCACTAATACGCTAATCATACTCGACGACTGTGCGGCCTCGAAAGACCTAAAGAGGCGCCCTGACCAGCTCGTCAACTTGGCGTTCAGCGCGCGCCACGTGGGTATTAGCGTGTGGGTAATCACACAGCAGGTCACCAGCATCACGAAGCCGTTCCGTGAGAACATCGCGGCCTTGGTGGTCTTCTATACCCCGAGCAGAGCGGACATGAAAGCTATCCTGCATGACTACGGCGCGGAGCTCTCAGAAGAGAAGATGAAAGAGTACATGAAGGCCCTCAAGACGAAAAAGTTCTCGAAGTTAGAGTTTTGCTTGCGTCACCCTTATACCATCGCCCTAGTTGAACGGTAAGCGCAGTAAACCACCGCCCACGTATGCCCTAGGGCATAAAGCATTGATCACCGGAGGTGAGAAAACTGAGGTAGCAGACGCGGGGGAGAAACTCGCGATTCTCGTAGCCTCGGGGAAGTCGAGAGAAATGGTAGACAAGGCCCTGACTCACGAAGACGTCAAATGCATGAGCGCCGAGGAGGTGAGGAAGTACGAGAAGCGATACGAGACCGCTCTAGCCAGCAGGACTACGGACGCCCTGGCAGACAGCTTTCTGAAGCTTACGACCAAGCTAGTAGGCATGGCGCTGCCGATAGACAGTGTGGTCGATCTTCACAATGACCTAGTGTCCGACTACATCATTAACAACGAGCTCCGCACATTGTGCGGAAGCCTGTCTCTACGCTGCGGTCGTTTGATGGCTTTAGCCGTCGGGGCGTTACACGTAGCACGTCATGTGAACACCGCCGGAACGGCAAGCGCTGACACGCGATGTCAACACGAGGTAGCAGTCGCGGACTCACCAGTGGTTTGCCCGCAAATGCACAGTGGCGAGTCTGCCATCCCAGAGTAGACGTTCATTTGAAAGCTTGCCACTTCTTCAGCAACCAAGTAGTTGCATCACAAATGGAGGAACCTCAAGGAAGTACTAGTGCCCAGCATCTCGCGGAACCTGACAAACAAGCTGCGGAACAAGCTGCTCATGAACCTGCACGTACGCCTTCGGCGTTGGCGGAGAGAATCACGAGCCCCGAACCACCCGCGACCCGACCTAAACACCCTGGGCGAGTCAAAGCTGGAAGGCGCTTGGCAGAGTGGAACCGACTTAACAGAGCGAAGAAAAAGACACTTCGTGTCGTGCAACACGTTGGGTCGCCGGTCGCTAGCGAGCCGCAGGGACGCGAGGGCTTGCGCGCGCGCGCCGAAGGCATACACACACCAGTCCCGGAAAGCAACTCTGCTTGGTCGGCTTGCTCGGTTATCGGGGTCGCTGGTCTTCTAGTGTCATTGATCGGCCTCTACACACGTAGGCGGGAGCTAGCTGCCGCGTTCACTCGTACACCAGCTGTTAACCAGCGAGCTACCGAACGTACCGACAACGTGACTCCGCCCGCAAGACCGCCGCTGGCGGCCGCACAGCAGATCAAGGATCGACCACTTGCCGTTCCGGCGACAGCGATACGCGCTCCCGGACAGTGCAAATCTCGACTGTAAGCAATGGAGTAAGCAGACATTTAGACACGAGGGCCCCACCCATATTCGCGCGTCCGTGCATCGCAATGTCGACGACGCAGCAGAGCAAGATTACAAAGACCATCACCGACGCCGCAGTCATAACCGGCCTCGTCGCCGGTATCGGCTGGGTTGGGCGCAAGGTCTTGCGCGAGGACTTCACCAAAGACCCCTTCGCGAACGCCATGAACTACGCAAAGATGACTGCCGCCGTTGCAGGTGCTGTCGCTTTGAAGGGTTACCTTGAGGACCAGAAGATCCTGCCCATGTAGTAGTGTACTGTGGCACACTACTACATGTGTAGGCCGTGTATTAGACTCGTGTTCACGTACACACAGCACGTGAAGTGTGCGCACGTGAAACGTACACACACTACTCGATGGCCTCCATCGCGGTTTTGGTTGGCGGCGCCGTCCTAAACGCGACTGCATTCGTTGGTGGCAACTACCTCGCAAAGTTCCTGTCGAACGATGAGAGCCCTGCCTTAGCTGAGAAGGAGAGGCACGACAAGGCCCTAGAGAAATACCAACAAGACTATGGACGCTACCAACAGCGGCGACAAAAAATCCTTGATTGGCAAACTCAAAGTCGCGAGAGAGGGTCCCTCGCAAAGCAAAACTTCACCGACAATGACTACGCGCTCAAACTCTACAACCAGACCCGGCCAAAACAATCCCTGGAGTCGATGCGGGCTCCTAAGCTGTCCGACTACTACATCTCCAGCAAAATGCAGAAAAACGCCGAGTTGGCGTACATTGGCGCCGGCGCTCTCGCCATCGGCTACACAGCTAGCCGCTTGCTGTGATGTAGCTGCCGTTCCGGCGCTGCATCTAGGCGGCATTTTTCCATGCTGCGCGTATGCGCATTCGTATACGTATGCGTATGCGTCGTGGTCGCGGTCGTGGACATCTTTGCAGAGGTTGCGGCCACTAGATCGCACGGCAGACTCGGCACAGCGCTTGGCTCCCTGGCCAAGCTCCCCGACTTCTTCGGACCCCAAGCCGCTTCGGGTCGCCACTCGTACCCAGGTTTCTTGTGGCGCCACTCTCCATTCCTCAGATTTCGCTCCACGAGCTTTACACCACTGGGCACCGCCTTTGCGTATATGGCATCTGTGCACACTCGGAGGACGTCCTCGCGAGGGATCCGCCTCAACATGCGTCGCAACGCTATGTTTGTGTACGCCAAGACGAAGGCCCTGATATGGTACCATCGTGAGCCCCGGACACCGTCTTTGTATTGGATCAGATGAGCCCCGTCGGCATGCTCGAAGTTAAGTAAGTGGTCGGTGCCCGCAAGGAGGTTCGTCAGATACACGGCTTCTTCACGGTCGCGAACTACGATCGAGGACTCGTCGCCATGGCGAGCGCACTTGCCTACGAAACGGACAGCGAGATCTCGACCCTCAGGGTACTGCGAGTCTTCGCCGCCGGGGCGGCACGCGATGGAGTGGGGGAACTTGATGGAGTCCTTTTTTCCGACGCTATACAACACCTCCCTCGCAGTGGCCATGACGAGGTCACCCGAGTCTAACAGGTCCTTGAGCTCTGGCGTGGTGATCCAACCCTCGTTTTGTTCCAAGTGCTGCCCCACCCTCCCGGAAGTGTAGGGGTGGCAGGCCTCAGAGAACTCCCACTCGGTCAGCTGAATGGCCCCGGTTAGTTGAAGAACCTCGCTCAATGGCCGTCCACCAACATCCGCGATACGATACACATTCGTAGGGAAGCCGTATTTCCGTACCAAATCAATGGCGTCCGAAGCGCCGCCGAAGACACTGTCCTCGCATCCTAGGTACGCCGCACGCATGTCGATGTGCGCATGAGGCTGCGCCCCTAAGTTTCATTGAGGATCATATCCTGTCTCGTCTGTAAACGCCCTGTCGATAGCTCCTCCGTCCTGTCCCGATCGGTACAGTTTGCCTTCGTGCGTGACTATAACACGCCCACACTGCCAGATCCTCGTGCTTCTGGGGATCGCCCTGTTTATAAAGCGAATGAGCACCTCTCGCACTTTTGCCTCGCGCGTTTTTGTGGCGGCACTGGTTAGAGCCTTCTCCTGACATAACGAACAAAGCTCCCCCTCAGCCTCGAAGTCTAGGCCGTGGACGCTCGCGATCGCAGGTGGTTCAGCCGGAAGCTCCGCCCAGGCGAGGTTATTGTGTCAAGGGATGCGGATTTGTGTGTACCCGCTCTTGTACTTCCCCGAGTCCCACATAACGTTGCCCAGGGCGTCCACGGCTACCAGCTTTATCTCGAGCTTCTTTTCCATCTCAAAGAGGTCATCTTTGGTGCATCCCGTAGTGGCCAGCTTCTCGTCATATCGCTCGAGGATCTTGCCTCGTGTCTTGGTTAGACCAAGGGAGCGCGAGGTGCCGCGATTCCTCAAGAAGTTGGCAGCATAGCTCACAACACAGTTAGCGAAGGCGTCACTCCCCTATCGCTCAAACATTGGCCCAGGCTCCCCATTCTGCTCAGGTAGAGGGCGAAGCTCGTATCTCAAGTAGACGAGGTACTCTCGTCCTTTCTCCCAAATACCCGCATCGATGCCTTCCAGGGCGCCGACTGCGATTTGGTCCCCTCTCTGCGATGTGCTCCGAGCGCCCTTCCTCCTCCGTGATGGGCGCCAATGGCTCTGCGGGGGCCTTACCAACTACCGTGAAGAGTCCGTAACGCCGGTCGGGGTCTACCATCTCGAGCACCAGCGGCAGCACTGCGTTCGCCCGCAGAGACTCTCGCTCGTTCGAGACCCACCACACCGAGCCGTCGTCGTTAATGTCAAGCCCCCGTATAACCGGCTTTAGAGCAATGACACCTGCTCCGCCAAGATCTCGTATCTCCTGGTTAACACCGGCGCTTATGTCTTGGCCCCGAAGAGTGGCATCCACGCTTGGGAACCGAAGATGGGCGCCGCCGACGAAGGGAGAATAGTACTCCTCGGGGTCTAAGCCCTCTGGGCCCTCTTGCCGCCGTTCCAGCAGCAATGGGTCGAACTCGCGCCAGACTTCCTCTGGCCGCGAGCTCGCCGGCATGAGCGGCTTAAGCAGCTTGCGCTTGGCATTCTCGGGGATCAGGACCAGCCCTGCCAGTACGGCGGGCGCCTCTTTGTCAGGCATGCTATTGAGAATCTCCTCTATGTAAGCGTCCATGTTTGGGTATGCCTTGTGCCACCCAGTCTCTAATTGCCCGTATCACAGCCGGCGGGACGAGTGTTTGGGTATGCCTTGTGCCACCCAGTCTCTAATTGCCCGTATCACAGCCGGCGGGACGAGTGTTTGGGTATGCCTTGTGCCACCCAGTCTATAATTGCCCGTATCGCGGGCTGCGATGTCAGACAGGACGAGTGCGAACCATTCCCGAGCGCGCCTCTCGATGCCGCGCATCCTCTGCCCTTCACGATTCGCTCCGCAGGGGCGGCACAACCGCGTCTCCGACTGCGTCCCTATGCCGCAGATCCTGCACGGCACGGGGAGGGGGTTGCCCTTACGGAGCCTTTGGAAGGCCCAGTCCCGCCGCTGTCGATAGAAAGCGGATTAATGATTGCTAACCATCGCTAATTACTCATCTACGCGGAGTGTGTTTTACGTAGATTGTCTTCTGCTAATTACCCATCTACGCGAAGTGGTCCCGACGTAGATTAATAATCAGCAATTATTAATCTACGCGAAACGCGTTTCGGTGCCACCGAAAGCCCCCAGCCTGAAACGGGGCTGGGAGGCCCGGAGGGGCGATTCGCGCCTCCCAGCCCGTTTCACTGAAAGTCCCCAGTCCCCCCCTCAATAGATCTCAGGTTGCTTATCAATCCGGTTTGGCGACCACCCCTAACCCTTAGAAACGGCAAAATAGTACAGGAGCGCGATCAGACGCATTTTCTGGCCGAAGAAAGAAGCGCTGAGTCCTCAAACATGTGCTCCTAGTGATAATGGCTGTTTTGGCCAGAACCCTTGATTCGCGACTTGCCAGGGTTCTGGCCAAAACAGCCATCATCACTAGGAGCACTGACATGTTTGAGAACTCAGCGCGCGCTTCTTTCTTCGGCCAGAAAATGCGTCTGGCACGAATAGCCCCAGGCAGTGCGAAGTGCAAATATTCTTTCGGTCAGCGGTATACCACTTTGTGAGTGGCGCGAAGTTTGACCAACTTTTTATTTGTCAAAAAAATCTTACAAAGAAAATGAAACGAATATTTGATAGAGAGCAATGCCATATTTAATATACTTTATTGTTTGCCTATTTGTCGTCTGCTGTGACTTCGGCTCAAGCGAGGAAACGTGGCGGTGAGGTTTTCACAAGTCATCTCATTTCTAGCGAATTTGTATTTTATGCCAGGGAACTTTTCAAGCGAATTCGTCCTTTACTTAACTTACTTATCAATTTTTTGTATGTCAAATATATGCAAATAATACATTATCTCAATATTTGAATATTTCTGTAGATACTCTGTCAGCCGAGTTGACGATAGCAGGAGTGATTTCACCACTAAACATTCTGTAAGTAATTCATCGGTTAGTACGGTGTCTCAACTTCCAAAAGCTAGATACCGGACTTGCTAGATAGACTTGGTTTAATCCGCTCTCAAAAGTTCTGTCTTTTTTTTTTCAGATCTCTGTTGAGTATTTTGGCGTAAAAGATGTTCAGTGGTGTCATTCCCATGGATGTACGATTAATCAGTCGAGGTTTGTACACCCGGTGGGGAGTTCTTCAAGGTAAAAGTGATAGGGATGCTCGTCGGAAAATTCGAAAAATACCCCTAAAAAATACCAGCACGACCAAACATTGCTACCCTAAACAATACCTCAGGAGCCTTAAAATGACCATTTCTAAGAGAAAAGCCTATTTTTTTCACGGATACCCCCTAAAAATACCTAAGGCCCAATTTTGACCCCTAAAAAATACAAGCATCCCTATCAAGTCGACATGGGAAGAACCCCCCACCCCCGGTTTGTAAACCAAAGTAGTCATGAAAATTTAAACATAGCCTGGCATCAAGCGAGCCACAGTCACTTAAAAATATTGATTAAAATGGGGTTGCATCAAAGCTGCATCAGCCCATGTTACTTTAGTACTTCAGTAAATAGAAGAAATATGGGGTTGTACGCTAGGTCCGGGGGGGGGGGGGGGGGGGATGCCCTCAGCCTTTGTTTGGATAGGGGTGCTGCTGGGGGTTTTGAAACCTGACCCTGTTTAGGAACAATTCTAAAAAAGCATACCCTATTTAGGACAACACCCTTGATTTTAGGGCCCTGTTTTAGACAACATTCTCAATTTTAGGACCCTGTTAGCACATGAGAGCAAGGAAGGCAATCAGATTGGGGGTGGGATCAGTGGTTACGAGTTTGAGCAAGGCAACCAAATTGGTACCCTGTTTAGGACAGCCTTGCTTAAAATTATGTACCCTGTTCAGGACAGAGAGGCCTGAAATATATACCCTGTTATAGACAGAGAGGCCTGAAATACATGCCCTGTTCAGGACAGAGAGGTCGAAAACCATACCCTGTCCAGCGGCACGTCCCTGTAAAGCCGATATAAGGGAGTACCCCCCTGGAAGCTAGTGCCCCTCCCCGCACTATAAACATACTATTATGTGTGTCCGATTTGTTGTTCTAGTTTATCTGTGACGACACTACGTTGCCAAGAGGCTGGTTTTCATGCCATCAGTCCTGTTGGAAATGGCTCTTTGGTAAGAATTATAATGAATAATGCCTATAATAATAATAATAATACCGTTATTTATATACAAAAACAAACTTGTTTATGAGGGAAATAAAATAAGTGATGATAATGATGTGCTAAACAAATGCTGATTTACAGGTGAGACACCTTGAAGTTAAATACAGCCCTTTTTGTTATGAATGGAACCACGCCCTGGAAAGGTAGAATTTTGTAAAACATTGCTTTTTTCTGAGTTTTGACTAACTTGTTTTGTTTTTATGAGTATATTTGAGGGTGTATGAGGGTCAGACCAGCATTATTTTGTGAAAAAATCTTGATTAATAAGTCCTTCTTGAAAACAGACCAATTGAGTGAGAGGGAGGGGAGGGGTGTTGGGCTTGTCTTTGAGACTAGATGTCTCCAAAATTAGTGCTGTAGTAGGCTTCAAATATAGGGGGGAACAATACAGAAACATTAAGTAAATATATATGGGCAGAGCCACTCTCCTACTGGTCATTTCCTTATATATATATATTTTTTAATATTGTAAATATTGGGGGACACGTGCCCACAGTGCGCCACCCCCTGCTACGGCCCTGAAAATGTCCTTTGCATCCTTACAGGAACACATCTCCTAGTACACTAAGGCTATGGATTACAGATGACTTACATGCCTCACAAGATGAATTACAAGATACTGCTGCCGTACCCTCCTTGGTAGGTAACAATGAAAGACTGAATCTAGCCAATAGGGGCAGCCCTCTCCAAGTCATTACTGTGTCCACAGCCCCTCTTGCATCATGGCAAACCACAGGTAACCCAGAAAAGAATGCCATGGACAATGTGGCAATAACAGGTTTTGTCATGTTAGTTTTCAGGGCCACTGGCTCTAACCATAATGCCAATGAGAGGTTTTGTCATCCCCCCCTCCTCCCCATTCAATGTTGAGAGCTAGCGTTACAGGTGTCAGACAACAGCATTGAAAGGGGGGAGGGGGGTCCTAGGCAAGGGAGGGGTGGGTACAAAATTGTTATACTAAAAATATGACGTGAACACATGGAAAGCGTTTTCCAATGGAAAAAACTATCAACGTTTAATTAGCTGATTGTAGTTTTCAGGGCGACTCACTAAGACCTTCCATAAGCTTGGTCAAGAGCCGTCAGTACACTTGACTTCTGGTTATAGATATGTAGACGAACCACAGGCGTACCACAACAGCTCCTTTAATAAAGAGCTCAGGTAATAAGTATCAGAAAGTGCAACAAACATGAATGATCTTGAAAAACTGTGGGGCATGCCAATGATGTCTAGTATACATGCAATTTGTCTGGGCGATCATAAAACACCCTAATAAGGCAAGGAAGTGACTGTGAAATTAAAATCATCAAATATTTCCTTTTCAGTAATGCAAATTTATGTAGTATGTTTTTCTTCCTGCATTCAGGAGAAACGACATCCAAGGATTAATAGTAGATTGAAACGCCATTATGACCTTTCCAGCCTTTTAGTCATTTCAGTAGCGGGTCTCAGTTGGGGTGGGGAAGGGACGTTTTGAGATTTGCCCCTCCCCCTTCGGACAGGAAATGTATAGCAGCTGAATCCCACAGATTAAACTGAGCGATCTTCGTTACCGGCCGACAGTTATCTAATGGTGGATCCCAAACTATTGATTGCATCTGTGTAGATATGTTTCACCTTCAAGCGCTTGACACTTCTTGTTTTCTCAGTTGCTGGGAATATCGCGATTTTGCATTCAGTCATCAGTCCGCGCTGTGGATTAGCGGCAAATCCGTGGCTCTCCATGACTGTTTTGTGAGGTACAGTACTGTTAACTCTTCGCTAACGAATCTGACACAAAGACACACCTTTACAAAGTGCGACGCACACTACCGTGACCACAAATAAAAAGTATAAAAGAATACCATGCGACGCGCGCTACCGTGGCAACAAATGCAAAGTATAAAAATATACCATGCGACGCACACTACCGTGGACACAAATACAAAGTATAAAAGAATACCATGCGACGCGCGCTACCGTTGCCAAAAATACAAAGTATAAAAGTATACCATGCGACCCGCGCTCCCGTGACCACATATACAAAGTATAAAAGAATACCATGCGACGCGCACTACCTTGACAACATATACAAAGTATAAAAGTATACCATGCGACGCGCACTACCGTTGCCAAAAATACAAAGTATAAAAGTATACCATGCGACGCGCGCTTCCGTGGACACAAATACAAAGTTAAAATAATACCATGCAACGCGCGCTACCGTGACCACAAGTACAAAGTATAAAAGAATACCATGCGACGCGCGCTACCGTGGCCAAAAATACAAAGTATAAAAGTATACCATGCGACGCGCGCTACCGTGGACACAAAAACAAAGTTGAAAGAATACCATGCGACGCGCGCTACCGTGGCAACAAATGCAAAGTATAAAAGAATACCATGCGACGCGCGCTACCGTGGCCAAAAATAAAAAGTATAAAAGTATACCATGCGACGCGCGCTACCGTGGACACAAAAACAAAGTTGAAAGAATACCATGCGACGCGCGCTACCGTGGCAACAAATGCAAAGTATAAAAGTTTATACACTGGTAAATCGCGTGCTCTGATTGGTCAAGGGTCCATGTGTTATTAGACGACCCACGCACGCTTGGCGCCAGCATGCGCGCACGCTCCGAAAAAAACTAGATTGAAAAGGAAGAAAACATTTTAATTTTTGAATAAAACAAATAGATCTCATTTTTGCGTGCGTCTGTCCTCTGATAGATTCACAGAAAAGGTCACAGCGTTTCACAAATACAAAGTATATAGAGAATACTACATGGAAAGTGTGCGCGTACGGTTTTTATTCACGAGTTGTGCAGTATAAAAAAACGAGTTGCGCAGCGAACGAGTGAGTTTTTTTGATACAAAATAACAAATTAATAAAACTGCACAAAGCACTTTCCTTGCTGAATTTTACTTATTATATACATACTGAGAAGTTTATAATAAGCTAATTACATGACATTTTATTAGACTTGGCTGCAGAGGCTCCGAGGTACTGAGGTTTGTGCTGTCCGACGGTTCTGTCGAAGACAGACAGAAACTTCCATTGAAATGAATCTGTCTCGCTAATGTCACGCACGAGACCGTGATGTTAGATAGCGTTTTTGCTCGGTTTTTTCCTTTGTATTCTTGTTTTCAAGACTTTCTACTTAATCCTTTGAAGTGTCATTCAGAGTAGCAAATGTATTGTTTTACATTTTGAACTCTTTGTATTCAATTTTCATAGTAAAATTTCATTCTCTCGCCCAATGGAGCTCAATAACAAAAGTGACATGCAAAGCTACCCGTCTCCCCGCGTTGGAATTGAAGCCATTCAAGGGCAGTGAAAAAATTTCGTTTGTCCAATCAGAACCGCGAACAACTTTTTTTCACGGTAAAAAAACATCGTTCGTGCCTCTGATTTGCTGAGACCAGTGAACGAACGAAAATTTACTGAATATGTTTTCAGTGAGCATTTCTCAGTATGTATATAACAAAAAAGAATACCATGCGGCGCGCGCTACCGTGGCCAAAAATACAAAGTATAAAAGTATACCATGCCACGCCCTACCGTGGCCACAAATACAAAGTAAACAAGTATACCACGCGACGCGCGCTATCATGCCCACAAGTACAAAGTATAAAAGAATAGCATGCGACACACGCTACCGTGGCCAGTAGTACAAAGTATAAAGGTATATCATTTGACGCGCGCTATGAACTTTGTAATGAGATTTAACGCATTTCGTAATAAAGAAAATGAACGCACTTTGTAGTAAAATTTGACGCACCTTCAACTTCATATCTCCGTGTTATTAAAGATTTATTGCCGTGTGAGCGCATATCCCCTTAAGATAAAAGGGGTACGTATATGCATGTATAAGAGAAAAATTGCTAGCAGAGAATACAGACCATCGAAGGCCACTCTTCCCTAGATGACATCGTATGACAACGATGAGATCATTTATTCCAAAGTGCGTCAGGTATTGCAAAGCGTGTTAATCCTTACAGTGCGTTGGTACACAACACACATTGTTTTTCCTCTGACTAAAGTAAAAAAAAAAATACCTCACAGGTCCAAAGCTGTGGAGTTGAAGCACGCGAAGCCTGCCCTGCTCATTGAACCTGCAAGCAATAAGGTAAACACCATCGCCACCTTAACCCTTCACGTGCACTTCACATGGTAGTGCACCAGGCTTTTAAATAGCGTTGAAATATTGGGAGAAGGGGGGGGGCAATACAGGAACATCAAGAAAATATTGGGGGCACAGCCACGCCCTACTGGTCATTTCCTTATTATTTTTTCAAATATTAGGGGGGGGGGGGGGCACATGCCCCCAGTGCCCCACCCCCTGCTACGGCCCTGCATGGATAAGGAATATTTTGGGTTTGAGAACTTTGACTAGATTTTTTTGGAAATATATCTAGCAGGCGCAAGCACTCTCAGCGGATTCTCTCCTCAAATAAATGGAAGATTTGCAAACATTGATTGTTGTCACTTATGTAGATAAAGCTACAAGGAGACGGAAAGGCTGCTCGTATAATTAAGGTCAGTTAATTAATACTTTTGAAAAAAAAATGTAGTAAATATGTACCATTTCTATAGTCCCCATTTTCATAACTCGCCTCTGCGCTTTACTTTCAACTGACAACAAGTCATTAGAAAAACAGACTGCTCCATAACCACTAAAGCGTGTCCAAGAATCCTTTGGAGTCTCCCCCAGTCCAGGTTAATGTAGAGAGACGCATCCTTCAGTTAAACTTCCTTATCCGAGAAGAATAGCGACTAACAATTCCTTTAACACCTGCAAGAATCCTATGTTGGCCTTACATGTTCCCAGGCGTTCTTTTGCGTCCATATTATTCCTTGCATTGTGGTGTGTAAGGTAGAAAGAAACATAACCGAGTCAAGAAGTGGCTTGTAGTGTTTACCGCCTGGCACTTCTTTAACTAACAGACTTACTCAGGATGGGAGTAGAGTATCTGTAACAAGGGGAGGCCAGGGGTGAGGGGTGGGGTTTGGGGGCTGGGATCAAAATGTAACTTGTATTTTTCTGTCTTCAGGACCCTTGTGCCTCGCACATTGCAGTATTAATCAGCTCTGAGTTGAAAATCACACAAGACAACTTCCGTACTACTTCGAGTTTGTATGTGTTACAAGATCTTCTCCAGGTTAGATCTGTAAAACCATTAATAGCATTATTAACATGATAAAAAAGACGAACAACAACACGCAACAACAACAACAACAACAACAACAACAACAGCTGTAGCAAGCAAAAATACCAACAACAAAATCAGAAAAAAAGAATAGCAACAACAACAACTACTATAAAAACAAATTACAGCTATTATTGCATCACAAAGTACCTCACTAAAATCCTGAGGTCCTCACATGTTAAAGGTGCAATAGAGATTGATGTAAGGTTGACGTTTACGCCTGGTTGCAGGGTGAGCCGCCGATTGTCCAAGATGTCACGTTCTCATCAGAGTACTTAGTAGTGTTGCTGCAGTCCGGATTAGTATTATCTATCAGTGCCGTCACACCAGACACTGCCATTCTGTCATCAGGTAACGTGACATGTAACGCAATCGTATGTCATGCCAAATGATGATTCTGTTACCAAGTAACGTGACATGTAACGGAATCTAATGTAACGCCAATTAATAATTCTGTCACGTAACTTAAGTAACGTGACATGTAACGCAATCGTATGTCACGCCAAATGATAATTCTGTCACGTAACCTAAGTAACATGGCTTGTCACGCAATCTCATGTCACGCAAAGTAATAATTCTGTCACGTAACGTAAGAAACGTGACATGTAACGTAGTCCTATATTATACACGCCGGACTGTGCCATCCTGTTATAAGGTAATGTAAAATGTAACGCATGTCACGCACGCTTGAGTCAGCCATGCTGTCGTCAGGTAACATGACATGTAACGCAATCTTTTGTGACACCAGATAAGTAACTATGTCACCAGATAACGTTACGAGTAACGCAATCCCGTGCCACGCCACAGCCATTCTAACTCTAGATAAAGTGATATGTACCGCAATCCACTCGGACTTGATCATGCCTGTAAAATATAGCAAAACTTTAACTCATGTGTCATGCCCATATTTTGTTTGTGTATTCAGGCATGTCTGGCGTCACAATCTCTCATCTATCCAAGAGGTCTTCATGTGTAGAAAGGAAGAGCGGGCAGCAGGTCATTCAGAAATGATTGCTATTACATTATCAAGTATAACAACAAAAATAACAAAATGAACATTACCATATAACTGTTGATATCTTTTAGTGCATCATTTGCTGATAGAATGGCTGAGCCTCTTGACTCGCAGTTTGGTCCTCAGTATTTCTGTTGTTTTTGTGTTTCAGAAAGCTCCTGATGTCATTGTTGCTTGGACAAATGAGGTAGTACTTCTTTAATAACATACATAACTTTAACTAATAAGGGTCTTTTCCAAAAAATGCCTATTATCAGAGCTTATTTGTGCATGTGTTATCAGAGCGTGCTTGTGTGTATGTTATTAGAGCGTGTTTGTGCGTGTGTTATTAGAGCGTGTTTGTGCATGTGTTATCATAGTGTGTTTGTGCATGTGTTATCAGAGCGCCTTTGTGCGTGTGTGATCAAAGCGTGCTTGTGCATGTGTTATCAAAGCGTGTTTGTGCGTGTGATATCAGAGCGTGCTTGTGCGAGTGTTATCAGAGCGTGTTTGTGCGTGTGTTATCAGAGGGTGTCTGTGCGTGTGTTACCAAAGCGTGTTTGTGCGTGTGTCATCATAGCGTGTTTGTGCATGTGTTATCAGAGCGTGTTTGTGCGTGTGTTATCAGAGCGTGCTTGTGCGTGTTATCAGAGCGTGTTTGTGCGTGAGTTATCAGGGCGTGTTTGTGCGTGTGCCATCAGAGCGTGTTTGTGCGTGTATTAGAACGTGACTGTGCGTGAGTTATCAGGGCATGTTTGTGCGTATGTTATCAAAACGCGTTGTATACTACCTTAATCAGGTGGCATATGAAGCTTGCTTTCCTTAGGGTGGCGTCCCACGTGTGTACATCACAGATAACAATATGACACAGTTCGCTTTACTTGACGTTCCTTGGCCATCAACAGCCTCTGATGTAAGTCTTCTTTCCAACTGCAGTCATATCTCTCCGTTATTGACACCCTCTAGACATGAAGACCTCTATCCAAGAGGTCTCAATGTGTAGAAAGGAAGAGAGGCCAGCAGGTCATTCAGAAATGATTGCTATTTCATTATCATTGTTATTGACACCCTCTAGACCCGTGTGCCGGATTTGGGGAAGGGGTGCGTATTTAAAACTCTCTCTTAAGGTCCAGGTATATATTGTAGTCAATAGAAGCCTCGTTTCCACTTGCTGCGAAGGATATTTTTAGGGGCACTTCATTCCATGTGAACGCCCCTAAAAAGGGATTAGAGGAAGTTGTATGTCACCACACCATCCCATCCTGAGGGCCTTCCCTCGGGACCCTAATTTACGTTTCGGTATTGAAATAACTACAGTTAGTTTAAGCCCGTTTCTTGTATATTTGCTTTGATTTATTTTTCGCCCGAAATAACGAAATGCACGTGATAGCTGTGACACCACAAAATTGATTACTGTATTTTATTGCTCTAGTGGATCCTTCACGACGTTGTCATCAACAGCTTCTTCCACGATACTTTCTTTTTAATCAGGAAACCCTCCTCTGCCCAGGTTAGTATTACAATTCCTGTCCTGTCTAGGTAAGTATTAACATTCCCTCCTCTGTACATGCAAGTATCACCATCCTCTCCCCTGTCCGGGTTAGTATTACCTTCCATCCCTTGTCCAAGTTAGAATTAGCATTCCCTCCCCTGTCCAAGTTAGAATTTCCATTTTCTCTCCTGTCCAGGTTAGCATTATCATTCCATCCACTGTCCAGGTTATATTACCATTCCCTCCCCTGTCCAGGTTAAATTACCATTCCCTCTCCTGTCCAGGTTAGTATTACCATTCCCTCTCCTGTCCAGGTTATATTACCATTCCCTCCCCTGTCAAGGTTAGTATCACCATTCCCTCCCCTGTCCAGGTTAGTATTACCATTCCCTTCCCTGTCCAGGTAAGTATTACCATTCCCTCTCCTGTCCATGTTATATTACCATTCCCTCCCCTGTCCAGGTAAGTATTACCATTCCCTCCCCTGTCCATGTTATATTACCATTCCCTCCCCTGTCCAGGTTAAATTACCATTCCCTCCCCTGTCCAAGTTTGTATTACCATTCCCCCCTGTCCAGGTTAGTATTACCGTTCCCTCCCCTGTCCAGGTTATATTACCATTCCCTTCCCTGTCCAGGTTATATTACAATTCCCTTCCCTGTCCAGGTTATATTACCATCCCCTCCGCTGTCCAGGTTAGTATTACCATTCCCTCCCCTGTCCAGGTTAGTATTACCATTCCCTCCCCTGTCCAGGTTATATTACCATTCCCTCCCCTGTCCAGGTTATATTACCATTCCCTCCCCTGACCAGGTTATATTACCATTAACTCCCTTGTCCAGGTTATATTACCATTCCCTCCCCTGTCCAGGTTATATTACCATTCCCTCCCCTGTCCAGGTTATATTACCATTCTCTCGCCTGCCAAACCAAGTATTACTTTTCCCAATCCCAAGTATTACTTTTTCCTGTCCAAGCAAGTATTACAATCCTGACCTCGTACAAACAATTCACTGTTTTTTTACTGCCTTATTTATCATATACACAATTTATCTTATTTTAGCCCCTTCTTTTGGAACTGAAGGCCGACGGAAATCAGACATGGAAAGAACATACGCTTCCGTTTGCATTATTCTCTCCAGGTATGTTATTGGCAAGTACAAGCGTGTTAAAGTCTACCCTTACTTTAAAGGGCATCCTGAGGCGTAAAATTGTTTGTATAGTGTATTTCTAACAGTCTACCAGATAACGTATAAAACTTTAACGTCTCATTCTCTTCAGGGTCTTCGCTCAAAATTGCCTTTCATCCTCCAAGCTCACATTTCGTAGTAGTTTGGAGCGAGACCTCTGCATTTTACGGAGCGATTAACGGTGACGGTAAGGGTCTGTTTCCCTATTGATCTGGTCAATATCGGACGCGTGGCTGAGGGTGGAAGCACGCATACCCTTTTCTCCTTATGAGCAGTCGATTCTTACTGATGGAAGAATCGTACAATCATGGAATGTCTGTTATGCTATCTATCGCCGAAGGAAATCACTCACTCAGAGCAAATCTGGCTTAACACCTTACTACTACCGTCTGCTTTGTATTCAACAATATGTCCCCTTTTACTGCATCCTCTCAAGTGAGATCCAAGCCTACTCACTGCTCATGTGACATGTATCAGCCCGTCATAAGAATTGATAAGGTTGTACTTATAAATTCAACGGTGTCAGTTACCACGCGGGGCCTCCAGCCCCTCCTCTTTTATTAGCTCAATTAGCTTATGAGGTCCCTGGCGATTCGCTCGTTAGGAGCTTCTTCATACACATAGCTTAATGTCAATTAGCCAGTAAAAGGGTAATATAATATGCTCAAGTGAGCTTCGTGTTATTTTTCCATTCCACCTTGTTTGAGATCTACAGCTCCGTTTTCTATTTTTGTCTCTCGTGTTTTACAGGAAGAGAGCTAGTAGTTAAACACCAAGACTCAGCAATCGCAATGCCAACCGGCAACAACACTATCAAAACTGTGGCCACTGGTAGGTTTGCCGACAAAGCTTCAGAAGTACCCAAGATACCTATTGCAACTTTGAAATGAAATAGCTCTTTTATAGAACACTACTTAGAGGAAATCAAATACGTTTTCGAGGAGTGACACGTACTGATGGAAATAACTCATATTGCGTTGATTCTGGCGCGCGGTTATTGTTCAATCATATTCGCTAAGGACAACAGTATTGTTTTGAGTGTTCCAGCCCCAGACTCGGAATAAAAAA
Source organism: Nematostella vectensis (assembly GCF_932526225.1). Lineage (NCBI taxonomy): Eukaryota > Metazoa > Cnidaria > Anthozoa > Actiniaria > Edwardsiidae > Nematostella > Nematostella vectensis. The sequence continues at coordinate 10,844,926 of NC_064040.1, read as the reverse complement.
GACTTATTTGGCTATAAAAAAAGACGCACTAGCAAAAAATCAGTTATATTACGAATCTGAACATATAAAGTCTTGGGCATATAAAGTTGTAGCACGACACTGTGGTGAAGGTTAATTGTTACCTTGGCATATCCCTGTTTTTAGTAATAGTGATTTATAACAATCCTCTGAATCATAGTCGAGTCGGGTGGTTTCATCCTCCATCTGTCTAATAACAAGATGTTTTATGGAAGAATTGGAGTCCAATACATTGTCGAGGTAAGTTAACCGTTTACTTAAATGGCATTTACTAACAAAGTACTGAGAATCGGGCTACATTATTTCCAAGATAAATAGCGAGCGAAATGGAGGCGCATATGTGTGATTAAATGTTAGGGGTTGGGTGTCGGATGTATGTGATTTAGTGGATAGATGTAGAGGGTGGGGTGGCACATGTATATGGTGGTTTGGGGGTAGTAGAGGAAGGGTGCTAGACGACAGAAGGATTTAGGGATATTGAAGAATGAGATTTTAATAATGGATGTAACGGAACAGAGACTTAATGTGGACTGCAGAATGCCAGGCGTATAGTTCAACCTACTCTTGTAACATCACTTTTTTTATTCTCCCCATGTACCAGGTTCACCCGGGAGAACTGTCCTCTACCGACATGGCGGCCATGTTCGATCTCATTGGAGGGTTGTTGCTTGTCAAGAACGAAAGGTGTGATTTGCCGTGAAGGCTCCAAAGAAATCGAAATTATTGCTAGTTAACGGGGATTATAGTCATCGGAAGACCACAATTGCATTCCTGATATTTTTATCCTCTCTTTTGTAAATGTCAAAACATTTACCTGAATTATTAGAATGGCTTATGGTTCTTGTTGTCGTGGTTCTAAAATAGTGGTTCTAAAAAAATTATTGCTAGTTAACGCGGATTATAGTTATCGGAAGACCACAATTGCATTCCTGATATTTTTATCCTCTCTTTTGTAAATGTCAAAACATTTACCTGAATTATTAGAATGGCTTATGGTTCTTGTTGTCGTGGTTCTAAAATAGAAAATACTCGAATAACGCTTCTTCATTTTTAATAGCTTTGATGGAAGCCTCAGCCGTCGTTACCTTCCCCTCAAGAACGAGGCCATGAGCGCCGTTTACCCCGACACCGAGTGCCCAGTGAGTAGTCCTCGGGAAACGTTCAAACGAAATCACCTTGCAAACAGCGACAGCTTTGCTGGCCAAAACACCTATCGTTACTGGCCCAGCAATACTGGGGTTATTTGCACACCATGTTGTGGTTGCTGGCCCAGTAATACGGGGTTTAATTGCACACCATGTTGTGGTTGCTGGCCTAGTAATACTGGGGTTATTTGCACACCATGTTGTGGTTGCTGGCCCAGTAATACTGGGGTTATTTGCACACCATGTTGTGGTTGCTGGCCCAGTAATACGGTGGTTATTTGCATACCATGTTGTGGTTGCTGGCCCAGTAATACTGGGGTTATTTGCACACCATGTTGTGGTTGCTGGCCCAGTAATACGGTGGTTATTTGCATACCATGTTGTGGTTGCTGGCCCAGTAATACGGGGGTTGATTGCACACCATGTTGGGGTTGCTGGCCCAGTAATACGGGGGTTATTTGCACACCATGTTGTGGTTACTGGCCCAGTAATACTGGGGTTATTTGCACACCATGTTGTGGTTGCTGGCCCAGTAATACTGGGGTTATTTGCACACGATGTTGTGGTTGCTGGCCCAGTAATACGGGGGTTGATTGCACACCATGTTGGGGTTGCTGGCCCAGTAATACGGGGGTTAATTGCACACCATGTTGTGGTTGCTGGCCCAGTAATACGGGGGTTAATTGCACACCATGTTGTGGTTGCTGGCCCAGTAATACGGGGGTTGATTGCACACCATGTTGTGGTTGCTGGCCCAGTAATACTGGGGTTATTTGCACACCATGTTGTGGTTGCTGGCCCAGTAATACGGGGGTTATTTGCACACCATGTTGTGGTTGCTGGCCCAGTAATACTGGGGTTATTTGCACACGATGTTGTGGTTGCTGGCCCAGTAATACGGGGGTTGATTGCACACCATGTTGGGGTTGCTGGCCCAGTAATACGGGGGTTAATTGCACACCATGTTGTGGTTGCTGGCCCAGTAATACGGGGGTTAATTGCACACCATGTTGTGGTTGCTGGCCAAGTAATACGGGGGTTGATTGCACACCATGTTGTGGTTGCTGGCCCAGTAATACTGGGGTTATTTGCACACCATGTTGTGGTTGCTGGCCCAGTAATACGGGGGTTGATTGCACACCATGTTGTGGTTGCTGGCCCAGCTGTTAATTGCACACCATGTTGAGGTTGCTGGCCCAGTAATACTGGGGTTAATTGCACACCATGTTGGGGTTGCTGGCCCAGTAATACTGGGGTTAATTGCACACCATGTTATGGTTGCTGGCCCAGTAATACGGGGGTTATTTGTACACGATGTTGTGGTTGCTGGCCCAGTAATACGGGGGTAAATGGCACACCATGTTGTGGTTGCTGGCCCAGTAATACTGGGGGCTATTTGCACACGTAACACTATGTAGGGAAATATGAGGTGTCATGTCGTATACTTTGAAGCCATGACTACTTAGAGGAGTTCGTTTTTCCCAGTACATCAAGTTCTGGACAAGTATTCCACGCGAGCTGACGTACATTGACAAGGGGCAGTCACTGACGGTAAATATCAGGGTTATCTCTCTTGCTAACTGAACACAAAGTGAGAAAAACGATGATATAAACTAACGAAATGGGGTCTCATAGTAAGTACAGACGGGGGTGATCGACGGCAAAATCGATTTTAAACCTAAGGGATGGGCTTTGGGCGTGGTCAACAGAAGTTCTTACTTCTGGGGTGTGGTCGAAAAACCCTAAGAGATAGCAGAATCGAAAAAAAAAACACCCTTAGGAATAGCAATTGGTCGAATTTAATACCCTAAGAGATAGCAAAATCGGAAAAATCCTTCAACACCCCCGTAGGGATGGCAGTCGAAATCTTATACCTTAAAAGGTGGGACGATCACCGCCGTCTACTTTTCTGGAGAGTCATCCTGTAAGAACTGACGAAACAGACAAAGGGGTAACGGATGATTCTTGAAACGTTTAGACTTTTTCGACATTCTTTTCCAGTGTTTCAAGTTTCATTCCTAATTAATTTTATTGTAATTATCAGGGCTGGGTCGCCTTGTTGTACCGGAAAATCGCGCAAATTGATATCACGGTAGGTTTTGCATTGTCATTGAACGTTATACGTGAGTTTGATAAGACAATTAATGTCATTTCCGTAAAAGCGCGGAAATTGATATCACGGTATGTATTGCATTGTTATTGAACGTTATACTGTCGTGTGTTTGATAAGACAATTAATATCATTTTCCTGCTTTTATGTTTATAGCACCACATTTTCGGCTCTGGAAACTTAGATCTCATTATGGGTGAATCCATCGAGTATTTTTCACACAGAGTTCTGAGAAATAAGGTAAGAAGTGCAGCTGGCTGGACGGTGGTTAAAGTAAATATAACTTTCATTCGAAGAATTTCGGCAAAAAGAGTGGTACACAGAAGCTGTCAGATTCTGAAAAGAGGGTTTTAAAATTTGATTGAATTGTGAATTTCACAAAGAAATTTGAAAGAACGTTCGAGGCCGTGTCAGAAAAGGGACTGGATCGATGACGTGGGATTTAGGGAAATGGTATTTGAAATCAAAAAAGGCCTTTTCGTTTTCGTCTGACTAACCACAATTGTCTTATTCTGCTTAGGAAAGCATTTTCCACCGGTTCTGACTTATTACCGTGTTTGTTTCGACAGACTTTTACCTTTCGAGAAAAGAGATATTGGGAGGACAACGGGACAGACAGGTTAAAGTCATTTCGCTTCTTTTCCCTTACGTATTTTTATGAAAACAGCTAATGCTTTTGGCTCTTATCTAGTGAAGATATCTCAGGTCCTTTGTCGGTGACGTTTCGTCCGGAGAAGATCGGTCTGACGTGTAGAGATCCCTGTCAAGAGGTGAGTATACTGTATCGAGAGTTGCTAAGTGACGGACCAGTAGAAAAGTGATAGGGGGAGGTCGGAAATGACAAAAATAAATCCATAGATTTTGGCAAAATTTAGACGCTGTTACTACAAGTTGGCTGCCCGCCGATACGCCATATCAGGATACGTAACTGCTCCATGCCTGCTAAACCAGATAACGTTACGGACATAGTGGCCTACTACAAGGTAAGAGGTGACGCAGTTGAACAATATTCAGAGGGTACAATTACATTAAAACAAAGTCAGGTGCTAATCCGAAGCAAAGAGAATGTCGAATAATACTCTGAGAATACTGTATGTATCGTCTCCAGCGGACGAAATCCCATTAAAGCAACGTTGATGTGGAAGCAACGTTGTATAAAAGGATGTATATATCTATTTCAAATAAGGTTGCACTCGAGAATCCATGTATCGTAGACTATTCTTGATATTCTATAAGAATAGTAGTGGGATGGCTTGAGATGAGAATTTGTTTCATATCTCATTTGAGCCATAACTGGGCGTTCTTACCAAAACGAAATTGTCATAAATAATATTTATTGATGTAAATTACTTGAACTTCTTTTCAGGACCAAGTCCAATGCACGCTGTCGGTTGGAGTCGATACCAAATTGCGGCTAAAAGTTGACATGTAAGCTACGTGTCAAACGTATCATATCAAGTCCATGGACACTTTTATTTAAAGCAATCTCAGTAAAAGAGAAGTACGGCCAAGCTGTTAAAAATGATTTTTTTTTAAAGAGATTGAAAGGGGGTGTGTGGATGGATTACAGTGATTGAATCTTTTCATGTTCTCAGGTATGATGACAAGCATATTGTGCATGAGGTGGTGCAAGATTACGTGCTAGAGGAGAGGGATCTGAAGACAGGTTATGGCTACACAGCCACCATGAATCAGGTAAGGTGTTTAATTAAAGGAACTTAACGACAGTTAGCGCTCGAATTTATGTCGAGGGTGCGTCTGCCAGTGTAAGCAGCGGGTGACATTAAAAATGCCCGAGGAAAGTGCCCTGGTTAGACTAAAAAGGAGTGACGGCGGAAAGATGCAATCAAGAAGCTTTAAGAGCTAACTCTTTAATGCCAGTTACATGAAGAATTCTCTTTGTTGGTCATTGTGCTCTCTTTCCAATAGTTATTTTTTAACTCAATTTTCATTCAGCCCCTTTTTTCTTTGTTGAATTATCCTCGTAGGTGGGGTGCAAGCGGGAAGCACAGACGTGGGCTTCGCTATCCGAGAAAAACATGACTTGGGATCAGAACGTAAGTATTTACAGTGGTACCTTCTATATAACCGCCACCAACATTCTTTAATTTCATTACTATTGGCCAGCGGTCTGACGTGTTATATAAGCCTCTTCCGGACACCATAATGCCTCAGCACCTCTTGTCCATGAATTATCACCTAGGTTTAAAAACGATAACATTATTAATACCCATATCGTTTTGTGTAGAGCCACAAGACCTGCTTTATAGACGACGGGAACCCTGTTTCTTTTGATGGCAGTAAAGCTTACGAGGTCCTGAATAGCAGTGGGACTAATCACGTGGTCTTCAGCAAGCCCGGCCTCTATCAATTCACCCTCACCGTGATCGACCCCAGCCTGAGGTACGTAGTGCTCTCGCCTCTGCTGGAACTGTCAGAACTTACCGTGGAATCACTCACCGGTGGCCCAGTGTGTTAGAGCGTCGCCGTATGGGGCCTCTCGTCACAGGTAGCCAAGTGTGTTAGTGCGTCGGCGTATGGGGCCTCTCGTCACAGGTAGCCCAGTTTGTTAGTGCGTCGGCGTATGGGGCCTCTCGTCACAGGTAGCCAAGTGTGTTAGTGCGTTGGCGTATGGGGCCTCTCGTCACAGGTAGCCCAGTTTGTTAGTGCGTCGGCGTATGGGGCCTCTCGTCACAGGTAGCCCAGTTTGTTAGTGCGTCGGCGTATGGGGCCTCTCGTCACAGGTAGCCCAGTTTGTTAGTGCGTCGGCGTATGGGGCCTCTCGTCACAGGTAGCCAAGTGTGTTAGTGCGTCGGCGTATGGGGCCTCTCGTCACAGGTAGCCAAGTGTGTTAGTGCGTCGGCGTATGGGGCCTCTCGTCACAGGTAGCCAAGTGTGTTAGTGCGTCGGCGTATGGGGCCTCTCGTCACAGGTAGCCAAGTGTGTTAGTGCGTCGGCGTATGGGGCCTCTCGTCACAGGTAGCCAAGTGTGTTAGTGCGTCGGCGTATGGGGCCTCTCGTCACAGGTAGCCAAGTGTGTTAGTGCGTCGGCGTATGGGGCCTCTCGTCACAGGTAGCCAAGTGTGTTAGTGCGTCGGCGTATGGGGCCTCTCGTCACAGGTAGCCCAGTTTGTTAGTGCGTCGGCGTATGGGGCCTCTCGTCACAGGTAGCCAAGTGTGTTAGTGCGTCGGCGTATGGGGCCTCTCGTCACAGGTAGCCCAGTTTGATAGTGCGTCGGCGTATGGGGCCTCTCGTCACAGGTAGCCCAGTTTGTTAGTGCGTCGGCGTATGGGGCCTCTCGTCACAGGTAGCCAAGTGTGTTAGTGCGTCGGCGTATGGGGCCTCTCGTCACAGGTAGCCAAGTGTGTTAGTGCGTCGGCGTATGGGGCCTCTCGTCACAGGTAGCCAAGTGTGTTAGTGCGTCGGCGTATGGGGCCTCTCGTCACAGGTAGCCAAGTGTGTTAGTGCGTCGGCGTATGGGGCCTCTCGTCACAGGTAGCCCAGTTTGATAGTGCGTCGGCGTATGGGGCCTCTCGTCACAGGTAGCCCAGTTTGTTAGTGCGTCGGCGTATGGGGCCTCTCGTCACAGGTAGCCAAGTGTGTTAGTGCGTCGGCGTATGGGGCCTCTCGTCACAGGTAGCCAAGTGTGTTAGTGCGTCGGCGTATGGGGCCTCTCGTCACAGGTAGCCAAGTGTGTTAGTGCGTCGGCGTATGGGGCCTCTCGTCACAGGTAGCCAAGTGTGTTAGTGCGTCGGCGTATGGGGCCTCTCGTCACAGGTAGCCAAGTGTGTTAGTGCGTCGGCGTATGGGGCCTCTCGTCACAGGTAGCCAAGTGTGTTAGTGCGTCGGCGTATGGGGCCTCTCGTCACAGGTAGCCAAGTGTGTTAGTGCGTCGGCGTATGGGGCCTCTCGTCACAGGTAGCCAAGTGTGTTAGTGCGTCGGCGTATGGGGCCTCTCGTCACAGGTAGCCAAGTGTGTTAGTGCGTCGGCGTATGGGGCCTCTTGTCACAGGTAGCCAAGTGTGTTAGTGCGTCGGCGTATGGGGCCTCTCGTCACAGGTAGCCAAGTGTGTTAGTGCGTCGGCGTATGGGGCCTCTCGTCACAGGTAGCCCAGTTTGTTAGTGCGTCGGCGTATGGGGCCTCTCGTCACAGGTAGCCCAGTTTGTTAGTGCGTCGGCGTATGGGGCCTCTCGTCACAGGTAGCCAAGTGTGTTAGTGCGTCGGCGTATGGGGCCTCTCGTCACAGGTAGCCAAGTGTGTTAGAGCGTCGGCGTATGGGGCCTCTCGTCACAGGTAGCCAAGTGTGTTAGTGCGTCGGCGTATGGGGCCTCTCGTCACAGGTAGCCAAGTGTGTTAGTGCGTCGGCGTATGGGGCCTCTCGTCACAGGTAGCCAAGTGTGTTAGTGCGTCGGCGTATGGGGCCTCTCGTCACAGGTAGCCAAGTGTGTTAGTGCGTCGGCGTATGGGGCCTCTCGTCACAGGTAGCCAAGTGTGTTAGTGCGTCGGCGTATGGGGCCTCTCGTCACAGGTAGCCAAGTGTGTTAGTGCGTCGGCGTATGGGGCCTCTCGTCACAGGTAGCCAAGTGTGTTAGTGCGTCGGCGTATGGGGCCTCTCGTCACAGGTAGCCAAGTGTGTTAGTGCGTCGGCGTATGGGGCCTCTCGTCACAGGTAGCCAAGTGTGTTAGTGCGTCGGCGTATGGGGCCTCTCGTCACAGGTAGCCAAGTGTGTTAGTGCGTCGGCGTATGGGGCCTCTTGTCACAGGTAGCCAAGTGTGTTAGTGCGTCGGCGTATGGGGCCTCTCGTCACAGGTAGCCAAGTGTGTTAGTGCGTCGGCGTATGGGGCCTCTCGTCACAGGTAGCCCAGTTTGTTAGTGCGTCGGCGTATGGGGCCTCTCGTCACAGGTAGCCCAGTTTGTTAGTGCGTCGGCGTATGGGGCCTCTCGTCACAGGTAGCCAAGTGTGTTAGTGCGTCGGCGTATGGGGCCTCTCGTCACAGGTAGCCAAGTGTGTTAGTGCGTCGGCGTATGGGGCCTCTCGTCACAGGTAGCCAAGTGTGTTAGTGCGTCGGCGTATGGGGCCTCTCGTCACAGGTAGCCAAGTGTGTTAGTGCGTCGGCGTATGGGGCCTCTCGTCACAGGTAGCCAAGTGTGTTAGTGCGTCGGCGTATGGGGCCTCTCGTCACAGGTAGCCAAGTGTGTTAGTGCGTCGGCGTATGGGGCCTCTCGTCACAGGTAGCCAAGTGTGTTAGTGCGTCGGCGTATGGGGCCTCTCGTCACAGGTAGCCAAGTGTGTTAGTGCGTCGGCGTATGGGGCCTCTCGTCACAGGTAGCCAAGTGTGTTAGTGCGTCGGCGTATGGGGCCTCTTGTCACAGGTAGCCAAGTGTGTTAGTGCGTCGGCGTATGGGGCCTCTCGTCACAGGTAGCCAAGTGTGTTAGTGCGTCGGCGTATGGGGCCTCTCGTCACAGGTAGCCCAGTTTGTTAGTGCGTCGGCGTATGGGGCCTCTCGTCACAGGTAGCCCAGTTTGTTAGTGCGTCGGCGTATGGGGCCTCTCGTCACAGGTAGCCAAGTGTGTTAGTGCGTCGGCGTATGGGGCCTCTCGTCACAGGTAGCCAAGTGTGTTAGAGCGTCGGCGTATGGGGCCTCTCGTCACAGGTAGCCAAGTGTGTTAGTGCGTCGGCGTATGGGGCCTCTCGTCACAGGTAGCCAAGTGTGTTAGTGCGTCGGCGTATGGGGCCTCTCGTCACAGGTAGCCAAGTGTGTTAGTGCGTCGGCGTATGGGGCCTCTCGTCACAGGTAGCCAAGTGTGTTAGTGCGTCGGCGTATGGGGCCTCTCGTCACAGGTAGCCAAGTGTGTTAGTGCGTCGGCGTATGGGGCCTCTCGTCACAGGTAGCCAAGTGTGTTAGTGCGTCGGCGTATGGGGCCTCTCGTCACAGGTAGCCAAGTGTGTTAGTGCGTCGGCGTATGGGGCCTCTCGTCACAGGTAGCCAAGTGTGTTAGTGCGTCGGTGTATGGGGCCTCTCGTCACAGGTAGCCAAGTGTGTTAGTGCGTCGGCGTATGGGGCCTCTCGTCACAGGTAGCCCAGTTTGTTAGTGCGTCGGCGTATGGGGCCTCTCGTCACAGGTAGCCCAGTTTGTTAGTGCGTCGGCGTATGGGGCCTCTCGTCACAGGTAGCCAAGTGTGTTAGTGCGTCGGCGTATGGGGCCTCTCGTCACAGGTAGCCAAGTGTGTTAGAGCGTCGGCGTATGGGGCCTCTCACCACTGGGAATAGGCTGCAAGCAATCAGTTCCTTTTCACCATTGTCACCAGTGTCAGGATAAGAGGGTCAGGACATAAGCTGGAGATATTTTTTGTCATTGTAGAATGAACAACGACACCAAATCTACCCCATTATAACCGCCACCGAGTGTAAACAATATTACCGCCTTCCTATTATTCCCTTGCAGTTTTTGCTCGCTTTCCGCGCAGTTCTTGGTGGAGGTGGCGCCTGGAGAGGAAAAGAAACAGTTCCTGGCGGAAGCCATCTGCATGGCGGTGGTGGCTTTGCTTTCTTTTGTCCTCTTGTGTTTTAGCTTTCTTTTGTATCGCAAGGAGACATTAGGGGAACACGAGCAGGATAGGCAGGTTGCCGAGAGGCTCCAACAACTAAGGTAGCAGAGCTGTAGCAGGTCTTGAAATATTCGGGGGGGGGGGGAGGGGCACGATACAGAAACCTTAAGAAAATATTGGCGGGGAGGGGGGGGGGGAGGGCACGCCCTAAAAGTCATTTTCTTAGAAATTTTTCCTTAATATTGGAGTTGGGGGCACGTCCCTAATAGTCATTTCCTTATATATATTTTCTTAATATTGGGACTTTAAAAGCACACTAGCATACACACATTGGCATCAGTCGGGCCAAGACGGGACGCTAGCACAGTCTATTACCCGTGCAGGTCGGCAACCATGGACAGCTGTTTCGTCTTTATTAGGACTCGTCAGCATGGCATAGCCGGTTTGCCTCAGTTAAACTTCATCGCCAAAAGACTGCAGGGCGACTTCGACTCGAACGAAGTGCATGTGGGATCTAGAGCTGCGACCGGGCTAGCGTGATGCCAATTGTGCGGATCACGCATGCGACCTTTGCTTGTCGCCTTGCAGTTTTTTGCCGATGAAGTTTTACTGAGGCAAACCGGCTATGCCATGCTGACGAGTCCTAATAAGGACGAAACAGCTGTCCATGGTTGCCGAACTGCACGGGTAAGACTGTGCTAGCGTCCCGTCTTGGCCCGACTGATGCCAATGTGTGTATGCTCGTGTGCTTTTAAAGTTCACATTTTAATATTTGGGTTGGGGGCACGTCCCTAATAGAAATTTCCTTATATATATTTTCTTAATATTGGGGGTGGGGGCACGCCCCTAATAGCCATTTCCTTCCTATCTAGCCTTCCTATATATATATATATTTTTTTTTTGGGGGGGGGGGGGGGGGAAACGTACCCTAAGTGTCCCATCCCCTGCTACGACATTGTGAAGGAAATACTTTGACTGCAGCAGGTAGATTGAATAAGCTTGGCTAAAACTCCTAACTTCCTTCGGGATACTTGAATATATATTCTGTATTTCTCTTCAAAAGAACTATCTACAATGGAGCGCGGACGTCTCTTGCTACAGAAGTAGTTGCTAGACGATCAACAGGTAGGTACAGAGAACGTAACGTTTTTACCCTAAAGCCCTTGGTGGTGGTAGGCGGAGGGGGGGGGGGGGGGGGAGGCACGATACAGAAACATTAAGAAATACAGCCTTAAAATATAGCCTTAGCCCAGACCTCCACAGAGCTTCAGCAGACCTCGAAATACTGGTGAAGGGGGAGAGGCGCGGAAGAGAAACATTTCGAAAATAACTGGGAAACAGACAAAAAATACAGCTAAACAAGGTATGAATCAACACAAGGTTGAAAAGGTATGTTAAACGCCTCTGTGAAACAGAGTGGTTGCGCTGACGTTTCGAGCGTTAGCCCTTCGTCGGGGCAAAAAAAAGCAATGAAGGGCTAACGCTCGAAACGTCAGCGCAACCACTCTGTTTCACAGAGGCGTTTAACATACCTTCTCAACCTTGTGTTGGTTCATACCTTGTCTACACCACGCCTACGCAGACCATCTATTTTTTCTACAGTTTGGTTGTAGTTTTTTTAGTTATACCATAGAAAAAAAACAAGGTATGAAATTGCCCCTTATCATTCTTACACATTTGATTCTCAGCCAGAAGTCGGCATAGCATCAGACGAGCCTCTGGTACAGCAGAACTGCTCGGACTAGGACCCAGGCCGTCATCCTCGTCTAAATGCCACGAAAATATATGTCCAACAGACGAAGACCATAGAAGAAGAAGATCCAGAGGAAGAATAGACATAAGGGAAACATAAAAGGGAGCTCAAACATGTAAAGAGCCCCTAACACAATGTTTAGAAAACACTGCTCTGGCTTACAGCGCGTAAAAGATTTTCCCGCCAAAAAATTAGAGTTTCCCGTAATGATCGCCGGCGCGCTTGACAGCCAAATGTTCTGCGGTTACAAGCTTCAACTCTCTTATGTTAGCCAAGCCGTACATATGTTAAAATTTTAATACATTTATAAAACGTTATCCTTTTGAAATAAAGCTTTTCCGTGGTTTGGTTATAACCCTTGCTATACATCAGGAAATAGCAATATTTTTATTTTCTCGACGGGATGCTAGTCCTTGGCAAGACTTCCTCCCTACTAGATCTCCTATTGATAAGCGCTAAGCAGGAAAGGAGCGGGTACAGTTTTATTTTTTAACCCGTACTATTCGGGGTCGCTGTGGTTGGCTATGAGGTAAGAGAAGCTGGGTAGAGATAACAATGAAATGGTAGGCCCCCCGAAATTTCGATGTGCTCGCAGTTTTCAGCTAATGCTCGCGCATTTTTTTCCCGCCGTGCTCGCACTGTATTTTTCGATGTGCTAGCTGCTCGATTTATTCAGCAACTAAAAATGCTCGGTCGCATAAAAAACGAGTTGCTTGCAAGTGCTCGCCAAAGACCATTCGGGGGCCCTTATGGTTTCTTGTGACATCACAACTCTCACCAACCACGCGAGCCGGCTCTCCTGTGTGTATAGTGAACCCCGAAAACGAACATTTTCCACGCACAAAGAGAGCCAGGCTAGGAAAGAAAACTGAACAGACAGACACGCACATCTTCAGTAGGGGTGGGGGTGGAGATTTGAATCCTATAGTATGGTAGCCCTACAGTAGGTGGGTGGGCAGCTGCAATTGTCCTCTCCCCTTCCTCAATGTTGGTATATACATGATCATCTGACTGCGACTTGCATTTTAAGCTTAAAAACCAATATTAAATAGATAGGGGGAAAAGGGGGGGGGGGGGGTGTTAGACTGATTTTCATTAACCCGTGAACTACACTTTAGCGTATTACACTTTGTGATTTGATTCTATTGTTTTCTTTTGTGTTTTCCTGACTATTACCCTTTGACTATTACACTTTGTTTCTTGGGTTAATGAAAACCACTCTACTTTCCTTACATCAAATTTAAACAAAATTTAAAACTAATAAAATTTTGCTACATTCAGTCTCAAAAAAGTATTACCATTTTGCTACATCCAGTCTCATCTGTACTAACTACATAGCGTTAAATAAGTTGCGCATGCCGTATCAAATTATCGCGAATAATAATATCTTTATCTAGCTACTTATACCGCAGAGCTCTTCACTTTTTTCCCAAAGCTTTTTCCCAAGCCCTTCGTCCCTTGCCACCTCTCCACACTCCGCCTCTTGGCAATCTACAAAGTATTTCCCTGTCACATCAGCAAGCTCCGGGGCTACTGCGCAATGAATGGTGGTCTGTGCGCCCTGAATTGGCGTCTTGAAGAAGAAATATTGGACTAGCCAGTAGATTGGTCGGATTGCCCATATCCGCAAAAAGCGCAGGTTACGAAACAGATTTGTGCAGACGAGACCCGGATGTAGAGCATTTACTGTGACTTTGCTACCTGTGGTATTGAATACAAGAAAGAGACACATTTTAAGGGACCTTGAGTTGGTGGTGGGAAATGGTCATTGCTCGAAATATTTTCATTATTTTTACTCCTAAAATACTTCAAGGTTTCAATATTGTAATGTGTCAAGTGGAAATTTCTTCGGGAATGTAACTGATAATTTAGAGCGGGTGGCTGTTAAGCAAAGTCAACGCTAGTTTATGGCAAAACAAACGCAAGTCGTGTGAAATAGAAAAAAAAGTTCACTAATTACTAACCTGCAAGTTTGTTCGCCAGTTGCTTTGTAAATAACATCAACGCCAGCTTACTACGGCTGTAAGCAGCAAACCGCCCATAGCTTTTTTCACCTTGGAGGTTGTCAAAGTCTATAGAGGCTTTCTTGTGCTGATGAGAGCTGACGTTGATGATACGACTAGGACTTGATGTCTTTAGCTTCCCCAGTAGGAGGTTAGTAAGCTTAAAGGGGCCCAGGTAGTTAACCTACAAACACTTAGAACTTTAGAAAAAAAAATAGTATGCTCACAAATATTCGATTAGGGGGTGAGTGATAGTTGAGTAAATGGTACGGTAAATTGTGTGTAAATAGAAAATCTAGAAAAAACGTTTTAGATCTTACTGCCACGTTAAGTGCATAGCAAAGCTTGTGTACAAAGGGCGCTATTCTTAGCAAAGTCATAGCTCTCAACTCAACCACACTAGGCGGGGGTCTCAAAACTTTGTAGAGATAAGGTTCTTGATGATTCAAGAACAAAGTCAAGGCGAGTCCAACTTGAAAATATCCTCCGAGGCTAAGTGGAAACACTGCTTTTATTGACTGCTTTTTATATTTGGACTTTTAATGGGGTAGCCTTAAAAATGCACCCCTATCCAAATCCACCCTAAGGGCGGGGAGACTGGTATTAAGACGGTTAAAGTGTAAGTGTCTCAATATTTTTGGGAAAAAACTTCCACTTACAGGGAAAAAAATCTTTGATCTGGAGGTGAACTGGTATGTGTGTCTCATGAATCTTGGCAATGCCCTCCTAGATTCTCATCATGTACTTCAAGGCTTACCTGTAGCGTGTACTCTAGCTTGTCAATAGTCTTCTTGTGGGAGCCAAGGTATCCAGCGTTGTTAATCAAGACATCCACTCTACTCTCCTCCTCGTTCACCTCTTTAGCAAATTCCCTGATGGAGGCAAATGAGGCAAGGTCTAATTTCTTTACCTCCACGTCCATGTTACCTGCGCTTTGCACAATCTCGGCCGCCGCCTTCATACCCTTGTGCACATCCCTACAGGCCATGATAACTCTTGCCTTGCGCCAGGCCAAGTCACGAGCCACCTCCATGCCAATGCCGCTGTTTGCACCAGTAATAATAACTGTTTTACCTGGAGGGCAAGTAATGAATTCTATCAGGGAAGTGTAGTTGTAATTTGAGTAATGTAAATCATGTACATGGTTCTCCCCCCCTCAATATTTCAAGGCCTGTTATGGCACTGTATCAAAGCTAGTGCCAAAAGAGCTGCAATAGCTTTTGGCATTTCACAAAATCAAAGAATCTAGGCTTGAAAACCTTTAATTAGAATCTGTTTCTTTATAATGAATAATAATAATAATCAGGGATACTATTGATTTAAAAAAATCAAGGTCCCATATATCATCATGCTTCCTTATCACAGTCTCATTAACTGGTGAACTTCAGCCCCCTCCCTCTCCCTCTTCACCCCCTACATGACTATTATTCATTTTTTTCAATTCAGCCCCCCTTCATCATGGTACATTTTTTACTAATAAGCTTACTTCACACAAATACACTGAACTTTTAATGTGTTTTCTGTGACCCCCTTCTTTCATGCTACCAGTCAGCCATCTCTGGTTTATCTATGTTGTACCTTTTAGTTTTTCATCACTGCTACAGTTTGCGCCACTATAGTAGATTTTTATAGAGAAACCAATTATCACAGCAAGGATAATGTATGGTATGATCATCAGATCAGAAATCTGCTGGGATTTAGCCCTCTGAAGAAGATCATGAACATTGGCTGAAAATAAAGGAAAAGAGCATCTATAAATAACTGCTTACTAGAGAAGACTTTAAAAAATAAAGGAACTTGCATAAATAAGACTTTTATGTCTGTTGTATACAAAATGCCATGTGATGTAAAAACATACATATACATACAATATGCAGTTTAAATACAAGTTGCCTTTACAGAAGGTGATTTCTAAGCTGCAGTTGGCACAATTCCATTGATCTGTCTTGCATGCCAATGTTGTTTAGTTTTTGCTTTGAATATTCAAAACTTACCCTGTATAATTCGATCCTTAAATAAAAGAATTGAGCTGTTTTATTTGTTGGATGGGTTTAAATTTACTGTGATCTAAACGATGTAATTCACTACTTATGTACATGAACATCTCATTTGCATATGGTTTCATAGCATATGAAAATACAGGTGTTATGCAAGTTGGATCAACAGACACTAAAGACTCTTCATCATACCTTGTGAGCACTGGCCACAGCTTTGCCGGCAATGTTCCAACATCCACTTGGGGTTCTTGTTACACTCTCCTTTTGCTGCCCACTTTACACACTTCGGGTGATGATCTTTGCATTTATGGGCACTTTTAATATCTGGGGTATGATGATCAAAACACCAGTAAGTCGTCAGTAACTTAACATGCATCAGAGAATGAGCAGTTACAAGGTGGATTACAGTAGGAATTTATCCAATATAATATAATACTGTTGGGTTAGAAAATATTGATTTTGCTTTATGGCAAAATTAATACTTTCTTGGTTAAAATGGAATTATTGTATACACAATTTCAATATGTCAATAGACCTTACAGATTAGATATTAGCTAATACTTTAATGAAACGCTCAAATGTTTGAGGGATGAGTAAAAACAGACGTCAACACATCAACCAATAGGGACGACTTAGGCAAAAGTTTAATGAACTAGAAGGTATTGCATAAATGATCGTGCGGCAGTGAGTTAGTGAAATCTGCTGTGGTTTTTATTAGTTTCTAAAGGGAAACAGGTTTTATATCGATTGTATATGGACCAAGAGTGTGTTTGCATGTTTTATGGATAAATCTAGTGATGTACCGCAAGTTAAATAATTAATCAACCGCTAGATGTAAAGAAGCTCACATTAGGAAAATGTTAGAAACCTAACCACGCGGCCGTAAAAATAAGGCCCTATTGATTGATACCTTTCGATCAAATTTGCCATGTAGAAAGTAAATAGTATGATCTGTAACTCACCTTGTGTTCCATAAACTAAATATAAAGAAGCAAGTAAAATGACGAGGATAATGTAGCGCGTCATGTTCACACAACTTTGTTGTTATAAAAAATTACAGCTGTCGATCCATCATCACCAGGCATTCCGCGCTCAACACAGGAATCTAGAAAGTACTAGTCTCTCACGGTCAAAACTAAAATGGCGGACAAACAACATGGATAAGTTTTGCAATTTTTACCGCTTGTGTATATTTTTGAACGCGACAACAAAACATTGCTGCAAATGTATACATAGCCAACGACTTTAAGGGGAAACCGTGTGCGTTTTGCCAAATAGCTTGGACTAGTTAGTCACCTCAACATGAAGTAAGTTTCTACGCACGTGATATAAGCTTAACTTAACTTAGAATAGAGAAAGTTTATTCGTCCTGTTTATCAACAAAGTATCAATTTATTTAAACGGTAAAATATATTTCTATAAGGGAAGTAACCTTTTGTGAACCCAGTGCCCCGTTCCTTTCCCCAGTAAGTATATAACTTACCAGTTATATATGCATAAAGTAATTTTTCCTGTCTAATGTGCTATACCTTAAAAATTTGAGATACTAGTATCACACAAAGCAACTTCATCAGCATTGGCTAATTGGGCTATTTCAATTTTGATAACCCGATAAAAAAATTACACTTCCTCTTATGGTATTGGGGTACCCTGGGTCTTTGCGGCGACAACGATTTGAGGGAAGCGAAAGAGTCACTGCGAAGCTCGGAGCCTCTGGTACCCAGGTTAGGTATTGGGGCTGCAACCTCTTGAATATAACTATGCTGGCATTGAAGATCATGTCAAAGGCTATTTAAATCAGTGAAAAAAATTGGTGTCACCACACATATTTTCGAGATAATTAGCGTTTATTTTAGCAAAAACTGCTGACTCAGCATTATTTCATAAAAAAAAACATGTATATCAGCTAAGTAAATAAGGCTCAAATTACAAGTAGTGGACATTGTAAAAATAGTCCTAATAAGCAACAACATTAAAAAATAGGCCCGTAAAACATGCATGTAGCTTTTGCAGGCAAGTATTTACAACTGTAATGTTATTATCATATATTTCTAGGTTATTTCTTTTTATAATCATACTATAAAAAGTATTGATGAACAGTATAAAACTCCAATGCATTAAAAAAAGAAAAAAAAGAAAGAAAAAAAAGAAAATATTCAGTGGGGAGGATTCAAGCCCACGCCCTTAAGCAAACTACGGATTCAGATACTATGACCTTAACCACTTAGCAATTAGGATACTAAAACTAATCTTATTATTGCTTGTATTGAACTGTTCTAAAGGACACATCGAATTCCAGTTACTTTTCTCTTTCACAAAGATAAAATACCTGCTACAATTGATCACATTACTGTTGTACTGTTGCATAATAATCTAAAAAAGTGCAAAATCATCGTTCGATAAGTAAATTTGCGAGGGGATGTTTTGTACGAAATAACTTAATATGTTTGAACCTACAGAGACCTCAATAAAGCTTTGCAACTTGACTTAATGTCAAAAGGAATCGGATACAGGCGAAAGAACTTGAGCTTAAATACCAAATGAGAGCGTGTTTACATGGGCTTGTGTGTTAAATCAATAACCTGCGTAAAGTTTGAACGATCATAACTTGGAATGTGAATGCATTCTATTTTATCAAACCAAGCTGCCGTAGAAGTGGATATGTAAGAATTGTTTAACAAAACCCAAAAGCTTTTGATTATTTAGATATTTTTTCTTTATGAAATAATAACAGGTCCCCAAGTCCAGAGCATACGCGTGAGGCAGTTGCGTGATCCGGGATTCCCGCGGGTTTGAGCTTGCATGCGCAAAACGATCTGTGCAGTAGCAATAGGTGCTATCCTCAAGCAATTCCGCAACTTACAGAATGAGCATTCTCTCGGGCAAAACTCTCTAGAAACTAAAAAAGAAACTATCGTACTTAAATAACAAAGTGACTTAAATTCGTCAGTTTTAACAGCTATCCCTCAGGGTCTAAAATCTATAGACCACACCCATTTGTTATCTCTAAGGGATCAAAATCTATGTTGGTTCATTTGGATATACCTTAGGGTTTTTTTATATAATAAATTTTATTACATATATATGTTTACAATTTACAAGACAATATATTATGAGACACATGTTACAGTTTATACACAAAAGGCGCTTTCCCGCTTATAATATCATTTTATATGATATCATTTTTTATGATTTATCTTTTCTTTACAAGTATACATGTATACATTTACTTTAACAGCTCATTTTTGTTTTGTTTTTTACTTGTTCTAATTTTCATTTCCATTTTTTTTCTTATTAATGAAGGCCATCTTAAGCCACGATCCACGACTCAGCATTCCACCTTCTCTCAGCTTTTTGTTTATGTAGCGTATTCAATTTTACCTTTTTATCGTAAAATAGTGAGAAAGCTCTGAAAAGAAAAATGCGTTTCCTGAATGAAATAGGCATAAACATGGTATTTAGCAATGATTAAAGCGAAATTCAATATTTCATTATTTGGGGTTGTTTTATTATCCCCATACAAGACCACCCCAAATGTCAGGCGAATGTATTGCAAGGTGCATTTTGCCCGTCAAATCTCAAAACGGTTCCAAAATAGAGAAACATGTGGGCATTCAAACAATTAGATGCTCAAGTGTGTGGATATTATTACACTTTGGGCATTTTGGGCATCTGTTGCTTTAATTTTAACTTTATGTAGAAAGGCGTTGGTTACTAAATATTGTGATTTATCTTAAATTGAAACATTCGTATTTTTGCTTCCTGAAAGGGCGGGCATATAATCGCCTTTTATTCTATTTACTTTTATCTTGTTTTCTGCAGTCTTAGCTAAAATTCATGCTCTCAACAAAACGTGTTCATTTCATGAGGGAGTCTCTCAGGATCCCAATGGGACAAGGTTATTATTGCGTCTGCACAGCAATTTGACGAAAGCTCGTCTAAACGCCTTCATCCTCAGCACGTAAATACAAGGATTGATGAGAGAGTTTAAGTAGCGCACTACATTGAGCACTATGTCAAGCGCTAGTACGGATAGCAAGCTCTCCGTTTTCTCGGCTGTTCTTCTGTAGACAATCCACATCATATCGGGTGCCCAGGTGGCAAGAGACAGGACAGTCACGATAAACAACGTCTTCGCAAGCTGTCTTTCACGCTTCTGGGCCAACGTCGAGTGACCTTGGAACTGTGCGTTTTGATGCTTTACAGTGACGAAGATTAAAATGTACGAAATAGAGATAACGAGAATGCCTACCGCAACACCTGCCATTGCAATTGAAAAGTAGACCGAAGTAAATTCGGTCAGAATGATGGTTAAAGCAACTGAAAAAGCCCATTTTAGAGCAATGACAAAGAAGTATGGATGGTTATCCAGATTGCGATGTCGAATTGGCCACACCGTTGCATGCATCCGTTCCATGGAAATAGTTGTTAGACCGGCGAAAGATGCGGTCGCAGTAAAATTGTCGAACGTTGTCGTCGAATTCGGCGACATTAAATGTCTCATTAAGCTGCTAGGGTTTTTAAAGTGTGTTAGCTCAGAACCGTACATTAAAGACGTGACACCGACAAGCATATCCGCGAAGCAAAGGTTTAAAGGGAGAAAAAGGCTCCGTTTACGCAAATTTCTGTGTACAAGGAAGGTCAAAATAGTTAACGCGTTGAGGAAAATAAGTGTAACTCCCATAGAACAAAAGGCGAAGGTCCCGGCCATGACTGGGAAAGATGTGGTTGTGGAAGTGTTGCCATCCATAGTCCGCCAAATACCAAGAAATTATGAAGTATAAGGTAAAGCAAACTTCACATGCAAGGAGTGTAAGCAGGATGCGTCGCATGGGCCTTTTTATATGCTATTACTTCAGGCCCGTAGCCAGGGGGGAGCGGAAGAACCTCCCCACGCGACTTCAATGTCCCGCCCTGATGAAGGAGAATTGAGTACCACTGCGAGCTAAGGCGAGCAACCTAAGAGAAAATGGTCCGCTAAATGGTCAAACGAACCCCCCCCCCCCCCCCTAGCTACGGGCCTGTACTTAGATCTCTATCAATTTGTTTAACCGCTGATAGTGAAAAAAAAAACAACACCATATCGCAATGAAATCAGTTTTCGTCGTGGTTGATATTAAACTATTAAACTATTTTTATTAAAAAAAATTCTGCCAGTAAACTCATCATAAAGTCTAACAATGCTGGAGGAAAACTTCAGAGCTCAAAGGAGAAAAGCGCATCTTCTAGGGATGCGCTAGAATTGAGTGCTAAAACGACAGCTGTAACATGTACGACGTCATTGTCAATGGGTACTGCCGATTGCGAGGTCGTGCTGTTTGCTCACAAGATCTGTATAGTGTTGCAAAAAGTCTTGCAAAAACTTGAGATCGACGCCATTAAAATCAAACAAACTCAAACTAATGAAAATAATTACATGATGTGCTTGAATTTTCTTCTAAATACCCGAAAAAATAGCTAAACCTGTGGATTTTGCCCAAAACAGATAAGCTATACCAGATAACTTTGTTTTTTATCCAGATCGTGTAGAAATATTTTTTTAAAGTGTAATTTTTTTTTTGTGATTTTCATGATTTGTGATTCCTGCGGTTTTTCATACAAGCCTTGCCTACATGTGGAAATTCGATGCGGTTTTTTGGTTTGTTTTAGTGCTCCGATTTTTTTTAGACTTTTAGTATGTTATAAATTAATACAAACACGTTTAAAAACCTTGTGTTGCAATTAGTCCGATCTTAAACCGTAGATTGATTGGACTATATAGCCATATTGAATTCTAATGTTACAAGCTCACGAGTTTCCGAGACAGCCAACTCGACAAGAATCTCTATAATAGAGAATACAGAAACTTAAATAATTTTTTTTCTACCGCTGGGTACAGTTCTACGTTTCGGCAATGTTGCCTTTATCTGGAATTATAACCAATGATAGAAAGAAAGACCATGACCTGTGGTGTAAGGCATTCGCAATTTGTCTATAGTCTACCTTGATTGCATTAGTTGAAGTATATTCGTGTATAATGGGTACATCATTTGTATTAATAACTTTTAATTAAAACATTCCGTCAAGGCATTGGCTAGCGATGAACAAAGCAGTATTTTAGAGACAAACACATCAGATACAATATCAGAAATGATATGGGAACACTCATTTGATCCGATTTACGCAGCGTAATACCAGATACACCCTTAGATCCCACGGCGTATATAACATTAAGCCAAATAACACGACCCGATTTTCATCTTTTGTCACAAACCATTATGCTATAGACATTTTGTAACGTGGAATTTCTGTACTTTATTTCTTTATTCATTATTGTAATTATTGTATTGCTGACTGCAACTATAATTTAGAAGTTAGTTCTACAAGAGTTGCAATTAAACTGATCTATCGATCTATAACACTACCCTCCCCCCCCTCTCACTAAAACTGTCGTCCCTGACAGTCACAGCGTTAAACTAAATAAACAAGTCGTCAATGGCTGTCTTGTACACAAACCGAAAGGTCGGAGACATATCACTTTTGGAAATACAGCTCATCTACGAAAGATCAGAGGCACATCTCGTCTGGAAATACAGCTCATCTACGGAAGATCAGAGGCACATCTCGTCTGGAAATACAGCTCATCTACGAAAGATCAGAGGCACATCTCCTCTGGAATACAGCTCATCTACGAAAGATCAGAGGCACATCTCGTCTGGAAATACAGCTCATCTACGAAAGATCAGAGGTACATCTCGTCTGGAATACTGCTCATCTACGAAAGATCAGAGGCACATCGTGTCTGAAATACAGCTCATCTACGAAAGATCAGAGGCACATCTCGTCTGGAAATACACCTCATCTACGAAAGATCAGAGGCACATCTCGTCTGGAAATACATCTCATCTACGAAAGATCAGAGGCACATCTTGTCTGAAATACAGCTCATCTACGGAAGATCAGAGGTACATCTCGTCTGGAATACAGCTCATCTACAAAAGATCAGAGGCACATCTCGTCTGGAATACTGCTCATCTACGAAAGATCAGAGGCACATCTCGTCTGGAAATACTGCTCATCTACGAAAGATCAGAGGCACATCTCGTCTGAAAATACAGCTCATCTACGAAAGATCAGAGGCACATCTCGTCTGGAAATACAGCTCACCTTCTTAGCTACCATGGATGAAATATTGTGGAGGCCATCGCTGTCGTCTAGACCTCCTAGGACCTTCCTCACGATAGTCATCATCTTGTGTGATGCCTGGACCTTCCTCACAGAATTCATAATTATTTTTTGGCTCATCATCAGCAACTAAACCACTCGCATCCGCAATCTTTTCAAACTCATCAGACTGCATACCGTGAACAAGTTCTTCTGCCGTCTGGTTGCGAGGTGGACTTTGGGCGACACTCTCTTCCTCAACACTACACTGTTCAGGCACTTCATTTATTGGTGTCAGCCAGTTGGTCATTTGTGCAGATACCTTGGGTTTCATAGAGAATATCGTTAATCTTGCCCGTCCCTAGTTACGGCCCAGCGAGACATCAGTTTTGAGACATCCCCTTCTCCCTCTGATGTACAAGTACAACATCCCCACAGTTAAACTTGGACCGCGTGCCACCTGAGAAATATCTTGTCTTTATTCTGTCGCTTGAGACTTTCAGATTAGCACGGGCGAAGGCATTATTGAGTTCCATCTTTTCTTGTAGAGTCATTGCTTTTGGTTCTTGCTAATCCGACTCTTCTCTTGTTTCTAGCTTTACAGCATTCACATAGGGCTTACATACGGCGATAGGCACGCCTTTCCTTAGTTTTTCTCTTCTTGCAGACAGAATCAGCAACTCGAACATGGACGTGTTCTTCCTTCCTCACTAATGACCTTCCAACAATAGTGCCGCCATTTCCATATTGTAATGTCTCTTCTGCAGGTGCAACAGGTTTCCTAGGGGTTTTTTTTTACCAATCACTCTTCCTTCCTCAATTCTCTCAGAGAATGATCTGATCTTGATTGAAAGTTACAATACAACGAGGTACCATTGCCATTGGCTCATGTCGATCTTAGCAAGTAGTCTCCCAAAATAACTGGAACAGCCATCGAAACTCCAAACTTCATGCCAAGTGATTGCTTCTCCGATCTTAATAGTCAGTTCAGCCTTACCAAGAACATTTATTAGACTTCCATTCAGAACTCTTAGGGTCTCCTGTGTTTGCGAATATTCCACGTCGCTTATTTCTAGTTTCCTTGAGAGCTGACCAGCGTCACATCCACTCCCGTATCCAGGAGAAACTCACATGGGCATACCCTCTAAAAATCAGTGTACTTGACTTGAAATTACACGAAGAATCGGGGCATCTACGTCAACTTTGGTTGAATTTATCCCTGTAAAACCGAACAGTGGCCAGTTTTCCAGAACCTCAGATTGTGGGACATTCTGGGTCGATACATGTAGATAGGATGAAACTGGTGGACACATTGTAAAGAGCTGCGGAACCTGATACGAGGGGTCAATTTCTGACAGCTGTGGGACCTGGGACGAGGGGGGAACTGCTGACGGCAGTGGGATCTGGCTCGAGGGTTGAACTGCCGACGGTGATGGGACCTGGGACGAGGGGTGAACTGCTGACAGTGATAGGACCTGGCATGAGGGGTGAACTTCTGACAGTGATGGGACCCGGGACGAGAGGTGAACTGCTGTAGGTGATGGGACCTGGGACGAGGGGTGAACTGGTGACAGTGATAGGACCTGGCACTAGGGGTGAACTGCTGACGGTGATGGGACCTGGGACGAGGGGTGAACTGCTGACAGTGATGGGACCTGGGACAAGGGGTGAACTGCTGACAGTGATGGGACCTGGGACAAGGGGTGAACTGCTGACAGTGATGGGACCTGGGACGAGGGGTGAACTGCTGACGGTGATGGGACCTGGGACAAGGGGTGAACTGCTGGCGGTGATGGGACCTGGCACGAGGGGTGAACTGCTGGCGGTGATGGGACCTGGGACGAGGGGTAAACTGCTGACGTTGATGGGACCTGAGACGAGGGGTGAACTGCTGACAGTGATAGGACCTGGTACGAGGGGTGAACTGCTGGCGGTGATGGGACCTGGGACGAGGGGTGAACTGCTGACGGTGATGGGACCTGGGACGAGGGGTGAACTGCCGACGGTGATGGGACCTGAGACGAGGGGTGAACTGCTGACGGTGATGGGACCTGAGACGAGGGGTGAACTGCTGACAGTGATGGGACCCGGGATGAGGGGTAAACTGCTGACAGTGATGGGACCTGGTACGAGGGGTGAACTGCTGGCGGTGATGGGACCTGGGACAAGGGATTAACTGCTGTAGGTGATGGGACCTGGGACAAGGGGTGAATTGCTGGCGGTGATGGGACCTGGCACGAGGGGTGAACTGCTGGCGGTGATGGGACCTGGGACAAGGGGTGAACTGCTGACAGTGATGGGACCTGGGACAAGGGGTGAACTGCTGGCGGTGATGGGACCTGGGACAAGGGGTGAACTGCTGACGGCGGTTGGACCTGGCACAAGGGGTGAACTGCTGACTGGCTCTGCTTTTTGGCAGTGCCTGAATCTATATATTATTGTTCATAAACTTCCTCCGTTGCTTCTCTTTCTTCTGCTTTAGATCTTGTTACAGGCATTTCTAAGCTGAATTAATTTATAACTAAGATTTATTATTTAGGCTCTGTCTACTATTTAATTTTATAATTTAGATGTTTGCTGCTTTAAAACATATTTGTTATACTTATTTGTTATACTAAGTTTATAATTTTTTAGTTTAAACTTTGCTCTGCTACCAAATGTCACGTTTGTAGTGCGCACTCGAGACAAGCTCGAGTGTTGTCTGATTTTATTGAAAATAACCACCATTCTTTATACTACACAGGTGCTGTCTTTGCCACCTTGGTCCATGCTTTACAATTCGCTAACAATTACTATTTCAGTCAGCTGTTAAAACTGACAGCTTAAATGTTATGTAAATTAAAAATTGCAAAATTTAAAATAACTATATTCATTAAAATCATCATGTTTTCTATTTGTCTGTAGCTCAAATATCTATATAACTGTTTTTCGATATTTTTCTGTAGCCCAAAGATCTAAATTAGTGATTTTCAATGTTCGTCTGCAGGCTTAACATAGATGGCTTGCTTGTGTACTTCCCGTATGACTACATCTACCCAGAGCAGTACTCCTACATGCTGGAGCTCAAACGCACCCTGGATGCCAAGGTACATTGCTAGGAATGTTATCTTCTTTAATGTTCAACCACAAGTGATCCAAGATTTCTATTAGGAATGGGAAGGGAGGGTAAGAACTCTAGGACTGCGAAAATTGAGAAAAACCCATTGCCTTCTGGAATGTTGATTATTATGCATTAATTAATTATTGATCAATTAACCTAGAATTAGAACAATTTACATTATCTAGCTCATAGGAATAAAATGCCAAGTAGTCATTTGACAGCTTAACTTATCACTGTGTTTTTGCATTCCCCATGCCATATCCTTGCTACACACATTATAGTTATTAGGTTGAACTGAACAATTTTTGCGGAAAAATCTTTAGACTCACATAGTTTATCATCTAAAATAGAACTTACCCATCATTATTTGACAAATCATCAAATCTAGGGACATTGTCTTCTTGAGATGCCGTCTGGAACTGGAAAAACTGTCTCTCTCCTCTCACTTATTGTGGCCTACCTCAAAGTAAGCATCTTCATCTTCTTCTTTTTTTATATGTGTTATGCTTCTTAAGGAATGGGAGGGGGGAGGGATTATTTGTAAATTTTAGCCCTCGAGGGGAGGGGCTTGATATAGAGGTAGAATTAAATTAGATGGGATAGCTTCTTGGTATTTAAAATTCAGATTAACATATATTAGTATGCAATCTCCAAGGTAATGTATGAATCTAAAATAATTGTTTAAGATTAGAAATGAATTCATACCTGCCCATATGGGGGCACTGATTTTGAGAGCTGCAACTTATGTCGGTACTCAAACAAGCATTTTTTCATCTCTGTATAACTTATTATATGTGGTTATTTATGTTTCAGATCAAACCTTTAGAATTGACAAAGTTGATCTACTGCTCTAGAACAGTTCCAGAGATAGAAAAGGTAAAACACGTGGGTGTTGTACCCATGAAAGATATGGGTATTGGAGATATCTCAATCTCCTTGTAAACTGTTTCGGTCCCACCCCTACTATTCACAAAATTGTATATATTTTATGCACATTTACTTCAGAATGATGCACGTCAGGCATGAGTTGGGAATTTACCATTGCTATTCCAAGTACCCTCCCTTGGAATGGGGGTAATGTTTTTTTGTCTGTTGTTTTTTTTTGTTATTTTGATTATGATTTTTTAATCAAAGGTTATGGAAGAGCTGAAGAAATTAACAGAATACTACGAAAGTGAGACTGGAGAGAAACCCAACATCCTTGCGTTAGCCCTTAGTTCCAGGAAGAACCTGTGCATACATCCAGAGGTGTGTCTTAATTAAGGGGTGGTATGGAGGCATAGCCAAGGGTGTGTCCTTTATTAAGGAATAGCCGGGGATGTGTCCTAATTAAGGGGTGGTGTGGAGCATAGCCAAGGGTGTGTCCTTTATTAAGGAATAGCCGAGGATGTGTCCTAATTAAGGGGTGGTGTGGGGCATAGCCAAGGGTGTGTCCTTTATTAAGGAATTGGGGAATAGCCAAGGGTGTGTCCTAATTAAGGGGTGGTATGGAGGCATAGCCAAGGGTGTCCTTTATTAAGGAATAGCCGAGGATGTGTCCTAATTAAGGGGTGGTGTGGTGCATAGCCAAGGGTGTGTCCTTTATTAAGGAATTGAGGAATAGCCGAGGATGTGTCCTAATTAAGGGGTGGTATGGAGGCATAGCCAAGGGTGTGTCCTCTATTAAGGAATAGGGAAATAGCCGAGGGTGTTTCCTAATTAAGGGGTGGTATGGAGGTATAGCCAAGGGTGTGTCCTTTATTAAGGAATAGCCGAGGATGTGTCCTAATTAAGGGGTGGTGTGGTGCATAGCCAAGGGTGTGTCCTTTATTAAGGAATAGCCGAGGATGTGTCCTAATTAAGGGGTGGTATTGAGGTATATCCAAGGGTGTGTCCTTTATTAAGGAATAGCCGAGGATGTGTCCTAATTAAGAGGTGGTTCGGGGCATAGCCAAGGGTGTGCCCTTTATCAAGGAATTGGGGAATAGCCGAGTGTGTGTCCTTTATTAAGGAATCAGAGAAAAGCCGAAGGTGTGGCCTAATTAAGAGGGGTGTTGTGTATAGCCATGGGTGTATCCTTCATTAAGGGATAGGGGCATAGCCAAGGATTAGGCCTTTATGGAGGGTGGTATATAGGGGCATGGCCGAGGGGGGTCCTTTTGTTAAGGAAAAGTGGTATAGTCAAACATGTTATTTTTGCTAAGAGGGCTATAGGGGCATAGCCAAGGTTGTTGCTTTTCCTGCTGCGGTTGTTGCTGTTGATTTTAATCATTTTTCTTAACACACTTCAAGGTTGCTGGAGAGAGAGAAGGGAAAAAGGTTGATGGGAAATGTCTTTCCATGACAGCGTCATTTGTCCGACTCAAACACAAGGAAGACTCCAGTGTCCCTGTGTGCAACTTTTATGAGGTGAGTATGACGGTATAACCAATAGTCTCAGAGCTTAGTGTCTTATTGTTTACCATGGCCCACAAGGGTCAAAAGAAAAACATTGCTCACACCAAATGCAAATCTCCCTCTGCTAAGGCAAAACATTCACAGCAAAAGCAAATTAGTCACACCAAAAACAAGTTGTTCCCAACAAAAAACAATAACGATTTATCAAGAATTTCATTTCACCAATCTGAATTGTTTCAGGATTTTGACTCTCTGGGTAGAGATGAAAAGATGCCTCCAGGAAGCTACAACTTGGTGAGAAGCATTATCTCAGAAATATACAATAGAACTCATCTATATCCTTGTTTTACCTTCTAAAGGTAACAAGTGTATTAAAGCGAGAATAATACATCAGTGTGTCTCAATACGGATTTTTTTAGTGTTCAAATCAATGTCAAACGATTGAGCACAGCCAATGTTCTAATAAACACCACGATATTTGCCATCTCATGATCAAAATGATTGCTTACATGCCGCGGGAAACTAGGGAAAATTTGTGTTCTACAAAAGAAACAACAAGAAATTACGTAATGCATAAGAAAGCGCATGCAATTAGTGTTTGCAGTGAGCAGATAAGTGAAAATAGAAAACTTTGGCTTCAAAACCCTACTATCTTCGTTACTTTTAGTGTCCTAGTAAGGATGGAATACATTTACTAGAACCAAATTTTGCGAAGGTGGATCAAGATTTTTTGTTCCTTTCACTTTAAGTTAACCTGCAAGGATTGTATGAATGACAAAAAACCTGTTATATCCTTGACTTAATATAGCAACCAATCAGAAAACGAAATAACGCAAAAATGCTGTAGAAACATGAATAATTGGTCTTGACACTTTTTCCTGGTAATGCAGGATGACCTGAGACAGTTTGGCCGGAAGAAAGGATGGTGTCCATACTTTATGGCAAGAAGAGCTGTGAGTACCATTTAAGGGAGCTCCAAGCAGTTCACATTTGAGTATTATTGCGACTGGCAAAAGTACTTGAAGTAGCTGCCAATCTGGTATGCAAACAGTATAACGATTTTCTGTTTGCAGATTTATCATGCGAACGTAATAGTGTACAGCTACCACTACATGTTAGACCCTAAGATAGCAGATCTGGTCTCCAAGGAACTGGACAAAAAAGCAGTGGTGGTATTTGATGAGGCCCACAACATAGGTAAACACCTTATGCTGAGTAAAGAACATTTATTTTCATAAAGAAACCTTGATGCATTATTAGACCCTTTGCAAACTTGGCCCTAGCGTATGGTATTTTTATTCGACATCTTTTTAAATTGTATTCCCAAGGGCTATCACATTCCTTAGATTTCATTCCGCTCCAGAAACATGCTTATTTATATTGCCTTTCCAAATTCCACGCTTGCTAGGAATTTAACAATTCAGATTTCTACAGTTTTGTACTCAGTGGTACTCGAACATTTTGCAGCTAATTACACATGGTGTTTGTTCTTCATGGTAGATAAGTTTGTATTGACTTGATGAGCGTGCTGATTGTGCTGCTAATCACACATGCTGTTTGTTCTTCTCGGCAGATAATGTTTGTATTGACTCCATGAGCGTGACCATCTCTAGACGTACCCTGGATAGAAGTCATGCTAATGTTGAGTCCCTCGCATCAGTCATTGACAGGTGTGCAGTTGATAGATAGATGTTGCTGATTGACCAATGTTGATGATTGACATCTGTTGATGGTTGACAGATGTTGATGATTGACCAATATGGATGATTGACTTCTGTTGATGATTGACAGATATGTTGATAATTGATCGATGTTGATAATCTACAGATGTTGCCGATCAGATGTTGCTGATTGACCGATGTTGATGATTGACAGATATGTTGATGGTTGACCGATGTTGATAATTTACAGATGTTGCCGATCAGATTTTGCTGATTGACAGATGTTGATGATTGACAGCTGTTGATTATTGGCAAATGTTGATGATTGACAGATATGTTGATGGTTGACCGATGTTGATAATTCACAGATGTTGCCGATCAGATGTTGCTGATTGGCAGATGTTGATGATTGACAGCTGTTGATTATTGGCAGATGTTGATGATTGACAGATATGTTATGATTGACCGATGTTGATAATTTACAGATGTTGCCGATCAGATGTTGCTAGTTGACAGATGTGATTGATTGATGAATGCGGTTTATTGGCATATTCTTAATACTGCTAGATGTGATGATTGGCAGATCTACTTGACAAATGGATTGATAGATTTATTAGAACATTTTCCCAATTATATTTTTATTTCTTTCCTTGACAGAATCAAGGCGACAGATGCCCAGAAATTGAGAGAAGAATATAACAGACTTGTAGAAGGTCAGTGAGCTTAGCCACAAAGATTAAGTGTCAGACAATACTTGTTTGAGAATGAGTGTTATAAAAATAGCAGAGAAGGCATTGGGTCAGTAAGAAGGACAAAAACTTACCTTTAAATAGTAGCAGCCTTTGACCAAATGATAGTTATGATGACAAATTTTAATCTGAAGCTAAGGGCCGTCCAAGCCTTTGCCCCCCAAAGTCAAAACACTAGTTTTACTGTCTACGCCAGGTTTACGTCAGGCAAGCGAAGCAAGAGACACAGATATCGTCCTCTCAAATCCAGGCAAGCATTTCTGACTCATTTATCTCCCATTTCGTGCTGCACAAAATACTCAGGCTTACCTTTTTCCCTTCATTGTTTCACGCCATAACAGTCCTCCCAGATGAAGTGCTACAAGGTAAGAGAATGATAGCTTTGCTATTATTTGTACTTCTGCCTGAGCTTCACCTTTAAGAAGAATGCCTCACAATTTTTTTTCTAATTTTGTGCAGAGTCTGTCCCAGGAAATATTCGGAAAGCTGAGCATTTTGTTGGTTTCATGAGAAGGTTTATAGAGTATTTAAAGGTACAAACCCAAGTGTATATAAGTTACAGTTGCATTTCCCTAACTACCCTCATGTGCAAGGCTCCTAGACTTTTAGCTGTTGCCGATCCAGTCTGCATTAACCAGGCTCTTGCAAACAATTGTAGTTTAATTCCCTGCTGTTTGTTCATTTGTTCAGACGCGTTTGCGGATTCAACACGTGGTTCAGGAAAGCCCAATGTCATTCTTGCAACACATCTATCAGCAAGTCTGCATTGAGCGCAAGCCTCTTAGGTTAGACCTTGGATTTGTGGGTTCCATTAGTAATTGATCGGTAATATTGTCCACGTGTTTAATTGCCCATCGTCACGTGTATCTTCCTTTGTCAATTACCACGTGTTATCCACGTGCCTTTGGTCATGCGTGTTTTGCCAAATGTCGCATTTTTCGTGCCCTTCGTAATCTCGCTAAATGTCACACGTACTGTTTGTTTTGGCCAAATGTCACATGTATGCCCTTGCGTGACAGATTCAAGTGAATCTTGCTTAAGGCCACGTGTATCCTGCCCTTGGTCACATGTATTGTATCTTGACAAATGTAATGTGTTCGATCAGATGTGTCTTGTCAAACTCACATACCTTTTTTGCCAAATATCGCATGTTTCTCTTGGTGCCTTTCAAAGAAAGGTCTTATAATTCTTGTCTTTCAGGTTCTGTGCTGAGCGCCTCAGCTCGCTGCTCCGCACTCTAGAGATCCCTGAAATGCAGGACTACGGTCCTTTGGTGCTGATCGCGAACTTTGCCACGCTAGTCAGCACCTATAATAAAGGTATAGTCCTACACTGTCTAGACCGCCTAACACGGTATGCTTAGCTAAACAAAGCATTAGAAGTATTCTGCTAGGGTATCAGCTTTGCTTTACACATCAGTATTAACAACAATAGAAACCACCAATATTTATTAAGTATCAAATTATTGTCCGAACATATATGATTTTATTTTATGACATGTTTTTGTTACTGTTTCAGGGTTCAATATCATAATTGAGCCATTTGATGACAGGACGCCCACTATTCCTAACCCCATCCTGCACTTCAGGTATGCCACGCCCTAAAATTGGTGCTGTCATGTGTACTAGTGCATGTTATTAAAGGTAGTCGAGGTGACTAGTTGATAAATCGTAATTTGTCTCAGATATATGGTAAATTTCTTTATTAACCCAAACACTTTATGTTGGGTGACACGAAGCTGCCTTGTTTCAGGTCCAGAGGCATCTAGCTTTTCGCTGAAAGACCCAATGACAATGTGAAGTGGTGGTGTTTTTATTATTTTTTTAGTGCGCCAATGATGTTGTTTAAGTGGGAATGCACTTCCAAGAAAATGTTGTATTGCGTTTTCCATTCTTTCTGCGATTCTAACACCATTATTATCTTGGCGTTTTGTTAAAAAAACGCATTATAAAATGTTCTGTATCTTTGCATAAGACACTTTTTCTTGCTAAAGTACAAGAGGGCACTCTAAACACCCTAGCTCTGTGGAAGGGGTACCTAGATCCGCTACTGCTGTAGGGCGTTTTAGAATTTTACAGGAATAACAGTGATTGGGGTACAAAATTTGTCCCAAATTTATACCATAACAGCTTTTGTTGTTTTCCCTGTCTAGTTGTATGGATGCGTCTATCGCGGTGAAACCTGTTTTCGACAGATTCCAGTCTGTCGTAATCACTTCAGGGGTGAGTTTCAACGAGTGCAATCATTTTTTGCAGAATCGAACTTGCGTGACGCCATTTTTATGAGGTTATGAACCTATTTAAATGGGATACTTAGGAACAGCATTTTTTTCGAAAACAAAACGGGAACAACACAAAATTGTCATACAACTCGAGTTTAGTCTACCAAAAATAGTATAGTAGCAGATAAAAGAAACTTCAATTACACTATTTCTTTAAAACGAACATGTATATGTCCATTAATGATCAACCATGTGATAAATATTTCCCTTTCTTTTAGACACTTTCTCCAATTGACATGTATCCAAAGATTCTAGACTTCCGTCCGGTCACTATGGCAACCTTTACTATGACACTGGCCCGGACGTGCCTTTGTCCGATGGTAAGCTTATCATTTTTTTGTTAGTATTTAAACTTAGTATGAACTGTTGTTTAACAGTATTAAAAAGTTTATTTCCGTGTCCAGATTGTAAGCCGAGGAAGTGACCAGGTTGCAATGACGACGAAGTTTGAGATGAGGGAGGATTTGGGTGAGCTACTCTCTTATTCTTTTGATATTTTGTAAGTTTGAAAATATGGCAGATGATAGACTTTTATTAACAACTTTTTCAAGGTCACTTGGTTTCCCCGTTTTGTGTTTGACAGCCTTGGAATTTGAACCCAGTCACGAATGTTTCGATTGACTTTGTTTATTTTGGTGACATGCAGCCGTCATACGTAACTATGGCAACCTATTGACGGAGATGTCGGCCGTGGTGCCTGATGGGATTGTTTGTTTTTTCACGAGTTATTTGTACATGGTATGTGATTGATATGTTATATGTAACTATGGATACCTATTGCCGAAAACTGAAGTTTATCTTATTTGCATCAGTTGTAATTGTGACTTGTTATATTATTGTGATATTTTCTTCCTATTTACTTCCCAGGAATCCGTGGTCTCTCTCTGGCATGACCAGGTAAAAGAAATGTTTTTTTTTGCGTCAATTTCTCATATTCTTTATAACTGTACCATCCCGTTTTATTTGCCTTGTACAGATAGATTTGTCTTGACGTACCTCACTAAATTTTCGATTTACTGCGGAAAGTTGAAAATATAAAAAGGTCGAGAATTTTTTAGTTTCAATGGCTTTAATAAAACTAAAGTGCAAGTTATCATGTCACACAGCATAGTTCGGCCGGATAACAAGCGCAAACGTTTAGGGCTATCTATAGACAATGAATCCAATTTGTGATGGAATTAAACCGCAAAACGTATTCCCACATATCGCCGTTTCAATTCGTGTTCTGTCGTCTTAAAAGCCGCCATTCTTATCAAAAACTCGTACTTGATTTGTGGAGGGCATCAAAAGTATGCGAATACATTAAGACTGTACATGCTTTTGGTTCCAGCGCTATAAATGCCCCTCACTCTGTGTTAATTGTTTGGCCTTGGCGATAACATTCCTGCTCACAATTGATGTCGTTCCTTTCAGGGTATCATCAGTAACATCCAAAAGAATAAGCTTCTCTTTATCGAGACAACAGACGCCGCTGAGACGAGCCTCGCCCTCCATAACTACCAAAAGGTAAGGCAACTGGTTTTGGAGAAACACTCAGCCGCCATTTTGTCATCCCTGCAAAACTGAAAGTGCGAGAAAGGATCCATTTCCATCGGTTGATTTGGGAAAGCCAATGCGATATTTTCGATTGAATTTGTTAAATGAAGTATAAATGCTTGTTTTTAGATTATCATTTCGAGATTTCTTGATATTTTTTCTCTTCAAAGACTGATTTAAAACAATAAGAAACGTTTCGCTGTTCTTCTTGAAAGTGCGATTCAAGGCGATCCAAAGCTTCCAAAATCTTTTATCCGAATATCAGCAATGTGACTAACGATCTATTTGCCAAAAAAGTCGGATACTTAATCAACTACATCTGATTGAAAGAATCTCAGTTACTGGCTCGAATTACGCGATTGAGAGTTATGCTTTGTAGCATATTTTATACTATGCGGGAGGGTAAAATAGCGGCGTTGATAGGCCTCCTTTAACTCGTATTGTTGCTCCTTCCTCAGGCTTGTGAGAACGGTCGCGGTGCGATCCTTTTATCTGTCGCCAGGGGCAAAGTCTCCGAGGGAATCGACTTCGGTAAAAGCATGTTTGGAAATTAATAAATGCAAATTCTTGACTCTGTTTTTTGAGTATGTTTAGCGAGTCACATTGTTTTATGTAGATCACCATTACGGAAGGGCTGTAATCATGTTTGGAATCCCTTATGTGTACACACAAAGCAGAATACTTAAGGTAACTAACTTAATGTACTCATTGGCGTATTATGGCCTGACAATTTATTGTACAATTCAAGAAAAAATAATTTCATAGGGGAGGGGGAGTTGGATATAACCAGGTATATATGTCATGAGTGGACTGGGACGAGTACATAGGGACGAGGCTCTCGAGTAAAAAGCAAACAAAAAAATTGCGGCAAAAGTGCGAAAGTTTAAGCTCTGAAAGAACCCCCCCCCCCATCAATAGTAAATCCACCACTCTAATGCCCTCCCCCCCCAAAAAAAACCAAATTTTAGCTACTGGTATTTTGACCCATACCGTGAATATTTAAGGCTGTAACGGTCCCTATATACTGCTTTCGCTCTCGTAATATAGTGTAATATAACGTAACAGTATGTCTTATATTTCGTATCACTGGTTGTCTGCAGGCCCGACTGGAGTACCTTAGAGAGCAGTTCAACATCCGCGAAAACGACTTCCTGACGTTTGATGCCATGAGGCATGCAGCACAGGTATACCAAATCAAAACGTCTTAAGCCAAAACAACCCTTCCCCCTCCCTTCTCCTCTCTAACCCCTGAATTTTAAAAAAAGGACATATGGAAAATTTGATTTAGGTTCAGAGACAACTCGGGCTTATCACGAATGTATCAGTCGTTAGGGTTCAGAGACGAGAAATAAAGTTGGACAACAACTTTCGCTTAATCTAGAAGCACAGCAATGTCGGCCATCTTGAATTTGGTTGCCATTTTTGGGTTGGTGGTACAAAGCAGTTTAGTATAGGTTAAAATTGCCGATAACATTCTTTGTGTTCATTGTGGTTTGCTTTCGTGACCAAAATCCCACGGGATTTCAATGCTCACTGACTACTTTTATTTGCCCTATTCCTTGTCATCGCTAAATGTTCCATGTTTGTTTTTAGTGTGTTGGACGGGCTATCCGGGGCAAGACAGACTATGGTATCATGGTATTCGCTGACAAGGTCAGTTGCTAACATTGTGGAAGTTCCACAATGTTTGCCGAAGCCTGCTTTGATAACGCGGCTAGTCGACCGCCATCTTGGTTTTGAGGCTTT
Source organism: Nematostella vectensis (assembly GCF_932526225.1). NCBI lineage: Eukaryota > Metazoa > Cnidaria > Anthozoa > Actiniaria > Edwardsiidae > Nematostella > Nematostella vectensis. The sequence goes on along the minus strand of NC_064040.1, from coordinate 10,808,754 downwards.
CCGTGGTCCATGGGCAAGCAAGATAGCAAAATAGAAAGAATAAAATAATAGAAAAAGAGAGGGCCTCTAATCAAGGTACACGCCACTAGTGGTGTTTTAAGGCGATGCTTCGGCCGCCATTTTGTTTTGTACTGTTCGCGCGAGAGCAAGAGAAGAGAAGAAGAGATGTTTGGCCCCGTTTCCTCTACTCCTGCTCCCCAGGTTTCGCGTGTATGAATAAATCATGATAGAGTTATTTATTGCGCACAAACCACCGAAGAAACGCCTGTGAGAAGCCCACCAAGATAAAGAAAATCAGAGAAAGGGCTTTTCGAGTTTGTTTAGATCTGATAAGCTTCCTGCGTTTGGGCTTCAAAGGACGTGGGTGACTGAGGCCTCTCCATCCTGCGTAATGTTTTGTCATTTTCCACAGGAATCCCGCAGTGAAAATGTTTTCTTTCTTCGCTTCTATTTGGATTTAGATGCCTGCGCATCACCAGCACATGTCTTTTGACTTCTTTTTTCTAAATTTTCTGTCGTCTTTTAGCGCTTCTCCAAGGTCGACAAACGAGGAAAGTTACCCAAGTGGATACAGGTTTGTTTCCAACTTTCCTTGACTTGATCTTACACGGCTTATTTTACGAAAACCTCTCATTAATAAGATATAGTACTCATTGTATGTGTATAACTTTGCTCTGTTAGGAATACCTTAAGGAGTCTCTGTGTAACCTGTCTACCGATGAAAGTGTACAGATAACCAAGAGATTCCTGAGACAGATGGCGCAACCATTTGAACGGGTGAGTCCTATATGCAGAGTTCGATTCGGATGCATTTTAAAAGGCATATATTGACTAATATAGGAAACGAAGATAGAAAATAAGGCGTAGACGAAGCGGAGACGTGTAAATGTACTGCGCAAATGAGACGCAAGCGAGCTGAAAGAAAAGGAATGGGAGGAAGTCTTACTAGCCATGTGATGCAAAGAAATCCTTCCAGAAATTTATTGAGGCTAACATTTTGTAAGCAAATATGTTTTATGGTTACACCTTAGCTTCAAGTTCCACTTGTATTTGTAGGAGGATCAACTTGGCCTGTCGCTTTTGACATTCGAGCAAGTGCAGTCGGAAGAGTTTCAGAAGAGGATCATTCAATCCGCCATGGCCTAAATTATCCGTACCTACTGTGACTAGACCAAGGGGAATTTAAGCTCACAGCTCGTAGTTTTTGAGATTTCTATGAAAATAGAACAATGAAAATACACAAAACTCACTCATTCTTATGATATTTCACAGAGGTAATTAAATCACTTCTAACTTCTAACCCGAACTGTGACCTTAAAACTCAGTTTCTTGTTGAAGAAAACTTCGGAACTAGAAGTAAGAACAGTGGTAGATGGACATTGCATTTCCAAGTAAACAAAGGATATATTTTCGGAGGATCCAAGAATGAGACAATAATAAACGAGTTTATAAATGTTGTAATGTTATGTGGGCTGTGTGTGCATCAGATGCATTTGTTGCAGTTATCGAAACTTGCGAGAATTTCTTTCTTGTTCCGTCACAGGTAACCCAAGCACTCGGTTTGTATTTTAGTACGCAAAAGAATTTGTATAGTGATGAAAAAAGGGGAAATTAAAGGGAATAAACTTCATACTGGACTCACTTTATTGTTGTCTGTTTGGGGGATCTCGCCTGAGTATTATGGGCCCATTTTACTTACCCGTTTTCCTTTCAGCACCCATACATGACGAGAGAAGAAGGGGCTTTCTTCTTCTCTCAAATTCTCTTGCGTACTAGAATAAAAACCGAGTGCTAGGGTTACCTGTGGTTCCGTGCGTTTGTAACGGCTTCGCACGCGCGCAGCCAGATCCTATGAATCCGATTGGCTGAATCCTGTATTTTGAACCAATCAGATGCTAACGCGCGCATTACGTGAAATGCATGTCTTATTCGTTGTCCAGAAAATTCGTCTTGGCAACAAGAAAAACAGACGACTCGAGATGAATTCTTGAACGGAACTCTTCGTGAAAAGAAAAATTTAGATAATGAATAAAGTGACTTATTCTTATTTCTGGGTTGCCATCGCGGCGTGCAACACAGGAATGGTTGGAATGGAAAGAGGAAGTACGGAATTTTGGAGTACCAGTAAGTATGAGCTGGTATACTTTCGAGGCAAAGGGGCTTTTAAGTTACATCTGTAGCGTATTGACAATTGAGGATAGCAGAATGTTTCTATTTCGCTTTTCAAACATTCTAGTTACCTGTTGACATGATTTGTGATTTTCTGTAAGTTTCACCTTTTAAAACTAAAATTAAACATGTCTGGAAACGATTGTCAACAAAGTTATTATTTACAAATTCATATTTTTAGAATCTTTCGGGATAGTACAAGTAAAACGTCCGATCTAAAATCTGTGAAAACTTATCTAATTTAAAACAGCAATTAATAATACGCAATTAGCGGCTTTGGCTTTGGTAGAAAAAAATACTGTCAGTTTAGCAATGCGTATCCTGATCAGATGCTACAAAAAGATGTCGTTGCGTTTTTCAGGGAGTAGCGTATCGCCGTACTTTTTGTTCGTCGCCAAGAGAATCGTCCAGATCGTGTGCTTGACGCTGTACTTCATCGCTTTTTACAAATTCATCAAGTATACTCAGGGATGGTGGTTACAGTGGAGGTGAGACGACACGAGATAAAACTCATTAACACCATGATCACAAATATAATAATCATCAAGACGCTGTACTTCATCGCGTGGTTACTGTGGTAAAACGACACGTCAACTGGTTTGAAGGATATGTTTAGAGCAAACATCACCACCATCATCACCACAATTATCACCATCATCATCAACACCATCATCACCACCACCATTACCATCATTACCACACGATTATCCAAATACTTCCACTACATTAATCCAAGAACTCAATTACATCTGCATCATTATCATCATCTATCGACTGTTTTTTTGAGTTTTGTATCATTGCGACATTGAATAGCACGCATGTAAAGACGTCATCATCATCACCACCATTATGCACCAGTCAACTGACAGCCCGGGACATACCGGGAAAGTAACCCGGTCACGCAGGGGATTTAACACCTGTAATCCACCGGGGGGCCGGGGATTTAACAGAAGGGGCTGGGAGGAGGGGGAGGCCGCACCGCAATTGTCAGACCCCCACTTTTCAACATGCTCCGCGGTTCCTGTGTACAATTGAAGTATGGCTTTCTATAGTGGGTCGTTATCGGAAAACACTGGGGCCATGAACCGGGGGATTTAACAGCGTCACAGGCCCCGTTAGCCGGGATAGTAACGGGCATGTAGCATCAGATAAATGTTACTTTCCCCGCTATGTCCCGGAGGTCGGGGTGCCGTGGTTTCAATTGACTGGTGCATTATCATCATCACAATCATCATCATTTAGTATCATCACCTGTATCGACTTTTGTTAACACTTTCCAATCTCTCTAAGAATTGCACACAAACCCGGGTATGATCCAAGGGCAGGCCATATGGGCGGCAGCCGAAGACTAACTCCCGACACGAAACCACACTCTACCAAGCAATCAACTACTCTGTTTCTCTACGGCACAGGTAACCGAAACACCTGCATTGCCACCATACAGATCTTCTCTCGAATTTGGATCAATTCTACCAAGTTCAGCGGTTTCTTGTCACGTGCGCATGCTCCTAACAATAATCCTGTGCCGGGCAAACGCCGCACTCGGCAGATTATTTCTATGGTTGCCATGGACACGGAGCGCTGGCTATTTCCAAGAGCAGCTTTCCGTGGAGCAATAAATAATCAGATTATGGGGACCAGACTAATGCAACCGCTGACAAGGACCGGCGGCGCAAGACTTTGCTCCTTCTCTGACTCAAGTCGGAACCATTACCCTTCAAGCGTAGCGACATTTAAACCAAACGTAGCTCTCGAGTTTGATATCGACAAAGACTTTGCGGATGATGCCCCTGTGATGGGCCACGATAGCTCGGATGATAATGTGCCTGAATGGGACTATATTAGGCCGGTGCTGTGTTGCGGGGGACTTGCGTTTGCTCTTTATGTTGCATACCGATATATCAGATAATTATATAACAACAATGAACGCTGCACGCTACTAACTAGACCAACAACGACAGTATTGAAAAACGCAAGACTAGTTCCAGTACCGCGGTTAAACCAGCCTTTTTGTTTTGAAATGGCGGCGTTTTACCGGCGAACTGTCACATTTTGGCGAATGCTAAGAAAACTAGATAAAACCTAAGGCTAAATTTTTCATTATGACTCCCTCATTATCAAGCAAATTTGTCATCTTTTGTAAAGTATGGTTTTAATGCTGTACAGTAAGTCAAAACAGCGACCGAAGTCAGCCCTTCGTAACTTTACTCGAACGATTCAACACTGAGATTTTGTTTGTTTTCGCCAGAACACGCGCATGCGCATACTTATTCAGCACTGTCACCAACAACAAGTTTGGAAACCGGATTGCTCGTACCCAGGCTTCTCAAGCCATTAAAAACAAGTAAAAAATGTTTTAGTGAGCGCAATAAGCCACGGGAAGGTTTAGCGCTGGCGCAAAGGAAGCGCCTGGGTACGAGGCAGGAAACCGGATGTTAAGCTAGCCACTTGAGCTTTTCAAAAGTCTCTTCTCTCTCTCTCAAATCAGAGCTGAAGGCTGATATTTTGTTTGTTTGAAACACCTAAATATATGAAGATGGAGTTTGACTTTGCAAGGGTATGTAAATATTATGGAATGAATGGAATATGCGACTTAAACTAAGAAGTCACGTGTCTTTTAAAGTGGCAAATTCAAGCCAAAATATCCCCAGAAATTGCTGCTCCAGTCACGCCAGAGATTGATTAAGGAATAAAACATTAAAAAAAAAATAAGCCCTTCCTCATAGAAAATATTTCTGGTGGCTTCGTAAGCGGTAAATATGTTGCTTTTTGTTGTTGCTATTTTGCCGCCAAAAGCCGGAGAGCGCGCGAGTTTACCACCCAAAAAGTCACGAGATTTTTGTGTGCATGAATTTCAAATGAAAACATGAATCACGAAAGTCAGGACCCAGCACATCATATTTATTATTCTCAACATGAACATAATAGCCATGGCATTAATACCCTGACACAAAATAAAGATACAAAGTTTTGGAAACATTCTATTGACTTAACAGACCGTTTAGCTCTTTATAAACCATTTTATCTTAATACATGGCGAGTCTGCACAATAGACACTTTCTGTTTCTATAGCCCTTCACGGTTGACATTAATTTCCTTGTAATAAAGTTTCACTTTTCAGAATTCTATTTCGTTAGGTATAAAATTGTATTTCAGTATCAGAAATATCGAGCTATTAAATGCTAAGAAATTAAAATGATTTACGCGACTTGACCCAAGAGAACAAGGTCAAGGTATGTTTTCCTGTCGATATTGCTCGACTAGTTTATCACACATTCCCACAAACGGGAAATTAAGCAAAGCAACAGGAGGGTCTAGATGAAAATGATTTAAAAATTAATTGTTCAACGAAGGAGAGAAAACTTAGGGCGAGCAGATCATCAACGTTGGTGTGGAGAAGACGGTCTTCAGTTGAGAGACACGGCCAGAAATATCAACTTCGTATTACAAGGAAATACCTAAAGGCTTAGACATAAACAACCAACTGAACGTTTGGTTGATCTGGCAAAATCCTTTTGCTGAAGGAAAGAATACCTAAGGTAGCAGTAGATCATCAGCATTGATGTGAAGAAGACGCTTTACGGTGAGTGACAGACTAAGGAATACCATGGCCTAAGTTTGCACCAACGTACTTGGGTATCTTTGATTTTTCTTGCAACTTCCTTTCGCTGAAGGAAAAAATACTTATGGCATTCTGATAAGAAATAGCGGCAGATCATCAACATTGCGATGAGAAGAGAAGCCGTCCACATGACGAAATAAAACGGAATCACTAATAACCCTAATTCCCGCATATTTATATCATGTTTATTATTGTTATAATTTTGATTTATATTGTAGGTATTCACGATGAACGGAGAGGCATTAGCTTTGTTCTGTCTTCTGACGTTGAATATCTGTTCACGTTATGGTAAGAAATAAAATGGAATGAATCCTGGCGCGCGCTACTGTGGCTGTCAAGAGAATGTTAGCAAATCAACATACGACGGCAATCATAGTTTTGACTATCACAAACTACACAACACTCAAGACGATTCCGTCGAATTGTTTTTTTTTTTGCACACTAGTTGGCTAGTAAAGTTAACGGTCATTCAAATAGCACGTTTTTAGCATTCTTATTGGATTGTTTCACACAAGTGAAGAGGTATGGGGCATGTTTTACGATCTCTTTTCACTTCACAGCAAGATGTTTAAATCGTTCACACTTTGCGGTCACACACACTACTTCTAGCTTTCTTTTTCAGTTATTCTCATTTTCGGTTAAAGCTTGTGTTTCTTGATGATTTACGTTTTTTCATATACAGGCGTCCACACTCAGGGGACACATTTCATTGTTGGATTTATTGGATCTCCAAGTACCAATGCACTTAATGATGCGGTAATGCAAATCTACATAATAAATGCAAAAAACGTTACGTCAAGGGTCTTACTAAGGTACTACGACGAAGGCAAACTCATAACTGAAAAACATGAAGTGGAATATAATAAAAGGAAAATAATCGACTTCCAAGCCACTCGATACATTGATCATTTGAAAGGCACTGACAGAAAAGGGATCTCTATAGCCTCAGATGAACCTGTCTCAGTGTATGGATTGGACAGAAATTACAACGTATCAGGAGACTTTCTCCTGGCTCTTCCAATCATTATAGGGAAACCAAGATACTTCTACATCGTTGCCGGCTACTATCCGGAAACAGGGGGTTACTCCAAGCTCTCTGTGATAGCTTTTGGTGGCAAGACAAATGTATCTATAAAAGTCAAGAGTACAGGATATGTTTTCTATGGAGGATTAAGAATTTCAACGGACAAAGAGTTTGTGAAGACTCTGGATGAGATGGAAGCCATGAGTCTGTATAGTAATGACGGGGATTTTACGGGAACAGAGATAACGGCTAACGGGCCAGTGTCTGTCTACTCTGGGGTCATGAGGTATGAGCAAAACTCACAGTACTGCACAAGCTTGATGTCAAGTCAGATACCAGAAGTTAATGACTGGGGAAGAGAGTTTCTGCTAACTCCAATGAGATCTTATCATTACAGCTTGAGGATTATCGCTGGGTTTGATAACACAGTAGTAACAATGGGTAATTCTTCCGGAATTGTTCTTGATAGGGGTGGCTTTACAGAACAACGAGTTCCCCCAGGTGATGGACTAAGTAGTGTACTTTGTAAGCAACCATGTTTGGTTGTGAAATACACGATCTATGATAGCTGTTATCCTATTTCATCACACAGAATCGGTAAAAGATTCATGATGTTGGTACCTCCTACTAGTCGTTATTCATCGGTTGTTATATTTCCAGCACCCGAACCTATATCAAAGTATTATAAGGGTGAGCTCCAATACGTATCAGCTGTGGTGAAAAGTATATTTGTTGACGGAATGAGATATAACGGCAGGAATCTGAGGAGTAGCTCATCATGGAGGTCGGATCAGGAATCGGAGTATTCCATGTGGCATTTATCGCTATTGTTAGACAGTGGATCGGCTCTGAGTTTATATCACATCGACCCCAATGTAACATTTTACGTTTCAACGTATTACTATGGAAATGCAATGTGCCATGGTTTTCCTTTCGGGTGGAATATATGCCCATCAAAAAGTCAGACCCAGATGGATGGAATTGATAATGACTGTGATGGACAGATTGACGAGGAAGTGCTCAATGGGATAGACGATGATGGCGATGGACTAGTCGATGAGGATGTATCCGCACCCCCACCCTCTCTCACCCTACCAAGGAATGACACACTAGAGACTTGCTCACAGAGTGAGATTGCTAAGCGTCTCGGGGAAGCAACAGGTCAGCCAGGAAATCCAAACTGCTCCAAGAAGGGAGGGCCAGCAGTTATCAGTTATAGTGACACAGTTCTCAAGACTCACGGCTGTACGACTACCTTACGGCGCACATGGACCATAACCGATGGGTGTAGAAATTCCGTTGAGAAATCACAACTGATCACATTCTCATCACCCAAACCAAACATTACTTTTCCAGGAAATGTCACCTTAAGTTGTAGTTACTCTATCGACTCTAGTTCCACCGGACGCCCACTCAAACTTGTAAACAGATGCGGTAACGTGTTGAGGGAACATTTTGAGGATGTTCTCGTGGGTCAGTCGAGGTGTCCAAGTGAAACCCAGGTGATCCACAGAAGATTCGTGATCGCGGAGGATTGTGGGAGATCCTGGACACACGTACAGAAAATAGTGTTTGAACCAGAAAGATCATTAACAGGTGAGATCATTTTGTAGCTTTTACCTACTTAATTTCACGTAGAGCTTGCGCTAGGCTATACTACCCTTGTTCGACAACTTGTTCACGTCTGATTGGTAGCATATAAGATTGATCGTGACAGATTACGACTCTCCCTTAGGTCCGATAATGCAGGTGGTATGAGCGATATAATCACAATTGTTGCATCTCTTTCTATACCACTCGAAAGTGCAGGGTACGGGGGGCTCCCATAAATACAGACAGGGGTGATCTTCAGCAAAATCAATTTGAACCCTTAGGGATAGTACTTCGGGTGTGGTCAACAGCAATTGCTACCCCTAAAAGATTTCTAACCTTAAGAGACAGCACTGGAAACATATTTTCAGTTTTCGAAGATTTTGTTGCGGTCCTTAAGACCATCGAGCACATCCATATTGTAATGACTTTCGAGTCCGGTTGATATTCGATAGGGTGATCCATTAGTGTTAAATCGCTAAAACAATTATTTCACCACAACGTCTTTTTGATTGACAGAATCTTTGAAAAAGAGGGTTACAGGGGTTGGTGCAGGACTTGGAGTTTTTCTTGCGGTTGCCATAGTGATCATCGTTATTTTGCTATGCTTCCTCAAGAGACGACAACAATCCCCTCCCCCTGAGCCTGTCCCGAAGCCAAAGTCGCTAGATCCAAGTCCCCAGTCACTAGATCCTAGAACCCAGTCGCTAAATGTCAGCTATCAAGGACTTGTGTTTAAAAACAAAGATACCGATGGTGCAGTTGGAGCCAGCAGTTCGCACAGCTATGATGAACATAGAATGGACCCTCTTGACAAGGAAAGCGGAGGGGACGGAGAACCAGGCCATGAGAAACAAAACGATTTGCTGTATGAGAATACAGAATTCCAACAAGTATATGCTAATGATCTGAGCAATCAAGATATCTGGGACCATTCATCTATTGAGATGGATAAAAATTATAATAGCATTTACGAAATCCAATAAGTGTAACACAAAGGGACGAATGCCGGTTGCATGCTATAAATTGATAATTGAAATAGAAGCCAAAGAAAGGAGTAAAAGTAGGTGAGCATCGATTTTTTTTTACGATTTATTGACATCGCATACAATTTATGAGATTTCATTCGACCTTTATTTTGTAACAGATCATTTACGGGAAATAATTCGGATGATAACAACGGGAGGATGGTAAGCCTTTGTCTGAACTTAGCCTCATTTAAAGTTATGGCGGCAGTATTTTCAAACTCGTAAGCGAAAACACTTGCTGAGCGCACTAATGTCATCCGGGACATATCATCCGGGACATATATCATACGGGCCACATATGGATGGAGAACCAAGATACAAAACGGGGACTTATTATACGGGACACATAACATACGGGACATATATCATACGGAAAATACCATACGGGGAACTTATTGTATGGGACTCATATCATACGGGACAGATATCATACGGGACACAAGAAAACCGTGGATGCGCACAAGTGGTTGGTTACCAGAGACACAGGAGTGCTAGGGAAAAAAATAGTCAAACAGTAGACCGAGTAGAAGAATATCTGGAAAGAAGAATATCTGGAAATTTAATAATAAATGCTGTATCGACTTACATCATGAAAGCTGTTCCAAAGATACCTTCTTATTGTTAATGATGGTTGTGTTTGCTTATATGTTGATGTGTGTTGTACGATGAGAAATACATACCTGCCAACTCTCCCACCGGTTTTCTGCGGGAGACTCCCGGTTTTAAGCCTTCATTTCCCGGCAAAAAAATCAAAAACTTCCTATACATTTGCTGTAATCTCTCTGGAAAATTAATCGATGACTTCTTATAATGTTCTTGTATTTGAAGCACAATTTCCCGGTTTTTGAGTTTTTTGTGTTTATGATAACCTGTTTAACATTTTTTTTTTCTGTTGTCTTACCTCCAATAAAGCCGCCTTCTATACAAACTCTTCGGGAAAACACCGAGGACTGAACCAAAGAAAGCTCCTCCTTGATTTTCAAAACCCTTACAGATTGTCGAAAGGTCCGTATTTCCATTTTCCGTTTCAACCATCCCTGTGTTGCACGCCGCAAGGGCAGCAAGTAAGAAAGAGTTCCGTTCAAGCATTCATCTCGAGTCGTCTGTTTGGCTTGTTGCCAAGACGAATTTTCTGTGAAACGAATGTGACTTGCATTTCACGTAATGCGCGCGCTAGTGTCTGATTGGTTCAAAATGCAGGGTTTTTACCCAATATTGAAAAAGAATTATGAAATCTCTGAATAATCATTTAAAGTAGTCCAAGTAACGTCATTAATCAAATAAGCGCTTTCCCTAATATAAGCGCTTTCCCTGAAACGCTGTACATTAGAATGGTGTAATGATAACTGACAGTACTACCTGCGAAATTTTATTTGCACATTATTGTTAAAAGGCACTTATTCATCTGGAGGTAAAATGGATTCTGAAATAAGCGCCACGTCCCTTATCCGGGAAATTACGGCAGTCAATTCTCTACAGAGCCGATAAAAAACAAGCGCAGTAGCGCACTAGTTACTTTTTTGTTATAATTTATTTGATCTTTTCACAAAAGGTTTAAACTGTGAGTGGTTTTAAATAATTATACAAGTTTTAGTTTATATCCTTTTATTTACTTTATCGACAAAAATCTGCTTTCCCTTAAATAATAATCTTTCCCAAATAATTATATAAACACATCATCAAAAAGTATATATTAACTATATAAAAGATTTTAAAGCTTTCTTTTTCTCTATAATATCTATGAACAGGCACATTATGAACCAAAATCATACTTAATATAAACCATACTCCCTGATATAAAATACATTACATTTATAATAGATTTTTGGTAACCTGGGAAAACTGGAAAAATGTAGATCAAAATGTTGCTTTCTGTTTCTTTTCACCCCATAACTCCTCAATCATTATAACTCCAGCTTTGGATTGTGGGATTTAAACAAACAGGTGTATCTAATACTGCAATCAGATTCCAAACAAACTGAAATATGACTTAATGGGCTTGAGTCCAAAGAGAATATTGGAAAACTAACCCTTCCCGGTTCCCTTAGTCCTATAGCGCGCATAGACACGCAGAAACAATGCAGTGAATACAACAATTACACCAAACACAGCTTGTGCTGATAGTGGGTGTTGGTATAAGATACAGGAAATAACAATGCTTAACATCAGCCGTGTTGTCATTATAATCGTAAATACAACAGGACCAAAGCTCTGAATGGTGTAAAAGATAAAGAGCTGGCCAGTTGCCGAACACAGTGATAGAATCACAGAGTGATAAGCAAACTCTGGGTGGTCGATGGCGAAGATGACAGAGGAGAAAAGCTTCCCATTCTGCAGCAGTGACCAAAAGGTGAAAATACTTGAGAACAAGTTGGTGCCAAACATCATCTGCATAGAGCTCATCTTGTACGACTGGAAAAGCTCTGACTGCCAATTAGATGTAAAGCTGTCAAAGAGCATATAACCCAGAAGAATGAGAGCACCAGAGACAGTCGTCTCAACCGCAGTCTTCTTTTGAGTTCCCGTTGACAGTAGGAACAAACTGACACCCACTGATAGCACAACAGCAATAAAGTACTCATAGTACGGGTAGGATTTTTTGGACACCAGTTTACCCATCAACATCACAGGGATTATCTTTGATGCCTTGCACAGCACTTGAGTTGGAAAACTGACAAACTTCAAGGCTTCGTACTGACACCAGCTACTCATTATGTTAGAAAACGAAGAGTATGAATATTTATACAGAGGGGCTCTGTGCTGTGGTTGTCTAGTTACTATTATATAAACTCCAGCTACTCCCATAGCTAGAATTCTGTTCACAAAAACAAGGAATTGTGAGTTTTTGAATTTCACTTCTTTTGTAGTTCCATCTGGTAGTACCTCTTGATAGCTTTGTGTCATGACACGTTCCTGGAGAATCCCCCACATAATGTATGACATTTGAAGACCTGCTACGCATATGAGAAGTTTGGACGCTGTCCGTCGTAAGGAGACAGGTGTGGCATCAGATCTTTCATTTTCCATGGTGCCTTTTTCCATCTCACTTTGCGGATCTTCATGTGTTCCAAATACAAATATCTGGATTGATCTAAACAAGCAGCCATGAGCTGAAAAATAGATTAGATAATAAGTAAATCAACATACCACATAACTATATAAGAACTAATATTATTAGAGACAAATTTGCAAAGACTTCACTGACATGCTATGAAAAATCATCTAAATTGATTGGTAGGCCACTAACTATCCACTAAGGGTTTCTTCAGGGTAAAAGTATGGAAATTAAAACAAATTTCTTAAATATATCTGCATACCAATAATTGCTACCCTAAAAAATACCTCATAAGCAAAAAATACAACTAAAAATACCAAAACGCAGATTTAAGTACCCAATTGCAAAACAAATTCTCGAATGACAAATTGTTTTGTTTAGAAGTCGGAAATATGAAATAATCAGAAAATGCTAGCTCATGTCTCTTTCTGTGAACTCTTAAAAAGTACCATTTCTAACAGAAAAGCCATGTAAAAAAAAAATCCTGAGGCCCATTTTTGACCCCTAAAAATATGACAACGTGAACATTTTTATATCAAAGACAAAACAAATGACTTTATTTACAACTTCATTTACATTTGAGTGACAATATTTTAAAATGTCAGAAATATTTGGAATATTTTTTTTTTGGATAGAGAAAAAAAGACAAAAAGAACATGCTTGCAGAAGATAATATATGTACACTACTGTAAATGAGAAATATTTGTAGGATAAGTATTATAAATTACAGCAAAAATTATTCTTGTGTCTTTTATGATACGTTGAAATTATCAAAGAGAAATGTAGTTGAAGTATTTCCACTTGAATCAAATACATGAAAGCAAACTGGTGTGATGAATACTTCTGGAATAGACTTTGGTAGCTTGGAAACTTGCTCTAGAATTAGACATAAGGAAAAACCAGTGGCTAACAGGATAATCAGGAATTACATTCCCATTAGCTACCATAACCACTGGTTATCTATCAGGTGATGAACAGTAAAAAGTGAGAAATTAATTTTGACCCAATTAAATTAAATGAAGCAAGCAAACAAAAGGTGATAAGATTTTCTTTTTCTTGAGCAGCTAATAGCTCTGGTGAATGATTCAAAGGCAAAATAAAATATCTTTTGGAACAACTTAACTTTAAAAAAGAGGGACAACTGCAGGGTTTTCTGAATGAGGGGCACCAAGTTTTAAAAACTCATTTGCAAACTCCGTTAAAAAAACCCGGCACAAATTAAGCTTTTACTTACTTACTTATCGCTATCTTCAATTAAAATAATCTGCAAGTACTCTCACCTTCCTTCTCGTTGAAATTCGAGTTCTTGATCATCCGAATTACAACTGCTGCTGGTATGACGATAGTAGCATAGCCAACAACATTCCACATCAAACTAATAAACCAGACATCTTTCTCTGGGCTTCCCTCGCTAGAATTTTGGGTTTCGCTGACTTTCCCTTGCATGGACTGGTCACTTTCCGTTGAAGTATCTGTAGTCTCGCATTGTCCCAACAGTACACAGCGCAAGACAATTAAAACCAGAAGGATCCTTAGATTCCTATTCATTGCTCGGTTGATTTTGTGTAAAACGGATCAGTGTTCAAATGAATTCAATGTTTGAAAGTGACAAGTAGCTGGCCACGTGTCAACTCGGGCGGCCAGCCTGTTTTTCTTGGTTCTTGAAGAGCGAAGTCTTCTTCAACAGATAACCAACAGGAAAACTTAATCAAATTAGCGAGGCTGTTCCATACTCAAAAAGAAGTCATGACTCTTGCACTGAATAAATCAAACGCTTTAGTTGATTCTCTGCCACGTATATTGTGTTTTTTATTCGTTTTGAGAGATTGTTATGATGAGTTTTTCTCACTCGTCCCCAGTCCTAAAGAAATGTGGCTGGGGGGAGATACTGGGTCTAGACAGGAGATCACCTGGTCTCTAGAATAATAGCGAAAAAAACAATAATCCTAAATATATTTTTCAAAAGCTCAATTATTTTATCAAATTTTATTTCATATATTATCTGAAGGATCGGTAGGTATAACATTATTATAAAAAATAACCGTTTTTGATAGAGAGCCCGCGCTCCTCTGGGTCAGCAATACTTCTAGTTTTTACCCAGAAGTCCTCGCGATTGTCATCTCTCAAAATAAATCATGGCGGGACTTTTGTTTAGAGAAGAGATTGACACTGTTTTTAGATGATTAGACCTCTGGTTTGGATCCTTGCTGCTATTATGGGGTGGGCTGATAGCCTAAGGAAGTACGTTGAGAGGAAAAAGGAAGAAAAAAGTGATGGTAAGTCTGTGTTTACCTGATAGTGGAGAATGGTTTGGTTCACTCATCAGACAGTAAAGTAAGCTTGACTGATATCTTTTTTTAGAAGCTGACGAGGCGCACAATAGTGAATTAGAAACGGAACTATTTACAAAGTACTATACTGAATGGAAAGGCAAAGCTGGAGACAAAGGGAAAGGGAGTTTCTCCACAATCCCTAAGTTTTATTACAAGGTACTGTAAGTAAATTACTTTTTTCTTGAATGGCGCGCGAGTCACATTTTGAGATGATGGCATTTTTATAAACTTATATTTATTTTAATTGAATAAACTTGATTGACTGTTCGATTTATTGTTGGCTTCGAATTTTTCCCAGCTCCCATCTGAGGATGAAGTACTGCAGCAAAAGTTACGTGAAGAGTCCAGGGCAGTTTTTCTTCAGAGAAAAAGCAGAGAGCTTCTAGATAATGACGAATTACAGGTAGTTCAGTCTGTGTAATAATGAACTGTGAGCTTGTGTTAAACATATTGACTATGTATAGTTCAACTGATTATGTACTGTAGGTGTTTAAAGTCTCTTCCAATTCATCTCAATCATTATACACTTAGTCGATAGCTAAAATTTGACTTTGCTGGAATTAAGGTCCATAATGAATAAAGATATCAATAAAGGACAAATCTAAACAAACCCAACACAAAAAGCCACATAGATCAGTATTTAATCATATTTCAATGTAATGCTACATATACCTCCTTATATCAAAATTTGCAGTCAGCTGAACCATGTTTCTACGTATTGCTTTGAATACATTATAATGAGCTGATTATGATCTATATTTTGTTCGTAGAATCTGTGGTTCCTATTGGACAAGCACCATACCCCGCCTGTTATAGTCGATGAACAGGTGAAGACAACAACAGCTTTAGTTAACTGTTTTCAACTGAAAATCCCCCTTTACTTAGTTCTAATCTTGATCCTTTCAGATGATCAATTATGAAGATTTTCTAAAAGTAGCTTCCCAAGCAGGCTCCAAGTGCAGGTATGAGATCTCTGAGAATACAGGGGCCCTTGCCCCGCCCCTTGACCCACCTATAATGATATTATAAGTGTCAGCTGAATGATATGTACTTTACAGCTCATCGAAACCTGGCTTTACAGACACTTTGTTATTAAGGCTTAAATAAAATAATCACGATCCAGGAGTCTCAAAAATGAGGGGAACGAAGCAAGTGTTTCAAAGAATGGGGAGATTTATTGTTCTTCTGTGAATTTCCTTATATTTCTTGTCATTTTTAAGCCAAATATTTGAAAATAGATGATGAAGATGGCCCGCTTGGACCACGCTATAGACCAGCCGCTGATAATGTTCCACATTTTTAGGTTCCTTTGTCAATACCTTTTAAAGCTGCATTGTCACCAGTTTACTTCCGGTCGATTACGTAACAATCTCCGATGATTTTTAACAGAAAACGCGAAAAATATTTCAAAATTGGAAGTTTCTTTAAGGATGTGATTGATAATTTAGAGCGGATGGCCTGTTAAATATCTCGGATGTTTATAGATTCTTTTGTCTTTTAACAGTTGAGGTTTCCGTCGGACCTGAAGTAAACTGGTGACAATGCAGCTTTAAGCTTTATAGCAAGCTAATCAATGGATACTCATTGTTTAATATATAATTTTTTTTTTTATTCAGACCATTCTTTACTTCCACTGTGTTTAGCAAGCTTTTTCATAGAGACCCCTATGGCAGGTGGGTAGCTCATAGCAGTATGTAGCTCATAGTAGTTTGTAGTTCTATTATATGCTTGACTTTTGTTGCTAACCATAAATGATTAAATGAACGTCCCCTATCTAAATAATGCCTCCTATCTAATGAATGTCCCCCCTAAGCTTACAAGTTTGTAACGAATTCCCAGGCATTTATTAGATCATTTACGGTATTTGTAATGTTTATATGTTATCTAGCATAAATGAGAAATCTACCCAGGAGTGCTGTGCCTTATATTGAGTTAAAGGTTGATCACATATGATACACAATAACTTGCTTTGTTTTATTTTCCAGAATTTCTATTATGCAGTTTTTTAATTATGTAATGCGAAAAGGTAAGGTAAATGCTGTCCTGTACTGTACACTCGGACGGTTTGTGTAAAATGACCTCTACTATTAGTGCCATGATGTTACAATTTATCCAGCAATGATGTGATAATTTTTAAGAATGCTATGATTTTTAAAGATTGTCAGCTTTTTTAATTAACTTTTAACAATTAACCTTTTGTTTTATAAAAAGTTATCTTGGTTTTACCTTTTTTGTTGCCAAAATGCAAATTGAAAGCATACAAGCAGAAAAAATCGTCCTTTGTCTCAGCATGTCCCTTTATGCCTACTGTATGTGCAAAGAAGACATCGTTATCTAAAAGCACTTTCTCTTAAAGAAGAGATAAGAAAATGTCTAGCCAACATCAAGGTCCTTTAATTTCTTCTCTTTTAGCAAACCTTGTATCCAAGCCTAATAATAAAGACATTAAGAGAAGTAGGCATAGTGGCAAAGGCATCAAATCTGAGTTACTCTCTTTCATTATAGTGTGGCTGCACCAAACAAGAATAGGTCTGAGTCTGTATGATGTCGCAGGGCAAGGCTATCTCAAAGAGTCTGTAAGTACTGTACACCAAGGGGAAAACATCGTGTCAATGTGTAGATGCCTGCCAAATACAGATCTGACCAAGGACAGTTGAACCTTTTTCAAAGATTTTACAAAAATTAATAATTTTCATTTCATTTTGTATCTAATATTTGTTTTGTTCTACAAAGGATCTAGAAAACTATATATTGGAATTGATACCAACTTTACCACAGGTATTTACAGTATAACCTTGTGTTTGTTTGTGCATGAAAAAAAAGAATATAGGCCAAAGTTGTATATACTCATGTGAGCTATGTAATCTGATATAAGTATTTATTAAGGTTTATAATAATATTTTTGTGGTATATAGTCTATGGTTATTTAAAAATATATAGAAACCAAACCAAACTAAACCATACTATTTTTTTTCCAGCTTGATGGTCTTGAGAAGTCTTTTTATTCCTTCTATGTCTGCACAGCTGTCAGGAAATTCTTTTTTTTCCTAGATCCTCTTAGAACTGGTAAATACTGATAAATACTGTGTCTTACATCAATACATTAATTATTTCTTGTTGAATAAGGTTCGCTTGTTTTGATTCATTCATTCTTTTGACACTGGATAATCACTTGTGCTATTTTGATTTAGGTAAAATAAAAATACAAGACATTCTTGCGTGCAGCTTTCTAGATGATCTTCTAGAGGTGAATCTTTCTGTTTTGTCCTTTCAAAGTTCCTGTAACCTACTGTATGTATCTGCATCATATTAACATTAATGTGTGTAACCATGGTTTCATGATCTCAATCCAGCTTCGAGATGAGGATCTTTCCAAGGAGCAGCAAGACGCAAACTGGTTCTCTGCTCCATCTGCTCTTAGGGTTTATGGTATGTGTCCACACTGTATTGCTTGTCTGCTCCATCCGCCCTCAGAGTTTACGGTATGTGTCCACACTTGTGTTGTTTGCCTGCTCCATCCGCCCTCAGAGTTTACGGTTTGTGTCCACACTTGCTTGTGTTGTTTGTCTGCTCCATCCGCCCTCAGAGTTTACGGTATGTGGCCACACTTGTTTGTGTTGTTTGCCTGCTCCATCCGCCCTCAGAGTTTACGGTATGTGTTCACACTTGTGTTGTTTGTCTGCTCCATCCGCCCTCAGAGTTTACGGTATGTGGCCACACTTGCTTGTGTTGTTTGCCTGCTCCATCCGCCCTCAGAGTTTACGGTATGTGGCCACACTTGTTTGTGTTGTTTGTCTGCTCCATCCGCCCTCAGAGTTTACGGTATGTGTCCACACTTGTTTGTGTTGTTTGTCTGCTCCATCCGCCCTCAGAGTTTACGGTATGTGTCCACACTTGTGTTGTTTGTTTGCTCCATCCACCCTCAGAGTTTACAGTATGTGGCCACACTTGTTTGTGTTGTTTGTCTGCTCCATCCGCCCTCAGAGTTTATGGTATGTGTCCACACTTGTGTTGTTTGCCTGCTCCATCCGCCCTCAGAGTTTACAGTATGTGGCCACACTTGCTTGTGTTGTTTGCCTGCTCCATCCGCCCTCAGAGTTTACGGTATGTGTCCACACTTGTGTTGTTTGTTTGCTCCATCCACCCTCAGAGTTTACAGTATGTGGCCACACTTGTTTGTATTGTTTGTCTGCTCCATCCGCCCTCAGAGTTTATGGTATGTGTCCACACTTGTGTTGTTTGCCTGCTCCATCCGCCCTCAGAGTTTACAGTATGTGGCCACACTTGCTTGTGTTGTTTGCCTGCTCCATCCGCCCTCAGAGTTTACAGTATGTGGCCACACTTGCTTGTGTTGTTTGCCTGCTCCATCCGCCCTCAGAGTTTATAGTATGTGCGTACACTTGCCTGTGTTGTTTGCCTGTCCTTGCCTTACTGCACATCTGTCACATTGTCATTCTGCATAAGAAACCACAGTTATGTGATTCCAGGAAAGACCCACATCCCTCATGAGAAGGGGATTTATTCCCTTGGATGCACCCCTCCCCCCCTCTTATCCCCTTCCAGGAATGTGTATGGAAACATTTGGCACTGAAAGACCATTCCACTGGTTGGGGTTGAGGTATATAATCCTTTCTGAATTGCACTTAAAAGTATTTCTGTTTTGACAGAGAATACATAGTTTGAAGCACTATGATTTGTAGTTTTTGTTTCACCACTTCAAACTTTTATCAACTATTTAATCTTGCTAATCCAGGTGCATCTTAGGCACAGTTGCATCTTACATACATACCTTGCACATGTGTGTATTAGCAATTACATGCTAATGTATGTGTGCTGTGGTTCCTTTTTCAGGGCAATACTTAAACTTAGATACTGATCATAATGGGATGTTGAGCAAGGAAGAGCTTGCAAGGTTAGAATGATTTCTATCCCCATTCAACTGACCTTCAGTGCTTGTTAGCCTGGATGGAAAATATAAAAAAGACACTGAAAGTTTTCACCACAGAATTCTACAGTGGTATTTCCATGGGTCTGTGTATTTAACATAGAATAATTCATTTCCTCTACATGTACCAGTTTTTAAGAAAATAGAATCGGCTCATAACCCTAGCCCTAACCCCAAAATTGAATGGTTCCAAATGGGACCAATCACATGTGACCTAGTCAGTTTACATTTTGTCTTGCTATTCTTGTTTCAGATATGGCTCTGGTACACTCACGAAAGTGTTTATTGACAGGGTTTTTCAAGAGTGTCTCACATATGATGGAGAAATGGTAACACCATACTATAAAGTGCAGTTGACAGCCATTTTTCACCACTGACATTTAACTCTTTGATAGGACTATAAAACCTACCTTGACTTTGTCCTGGCATTAGAGAACCGCAAGGAACCTCAGGTGATCATTCAAGTTGTATTCCAGCATAATCACTAATAGAAAGGCCTAACATTTAAAAATTCTTGAATTTTTTTTATCCGTTGGATTTCCTTATTATCACTAATATTCATTGGTACACTACCGTTGATGTTATGTGTAAAGTAAACAGCGGAATGGGATATTTGCATACTGTATAATGCGCAGTAGTCCCCTGACTTCCTTATAAATCCTGGGATAAACAATGTTTAAAAAATCTGAAAAAATAGGGGGAAAAATCCTGCTTACCTGAAAAGCCCCCCCCCCCCCCCAAAAAAAAAAAATGGTGTCTCCTCCCAAAAAAAGTTAAATGGGGGACCCCCTCTCTCCCCTCCCAAAAGAGAAATGGTGAGTCCCTCTCCACCCCCAAAAGTTAAATGGTGAGCCCCTTGCCCCTTAGAAAGTTATGGTGAACCTCTTCCCCTCACCCCCAAAAGTTAAATGGTGAGCCCCTTCCCCCTTAGAAAGTTATGGTGAACCTCTTCCCCTCACCCCCAAAAGTTAAATGGTGAGCCCCTTCCCCCTTAGAAAGTTATGGTGAACCTCTTCCCCTCACCCCCAAAAGTTAAATGGTGAGCCCCTTCCCCCTTAGAAAGTTATGGTGAACCTCTTCCCCTCACCCCAAAAAGTTAAATGGTGAGCCCCTTCCCCCTTAGGAAGTTATGGTGAACCTCTTCCCCTCACCCCCAAAAGTTAAATGGTGAGCCCCTTCCCCCTTAGAAAGTTATGGTGAACCTCTTCCCCTCACCCTCAAAAGTTAAATGGTGAGCCCCTTCCCCCTTAGAAAGTTATGGTGAACCTCTTCCCCTCACCCCAAAAAGTTAAATGGTGAGCCCCTTGCCCCTTAGAAAGTTATGGTGAACCTCTTCCCCTCACCCCCAAAAGGTAAATGGTAAGCCCCTTCCCCCTTAGAAAGTTATGGTGAACCTCTTCCCCCACCCCCAAAAGTTAAATGGTGAGCCCCTTCCCCCTTAGAAAGTTATGGTGAACCTCTTCCCCTCACCCCCAAAAGTTAAATGGTGGGCCCCTTCCCCCTTAGAAAGTTATGGTGAACCTCTTCCCCCCATCCCCAAAAGTTAAATGGTGAGCCCCTTCCCCCTTAGAAAGTTATGGTGAACCTCTTCCCCTCACCCCCAAAAGTTAAATGGTGGGCCCCTTCCCCCTTAGAAAGTTATGGTGAACCTCTTCCCCCCATCCCCAAAAGTTAAATGGTGAGCCCCTCCTACTTTAGAAAGTTATGGTAAACCTCTTCCCCCACCCCCAAAAGTTAAATGGTGAGCCACTTCCCCCTTAGAAAGTTATGGTGAACCTCTTCCCCCACCCCCAAAAGTTAAATGGTTAGCCACTTAGCCATTCAGATCCATCAAATACAGCATGATGATTGACTTTACTTTTGTGAGATTCTTGAGAAGTTTAATTGAATATGATTATTTTATTCTCCTTTCCTTTTACAGGCTCTTCAGTATTTATTTAGAATACTTGATGTACAGGTAAGTTAAAAATAGTATGACTTACCAATGGTAATATCTAAACTGTGTCTTATAATGGTTGTTCTTCTTCGTTATTTCAGGCAGCTGGCTTCCTCAACATCTTTTCCCTCAACTATTTTTTTAGGGTAAGTCTTACAACAGTACATTGTGAAGTGTCAGTATTGTAGCTAAGTATGATTTAATTAATCATTTTGAGAAGACTGCAGATGTCCTAAACAAAAGATGCGACAACAGACAAGGGTGCATATGAAGTTGGGTTAGGTGGGCTGAAAAAACAGCACAGTCTTGGTCAGCCTATTTTGTTGGTTTTCAAGTATTATTATCTGCAAGGACAGACATCTAATCTGCTACTACCTTTCTTGAGACCTAGACTTGATTGCTTCACCAATTGGAAATCCTTGGTTCCCTATGTCATTTTGTTTACTGAACATGTGTTCCAGGCATTGCCCTAATGGTGTTTAGTAGTTCATGTTTTGCTCTCCCTTCAGGCCATTCAAGAAGACATGTCTAAGCACGGGCATGAACCAGTCAAGTTCCTAGATGTGAAAGTATGTCTTTGTTTGTTTTTATTTTGCAGATTTTCTGAGAAAAATTTTTGGTGATTTTTTTCTGTTATACAGAAAGAAATCTGATGGCGCTATGTAATGAAGTAGACTATGGCTATAATGCTAGTATAGTAGAAAGAAGCATGTTTGACACAATAGTTCTTTATACAGTATAAGCTTACTGGCATGGCTACTTACTGATATCC
The DNA here is from genome assembly GCF_932526225.1 of Nematostella vectensis. Taxonomy (NCBI): domain Eukaryota; kingdom Metazoa; phylum Cnidaria; class Anthozoa; order Actiniaria; family Edwardsiidae; genus Nematostella; species Nematostella vectensis. The sequence continues at coordinate 10,786,280 of NC_064040.1, read as the reverse complement.
TAAAATCCCATGTTTTTGTTTCATTTATATACTTGGTCCTTCTTAAAAGAACTTTTTTTGAATAAGCAGTTTCTTATATTTATGGGTATCAAGATCAAAAATTCTAGATATATAGTATGATGTTCCTTTAAAAATCACTATGTTTTTACATACACAGGCTTTTACTGTAGCTCTCTCCTTTTGCACCCCCCCCCCCCCCCCCCCCCCCACACACACACACACACACACACAAGATAATGGCTAAGGCACATTTCCATGCTTTCTTTTCAGGATGAGATATTCGACATGGTCAAGCCTGTAGACCCGTACAGGATCACCCTACAGGACCTAATTAACAGGTACTGTACATACAATGCTATCCCTGCCAACGTCTGCAAAAACTGAGCGATTGTTCTCTTTGTAATGTTTGTAATGTATCCTACCTGTAGGCTTTGATAGTTTTTCCGGCACGAAAACCCCGGAAACAGAGTTTTTTTGGATAATGGGCTCCGCAGGGGAAAGGGTAGAAAAATGAGTGGGGCTTCTCCCCTCCTGCCTCGAGCATTATCCAAATGGCGGCCGTGGTATTCGAACTCCGGGCCTCTGTGTTTTCGGGGTTTTCGTGACGGACAAACTATCAAAGCCTACAGGTAGGCTATTTGTAATGCTTTCGTATATGTTTTATAGCTCTCTTCCATTGCTGTAGTTTAGACCTAAAGTCTTATGAATGATTATTACCATAAGCACCAGTGACATTCCCATTTGTTGTTTTGTACTGACAATGTTATTTGAAATAGGTGTATAACAAGCATCTTTGTATGTTTTAGTGGCCAAGGGGAGACAGTTTCAAGCATTCTGATTGACTTGAACGGCTTTTGGTCTTACGAGAACAGAGAAGTGTTTGCATCACCAGAAGGGGCAGATGAATAGGCCATACAAACCCGTAAAGGAAACTTGACCTCTCTGTGTATATAATTGTAAATAAATAGTGTTTAATTGTGATTGACTTCATCATTTACGCATTAAAACCTATCAAAACCCCATTATCCCTGACAACCAGTGCCTACAGTAGGTAATCTACCAAGGGGGGATGACGGGGATGCTCGTAGGGAATTTTTAAATTAAGAATTAAAATTCTTACCCCTAAAAAGTACCAAAAAGGGCGTGTTTTACCTAATCTTCATTCATGTACATATATTAAGCAGCCTGAGTTGGCTATTCTCGACGTATAATATAGGTCTTAAGTTCGCCGACTAAAAGCAGCTTGTTATGACCACTAAAAGGTACCGTGTCACAAAAAAATGTTAGCGCTTGAACTCGAACCCCCTAAAAGGCACCAAACCCGTAATTTTTACCCCTAAAAGGTACTACGAGCATCCCCGTCATCTCGGTATAGGGAGTCCTCCCCCGGGGGTCTTTTAGGAGCATACAAGTGTTACTATGAGTGAGCCCGAGTGAGCAAATTGGCTATTCTAGAAGAGGGTTACCCCATCAGTGCTCTTTCTTTAAAGCGCGCTCCCTGTGTGCCCAATCTTCGCGACGCCCTGGGTCCCGAGGATGACTCGGGTACAGGGGCCGGTTGCACAAAGCTTGGATAAGAGGCCGATAAGTCTTATCTGGCACTTTTAGTAGCTTTTTCAACGGTCGCCATTTTATTTGAAGGAAAAACAGCGCGCGCTTTGCATATTTACCATGGAAACGGGAAGCCATTTAGTGGTAAATGATAGCGATTCAGCGGATAGTTATCCAGCCTTCTATCCACGCTTTGTGTGGCAGTTGTGTCTTTATACTGTAATGTAGTCTTGATGAAGTCAACCCATTTGGACGTATCGAAAGTTGCGTTGTTGAGTCTTTCTTTGCAGCGGTGAATAAATCCCAACGTAACTAATTGATAAAAAAAAATATAATCAAAGGTTAGTTGATAAATTTGATAATAATTGATAACAAATGATTCCCACTCAAATTTACCCTGCTATCAATTGGTATCAATTATCATTTGATTCGGGGTATCACAGCAATAAATTATTAATCGATTTATATTAGTTAAATTGACTTGATTATCAACTGCTATCAATTAGATTACTTATCAATTGATATCAATTTGTATAAATTTTTGATAACAATAGATAATAATTTAGAAAATTGATATCAGTTAAAATCAAATGATTATCAATTAAAATCAAATAATTATCAATTTTATCTACACAGGAGAACATGAGTAGGAGAATAAATCATGCTTTCCCTGGCCGGGTTCCTGTGCAGGTTAACGCTAACCAGGAATGATTGCCCTTCTTATCCAATCAAATGTCAAGATAGCTGTATTTTTCTTTGGGTTTTATCGACAGAAATAGAGCCTTCGACTAAATAAAAAAAAGGCTGAACATTTCCCATTCTTATATTTTCATTCATAACAATTCGGATATAGTTTATAAATTATTATTGTAAATAGTTTTATTTTTAGATTCTTAGATCTTTTTTCATTATTTTATTTCTGTTTGTGTCGCCGAATTAGTACGGGATTTTTCCCAGGGTAGCTGGCTTGACACCTAAAAAAGTTATCATCTTATCTTTTATCTTATTTTTTTTTTTTTTTTTTTTTGAGTGGCGACCGATTTTAATTCATTTTGTTGCATGTTCTTGTTCTTTGTTGCATGTTCACTGTTCTTATTGTTTGATTCCGCTCCTTATTTATCTGTGCTTGCTGACATTTTTCAAAACCGTTTCGTTACGTCCCAGTCTGGGAACCCGGAAATAAATAAAAAGTCTGTGGGTTGCCTTTGGTGTAAAATAAATACAATGGTTACGGTCAGCGGTAAAAGTTTACGTTTGCGACTATGGAATGTACAAAATTTCTTCGCGTACTCAAAGAGAACAGTAAAAATATAATTATAGGAAATAAACTCGCGCCTTGATAGATGTCTAATCAATATATTAGCAAAGTTTCGCGTTCAAAGTTCTTATATTTGATGCGAAAATGTCACTTTGATGAGGTCCATTTTCAATGCCGTTGCCACGGTTTTAAACGTGGCCTATCTGACCAATCAGTGCACTCGAATTTCATTACACAAGCGTCTTAACACTGAAATGGTTTTCGTTGGTTTCTCGCGTCAAATGAGTTTGACACGGTGATATTTACAATCTTACTACGATCACTTATACTATGTAATTATCAGGAAAAATGCAATGAGAAGGCAGAGAGAATTAATTTAACAAAATTATGCGTTTGAGCGATGAATCGGATTTGATCTGAACGAATGGCATCAAGACAGTAAAGGGTTCAAGAGAGGAATATAAAGAACATGGCTGAGAGGAAATCAAATCGATACGAAACTTTATGGATTGTTCTAGCACTGTTATGTTTTGCGAGGACTACACACTGTGGCTTATTCCCTGACCTGGTTGATTTAGCCGAGTTTAAACCTATAACGGCGAGCTCTATTTGTGGTTTGAATGGTGCTACAAGACTTTGCAAGTCTTCGGAGAAAGCCAGTTCAGTGCAAGTTTGCGAGGAAAACACTTGCGAGTTTAAATGTTGCGCAAATTGCCGCAACTCCAAACCAATACCCTCAAATATTGGTGACAATAGTAGAGGAAATGTTATACCACCGAATGGGGAGCCAAGAAACGGGTCTTCGGATCCTTCTTTTGTATTCGAAGCTAGCTCAAGCTCTAACTTACAACCTAGAGGTGTCCCGTACATTGAGTATCTTTCCTTGGGTTTCACCCTCAGTTTATGGATGAAGCAAAAAGCAGGAAACAAAGGGTAAGTCTAGTGATATTTTTAAATGTTAGTGTGATATCAGTTAATAAAGTACTATACGACTAACAAAGGAATGATTATTAGGTGAAGTCACGGTTATTCCGAATGTCGCACACGCTTTTTAAAAGTTATTTACATAACAACACTACAGATCAAACTATTTGTCTGGATCATCTAATCTTGGGATATAGTTCTCCAAATTTCACTATTTGATTAAATATCTTGATGCCTATATAAGTTATTGTAACGTCAGCTCGATTTTTATTATATTAGTTTATTAAATGTTTAAATAAACCATATACTTATTCCTACTGTGAAACTGTTAAGTCAATAATGAATAAATACTTTTCAACATAATTAATACTTTCCATTTGGTCTTGATCTTGACTAAATTTTATTCCAATTCTCAAATAGATTATTTCATGTTATCAAAATTCAAACTACTGTAACTACAAGGCTGTTTTTTTTAATTTTCTTGTCAAATAATCCATCTGCTTACAACTGCCATGAAAGACCTCTTTTCTTCAAGCAAGATCTATAGATTTGGATAGAGTTGAATTATATTTATATTTTTATTATGTGATAAGAATGTTCATGATCTTCAAATTTTAATCCTTTTCCAGAACCTTATTTGTGAAGGCTGAGTCTGCAAGTCCCTACAAGGTCATCTTCCAAATAGAGATACAGAACTATAAGCTCTGGTTCTACTATCAAACGTCTTCTAGTAATATGTCTGTTGTTGAGTTAACGCCTCTCCAGAGTCAATCTAAAGATCTAAAGGAGTTCCAGTGGCATGTTATCTCAGTGTCTGTAGTCAACACAGATTTGTCTTATTACATCGATGGAATATTTATCCAAGGCGCGACCCTTACAGGCCCTATTGTAGATGGAGGTGGACTGCCGCGTGTTGGACAAACACAGAGTGGTAAGTTTTGAACTTCTTATTTTACTATCACCAACAAATTATACCAAGATTTACAATAATCTTGATATCCATATGCTGGCAGTCCATGGCTCTTTTAGCCCCTTTAATAAGCAGAATGTACAATACAAGACATATGTATCTGATTGGTTTACAAGCATGTGTTTTTGAGTGGCAGATTCACTCAAGACCTTGCAATTAATTAATTGCAATGATTCTTGGGGACAAAAAAGGCCATTTCGGCTATAAGCTTGCAACATTACCACATGACATTTTTAAAAAAATCATTTCACCAAACAAAGCATGCACTGCATGATGGGAGTTTAGGTAGGTTTCCATGCAAAGTGCATGTGTATGGTTATAGCTGGAATTGCTGCCTGTCACATTTTCACATGGATTTCTCTGGGGATCACATCCTTGTTATCCTTGCCCTCATTATGGCATGTCGAGGTTTGCAATACTTCAATAATAAATTGTGTTTTTGACTTTAGGTGGAAGCCAGTTTGAGGGATTCATGCAGGATATATTTATGTACGACCGTGCCATCAGTAACAGGTGAATATATGTACAGTACCTTTAAAAATGATTCTAAATTTTATTTCTTTTGAGCAGTCCTTCCTCTTAAAACCCTGTTCACACAGATCTGGACGAATATTTATGGGATCCGTGTGAACAGGGTCTAAGTTAGGGCATTTTCTTGGACAGGTCATGCTGGGGGTAGAATTTACATATTAGTATATATAAAAGTGTTTGTATTTTGGCAAGGGTTGTGAGCATATTCACTGTGCCCAGTGGATATGCTCACACACATAGGCTTGAGAAAAGGTTCAAAATCTTGTGACTCCTGCTTAATGCGTGAGAGTTGACAGCTATGCAAAATCTGCTACTTTAATATTTCTCACTCTTTGTTTTCAGGGAGATCATGGAGGCACTAACAGGTAATCTGGAGAAGGCCTACATTGCAACAAATTGTCGATGTCCTCCCGGGTATCCCAAAATAAGTACCTCAAAACCAGCAAAATGTGCAAAGAACATAGAGAATGCAGAAGATGAAGTGTTCCGTTTAGCAACTACTGCACACCCTAGCGAGTACATGACTGATGCAGATACAACAACGTACTGGCAATCAGCAGTGACAGACAATGCGACAGTGGAAGTGGATCTATTGTATCAAGAACTACAAGTGAGAACCTTTAGATTTAAATTCATGTGTACTTTTATTGCACACAAGTGATGGAGTAGAAAGAACTCCAGGATAAATATTTTTTGTGAGGGTTGTAAATTGTATAATTGAATTTTATTTTATTATATTATTTTTTTAAATCATTATTGATTGAAATTGGGTTGAGGTAAAGTTTAAACCCCTATGTCTTTTCATCTTACCAGATCTTCTTTGTGATTATGCTATTCTATGGGCCCCCACCGGAAGCAATACTTATTGAGAGATCACGTGATCGGGGTTCTACCTATAAACCATGGCAGTACTTTGCTAGTGATTGTCAAAGCTCATTTGGAATGGAAAACAATGGAAATCTTGTGAATCCTGACTCTATTAACTGTATACAGTATCAACGGTGAGTATTAAACTTTCTTCTTCAGGAGCAGATCCCAAAATCGTTGTGTTGATTCATTTCCAAAGTGCCCCTGCAGATTTTATATCATAGTGCCCTTGTAGGCTTGTATAGTTCACATCCAAGATGGCACCCCTAATGCTAGCAAACTATCTAGCATTTCTACAGCTTTGTCCTGTAGTCTTTCTGGCTATATTATTTAGTCAAATCAAGTCCTTAGCTAGAAAATTTTTTTCAGGGGGCAAGCCTTATATATTTCTTTTATTTGCTTCAGGGGCAGGTGATAATTTTTCATTTGTCTTTTGTAAAATTCCTGATTCTACTAAGGGGACAGCTAAACCACCCCCATCCCTGCCCCTGTACTAGCTACTACCGTAAAATGTACCGTACTTATGATTGATTTCTCTATTTTCCCTTGTCATTCTCTTCTCAGTCCATTGCCTTATAGTAGTGCCACGATCGCCTTCAAACTGGAAAAGTCAATACCAGCAAGGCCTTTTGGTGCTCCCTGCAGCAACTTGTACTGCTCAACGAAATTCCTGGATTTTATCAAGGCATCTAACGTCAGGATTCAGCTATACAACCACACACTGATCCAAAATGAGAAACACCGATACTTTGCTCTCAAAAGAGTTCTTGTTACCGGGAGGTAGGTTCAAGCCATTGAATAAATCAAGCAATTTGACTGACGGAACATCGTGACATTTGGGGCACTGCAAGGGGCCACTCCACAATACGCCACAATAAAATAAATTCATTGAATGATCGTACGCAAGAATTCGCCCGATTTTCGTAAAATTTGCCGTTCATGTGGAACTACAACTTAACTTCAAAAGGTGTAGAAATTTGTGGAAATTGTTTTTCAATCAAAAGTTTTTGCCTTGAAAGCTTTGGAATCATGGTTTTTGGTTGTTCGGCCCCTAATATTTTGCTATAGAAAGATACTTAATGGGGCGGATCCAGGATTTCAAAATGGGGGGTGGATAATGGCCGGATGGACGGCCTATAGCTGATCCAGTAGTTCTTGGTGGGTCGCTATATAGATGTTACAATACTTCAAGCTGAATTGGTTTTATCACGTCAGCAAAGTCAAGCAGGCGAAGGAAAGTGGACAGTACCTCCCGTCCCTCTCAGAAATATTTTTCTTCAAACAAAATGACTTTTCGATTTTTGTTTACCCAATCCACTCCCCCTGTATCCCCTCTGGAGTAGATGTTTAGTTACATTATGAATCTTGAGATAAAAAGCTTCTTGGCTATCACCAAAAATCTAGCCCCATACCTGACATCTGCTTGGCACATCAACATTTGTAGAAGAGAAAGTAGAAAAGATCGCCCTGAATGCAAAATCCTGAATCTCCATTTTCGTTGCAGGTGTGAGTGCCATGGCCACGCCCAAAAGGTGACATTCATCAAGGGGAATTCCTCATCTCCTGGGAGGTGCCGATGCGAGTGTGATCCGAGTACATTCACTCAAGGAGAAAAGGTGCAACTTAGTTTATATTTTAGTGTATGTATTTACAGCGCTGGAACCAAAAGAATGAACAGTTTTTTTACAAACTTTCGAAGCCCTCCACCAATGACCAACGAGTATCGACTCACTGGTGCAAAGACACTCTTCCAGCATTTAACTCGAAGATGCATTGCATAAACTAATAGCGAGCGAGTCTTTAAGCGCTTTCCATTTTGTAATGCTTTTATTTCGTACATTAGATTTTTCTTCCCAAATAATGGAATTTATTCGCGAAAATTTTTTAATATTTTCTCTCACCGCCATGATTTGTGGGGCCTTGAAAGTATGCGAATATATTTTAGAACTCTCCATACTTTTGGTCCCAGCGCTGTAAAGTACCGTACAAACAAGCGCCAACATTGCTGGCATAACACCCAACATTTTTGGCAAAACACCCAACATTGCTGGCAAAACACCCAACATTTCTGGTGGTGCCGTCAGCAAATTCTCTTGTATTTCTGTTTGTACGCGTCGACTGTCAGTCGACACGCACAAACAGCGTACAAATGCTGGTGATGTTTGCAACATTGTCAAAGTGTTTCGCCAACGTTTTCCTTTGTGTTGTGGTCATCCTAGCGAGACGATACCAACAATGTTGGCCGATGCTCGCGCTTTTTGCAGTTGATCTTTTTTGGGCCGTCTTTATTGTGGTTAGCTGTCTGCTAAGGCACGCTTCTAATTGGAAAGCAATTCATCTGAATTCTTCCTTTTGTTTTACAAACTTACTGAAGTAAACTTCAAAAATGCTCATTTTTAAATAATGAACACAATTTCCAGGACATACAAGGCTAATATTGCTTCTAAGCATTGAACATCTAAAATTGCTTCTAAGCAATGTGAACAAAAGATGGTCAAAATTAAATTAACAAAAAGGGACGGGTTTACATCCTTATACCAGAACCTCGTGTTTAACCAGCCGTCTTTTACGTTTCAGTGCGAAAGCTGCCTTCCCATGTACAACAACAAAGCGTTCCTTCGAGGCACAAACGACGACCCGTACCCATGTGTCAAGTGCGAGTGTAACAATCACGCTAGTGCCTGCTACTACAACAGCTCCCTAGACCCCTCCCCTGCGTCACGAACTGTGGGGGGAGGTGGCGTATGCATCAATTGCCTGCACAACACCGCCGGTCAGTTTTGTCACGTGTGCCGTGACGATTTCTTCCGGGAGCCCGGGAAAAGCCTCAGCGCCGTCGACGTGTGTTCGCCATGTCAGTGTACTGGACCCGGAGTAGAAACAGGAAAAACTAGTTGCGCCAGGGTAAGATGGCCAATCAGAGTGAATTTTAGACCGTAATGGTAACATTTTAGTTGGTTTCTTACGTGTAAATTTGATGGTGAAGCTATGTTATGAATGTTTGATTCCAGAGAGTATCCATACCGCCATACCAAAAATAGTGCCTTTATGCGCAAAATTGCGATTATCCCATAGACTATCTAACGATAGAACGAAGTCGTTGTAGGATGGATTGGATTTGTTTATAAACGTATTGTATCTAGCTCGCTACATCTCACTCACATATCACATCTCACTCGCATTGATCTTATTTGGGCATTAAAAGATTTGTATCACATGTCGGAACCAAAGTCTTCAAGTCATAATTCAATAAAGGAGCTTGAATGGTATTTGTTTTTCTCTCAGGATGACAGCACGCCCGGTGTCATAGCGGGCCAGTGCGAATGCAAACAATACACTCAGGGACGCCAATGCGACGCGTGTAAACCTGGCTTTTACGATCTCAAGTCAAGCCACAGCACCGGTTGCGTGACATGCGGGTGTAACACTGCTGGCACCGTGAACAGAAATGCGTCATGTGACCAAAGTCGCGGCCAGTGTTATTGCAAGTCTAACGTGACAGGAAGAACGTGTGACACGTGTGAGAGTGGGTTTTACGGATTGCGTGACAACGACCCTTCCGGTTGCAGAGCTTGTGAGTGTGACCCGTTTGGTACGTTACCCGGAAGTGTGTGTGACGCGGGCAGCGGTCAATGCCGATGTAAAGCAGGCTCCACAGGGCTTCGGTGTCACTTGTGTGAGGACGGATACCATTCTCTTGATAGCTCGGGCTGCAAGACCTGTAATTGCTCTACCATCGGCGCCAAACCTGGTCTAGTTAACACATGCGACAAGACCAATGGCCAGTGCTATTGTAAGACTTACGTCGAGGGTAAGACTTGCGACCGGTGCAAGACTGGGTACTACAACCTCACAACAGTCAACCAGGACGGGTGCTCCCTGTGTTCGTGCGATCCAAAGGGTATCCAAGGGTCGTCCCTTACTTGTGAGGTGTCTTCTGGGAACTGCACGTGCAAGAAATACGTGAGAGAGCCGACCTGCGGGCAATGCATGAAGGGATACTTCAACCTCAGCAGCAGTAATCCGGAGGGGTGTCAAGCGTGCAATTGTAACCCCAAGGGGACCCTGGGCGGGGACCGTACGCCAGCAGGTGAGTGGGCATAGTATGAGTGGTGAAATGAGGGGCAGTGTAACCTGAGTATCAGGCCCTCCTATGTTCCTATTGTGCCGGCGAGAAACAAGACAAGGGACTGATACAAGTACTGTTCAAATCGCATGTTCTCCTGCCGGATTCCGGCATGGCTCCTGGATGGTCAAAAAAACAAAGGGCACTCGAATGGGACGCGCTGATTGGTTCAGCTATATATAGTACCCTAGCCCGTCGACTGCTCGTTCTCAGAGTAATGGCGGACTCCAAAAGTGCTTTTGACCTTGCGTTAGCAGAATCAGAGAAATCGTTTTCTATAACATTACAAAAAAAAAATATGGATTTTGCCAAGGCCGGTCATTGCGTGTGTTTATTTCTCATTGGTATCGTTTTTTGAAGCGAAGATCTACTAGTTATATCAAAGGCGCTGGATGTCATAATAGCTGCTTAATACTAAATACATCATTGGTAGTTGCTATAAATTTTTAGACAGACCAGGCGCCGAATATACGCAGAATGCTTCAGATGCTTGGAATTGTTTGCGGCGCTTCCCGCGAAATGTTGATGGAGTGAGCTTATCAAATAATGGCATTTGTGTTCAAGCAGCGGTTTGTCTATTTAGACGAAAAAGCCTGTAGTAAATTGATGATGTGAATATCCTGTAGTAATTTAGTGATGTATGGATCTGCAGTCATATACTTAAATCGTAAATCTCCTGAGCCGTGAACTATCTTTGCGTTTCAAATCATTTAGCATAAAGTTACAAGTTAAAGGGGCTGAAGGCGTCGCGTCTAGTATTTATGTCAGGCCTACTTTTATTTTTCCTCTCCGACTTTTGAAAAATAAAATCTCCTGATACTCAGGCTAGGGGCTGTGGGAAGGATTTTGAAGTGATGGGCTGTGGGAAATAGGGGTGAAGTGAGGGGCTGTGGGAAGGAGGGGTAAAATGACGTCCTTATTTACAGAAATCCACTGTACTTCTCAAAATCCACAGGCGAACTCGAGTGCAGTGGTAGTAATGGCAAGTGTGCCTGCCTTACCAACGTCCAAGGGCTTCGCTGCGATCAATGCGTCTCCGCTTACTACTGGAATCCCAGTGGTTATGGCTGCAGTCCTTGTAACTGTGACGCATCTGGCTCTCTGGCCACCAACTGTAACTCCACGGGTTACTGCCAGTGTAAGCCGAATATCGGCGGGCGCAGGTGCGACAGGTGCATGCCGGGAAGCTATGGAGGCCCCGGAAGGTGAGTTGCTTGTCTTATGGGTAAAGCTAAAAGCCGTAGCTAAAAAAGAGGTTGTAGCTACAAAATAGGCGTAGCGTAGCTTAACATAGTCGTAGCTAAAAATAGGCTTAGCTAAAAAAAAGGTTGTAGCAAGAGAGCATAAGATAAGAGAGGGACACTTTGGGTATTACCCGCGCGCCATGTCGATTCCGAATCCGGCTATTGTTAGTAACCACCACCCCACCACTGCGCTTGAGCATCTTTACTCACCCTACCCCCGCGCTTTGGCATTTACATCTTGTTGTTTGCCGCTATTTTGTGACATGAAACCGAAAAAACACCCTATTTGCACAAATACCATCGAAAATTTAATTCTAGCATCAAGGATACGGGCAGTTGCAGTTTATTAAGGGGATGTAGTACTTCGAGGATTGCAAGATTTCCAAAACGAGACTTCATTCAAAATCAAGAGCGGAAAACCTCGTGCTTCAATCACCGTTTTTGCTCTAACTTGCTGCTTCTTCGTGGTTTCTCAACATTCATTATCTTCCCAGTGGTCAAACGAAATCTGTAAGTTAGACATTAGATATAATTTTGATTTTTGTTAATATTCCGGTGAATTGAGAAGGAATCCAAGAAAAATACATTTCATAAACCTATCCTTGTAACGAGGGATGCGTTTTTATTGTGATGATCAAAGCCAGCAAGCTGAAGTATCTGAGCTTTTGTAAAAGTGAGAAAATAAAGAGGGAGATATTACTGTATTTCTTTGATGTTGTTATTATTATATGTTATATTATTATGTTGTTATAATACAAGCTGGTGTCGGGATTTGAATAAAACGCAGTATCAGCCATTTTATCGCTCGTCGGTTTTTTCTTTCTCATTTGACTTCGCCGCTCAGACAAACCAAAACAGTCAAACTATTTCAAGGATTTAGCTTTCTGTGAGTATATTTGCCAATCTTGGTAACTTAAGTTAGACTTGTTTTCTTCTTCCGAGTTATTTTACATGATCTCTTTTCATTCCTATCGAGTTGTCAAAACAACAACACGCAACCCGCGGGGGAGTAGGACAAAATAAAAGGAGCAAATCCTCACGCGCAGTGGTGGGGTGGTGGTTACTAAAAATAGCCGGATTCGGAATCGACATGGCGCGCGGGTAATACCAAAGTGTCCCTCTCTTATCTTATGCTCTCTTGGTTGTAGCTACAAAATAGGCGTAGCTAAAAATAGCCGTAGTTAAAAATAGCCGTAGTTAAAAATAGTCGTAGCTAAAAAAGAAAGAAATTGGCATTGTTAAAAAAATAGTCGTAGCCGAAAAAGTAGTTGTAGCCAAGAGTCGTAGCCAAAAATAGTCATAGCATAAAAATAGTCGTAGCTAAAAATAGTCATATCCAAAAATAGTCGTAGCTAAAAAATAGTCATAGCATAAAAATAGTCGTAGCTAAAAATAGTCATAGCCAAAAAAAGACAAAGCTATAGAAAATTCATAGCTAAAAAAGGCATAGCTAAAACAAAGTCATAGCTTAAAATTCATAGTTAAAAATAGTAATAGCTGTAAAATCCCAACTTTACTTTACTTGGGGGCATGATTCGATTCTTTATCATTATTTTTGGAAGCCAGGTCTTACTCCTCACATGTCTTTGTCACTAGCTGCAAGCCGTGTAACTGTAACATGGCCGGGAGTCTGTCAGACACATGTGACGACTCGGGCAAGTGCAATTGCAAGCCAAACGTCCAGGGAGACAAGTGTGATACTTGCAAAGATGGCACGCAGAACCTACAGGTTAACAACGACTTCGGATGCAGCGGAGGTATGTATGTGCTCAGATATACAACTAAAAGGGCAGGAGGGACAGTTTGTCAGGCTGTATTTTAAATTTTGATTTGATTGTTGTTTCTTTCATGCGACGCTCTCTCTGTGTTTACCTAGAAAACCCGGTCAAGGCAGCTGTCGTGGCGCAAGGGCCAACGTCGAAGCGATAAATGAGACTTGCCCAACTGATAAAAAGGCTTGACCAGGTCTTCTAACTAAACGCAAGGAGCGCATCGCATAAATAAAACAGCGAAGACTAATTCTCATCCCCCTTGCTTCCACCTATAGAAACTTATAAGAAAGACAAACATGTTTTACCTCACACTTAAAAGATTTCCCCAATGCAGATATTTTTCTTAAACATAAGCCATTGTATGATTTCAGTTCCGTCACAGCAACCCGCTCCAGTGATCACTGTCAGCTCATCGCGTAGACTCGACCTGGCGTGGTCCCCCCCAGATAACCCGAACGGGATCATCCTTCGCTACGAGCTTTACAGGAACGGCACAGAGGTCTACCGAGGTGTGATCCGGGGGTACAACGACACCAACCTACAGCCCGACACTCTCTATATTTATTACATCATTACCTACACCGAGGCTGGCTCTACGCGGAGTGCGAACAACGGTGAGGCACGGACGCTCGAAGACGCACCGGAAAGTATCGACCAGCCATCGATTACCGATATTCAGCCGAGGAGCGTGAAGGCATCGTGGACCGCTCCGAACGCCCCGAACGGTATTTTGACAGAGTATCGACTTCTGTCGGTAAACAATCGGAATTCGTCGGAAATCGTGCACTTCGCAGGACTGTCTCTGAGCGCGAGCGTTGACAATCTGAGACCATTTACTAATTATAGCTTTACAGTGGTGGCTTGTAACTCTGGCGGATGCCGCCGAAGTGTTCCGACGTCTATCACAACATTGACGACAGCTCCCGACTTCCAGCCGATGCCTACCGTGAGCCCGCAGCCTGGCGGTACGGTGGTCCACGTGACCTGGGATGAGCCCCCGGTGCCTAATGGGAATATATACATGTATGAGATCTATATGCGGGGGAGGCCGTTCTCTGGAGCTGGAACTTTGAAGTTTAAACTGTATCCCCAAAATAACCCCGAGGACCCGCGTAACACATCGGTCAGCGGACTAACTCCCTTTACAGAATACGAGTTTCGGGTTGTGACTTACACGGCCCCGACCAGCGGTGATACGAGCAGTGAATGGAGGAGACAGCGGACTGCCGAGGGAGGTTGGTACTTCATATTTTGTTTTCATGATACTTTTATATGTTTCCGATGTTTTTAACTCTACCATCCTGCTTCGAACCAATAGAAGAAGGCGTTGTTTTATTAGTCGTCTAGAATCGACGTAACAGTGGCTCGCTATTTCAGTTCGAAGTCATAGATTTTACGTAGCCATCAAGTTGACGCCATCTTGAAAAAGTGAACTTGCAGCTATTTCAAAAAGGAATTGACCAATTCAATTTGCTAATTTTTTTTATAAGCACTATTAAGTTCTATTGCTTTTATACTCACAACTCATAACTCACCGTCATTCCCTTAAAAATATGCTAAAAAACAATTTTATACAGTTTTTAATAGATAAATACATTTTTTAATATAAAGAAACAAAAGAAATAGTTTTAACTGCTTTTGGTTCTATTTATGGATATATTTTTTGTGTTTTATAGTTTTACAACTGCTCAAACAAAGGCGCGCAAGCTGACGTATTCGGCAATTGTAAATTCCTCGATTTTACTCCATAACGTTGAAAAAAAGTCGTTAATCATAATAAATAATTATAGTGGTAGAAATAAAAAGCAGAGCTCTTAACAGTATTTGTATCTTGTTCTACCACAGCGTAGTGCCCCTATCATCTTTCAATTTAACGCATTCTCTTCGAATTTCTAGTATTTCCTTCATGGCCGCTGGCTATTTGACGCCTTGAAGGGGCTGTGAGTTTCACCATAGACAATGAGTTGATTGTAATCAGTGCAGGGATTCCCCAAATAAAACCGATAAACTATCTTGTAGCAATCACCAATGCGTTGGTGGTATAGTGGTGAGCATAGCTGCCTTCCAAGCAGTTGACCCGGGTTCGATTCCCGGCCAACGCATAAATGTTTATTTTGCTTTTTATTGTTCTTCTGTCGCAAAATGTAGCTTTGCACGTTTTTTTAAAAATGAAGTTCATTATTAAATAAGTACCCGTATGTTTTTTTTTTAAAGAAGACAAGTAGAAGCATTAGAAAATTTATATGTAAAACAATATTTTTCTAGTTGTTGAAGTCCGTGACCCGAGGGTGACGGGTTAACCCGTAACTCAATTTGACGGGTACCAGACATCAATGAATAAATGACAAAGAGCAACGGATAGAAACCAGTTTATTTTACTTAATATTTTCAATCGGCCCGATGGTCTAGAGGCATGATTCTCGCTTAGGGTGCGAGAGGTCCCGGGTTCAATTCCCGGTCGGGCCCCACTGTATATTTTGTTTTTTTCCATTTTAGCGATCGATGATGTTTGTCAAGAGATTCTACTTTTCTGGTCTGATTTATATGGTTTCAATATATAAGGTTTTTTACGTTTCCATTAAATCAAACAAAAAGTGATAATATTTTGCGATGGCTTAATGCAGCTATTACTACAAGCAATGTAAACAATTCCCCATCAAATATGATCGAAATTATAACCTTTTCTTGATAAAAAATGTTTCGTGTATTTTACGTTAAGTGAATATTTTAATTTTCCTGAGAAAAACTTTTTAAATTAGACTGTTAAAATATTTGGAGTTTTTAAGACCGGGTCAAAGGATATTAGGAGGTTTTTATTACAAAAAACAGAGCAAATCGAATTTATAAGGAGTGCCTACCCTTAGAAATATGTGCTAGTTTAATATAACTTTTTGTCTACCTAAGACACATCTGAAAGGATGTCGTTGTTCGCTCTAGTGACTCTTTCCGACTTTTCAGTGTTTTCTATGTTTGAATCGTAATTTATTTCATGCTGTTATTTGTACTTTTTCCATATTCAAGTGTTTTTTTTTTCTTTTAACAGTGCCCTCCGGTGAGTCTGCAATGAGCCCGAGCGCATCACCGGCAAGCAGTAGCTCAGTACAAGTCACGTGGTCTCCTCCCCAGACTCCAAACGGTATCATTGAAAGATACATTGTAAAGACTTACAGCCCACCCGCACACAACATTGTTGCTAAGCAACAAGAAGTCAACGTTACGTCATTAGAGGTCGTGGGCTTACGGCCTTACAGCGATTACAAGTTCACTGTTTCCGCCTGCAATAGCTACGCGTGCACAGGCCCCAGTTCCCAAGCTTCGGCGCGGACATTGCCAGCCGCACCGGAAGGTCAAGGTGAACCGGAAGTAATCCATACCAATTCTACTTCCGCCACGCTGAACTGGACTCAGCCCCAGACTCCAAATGGTCCACTGCCACCGGCGTATAACCTTTCGCGCGCTTTTGCCGCAATGCACTACCCCCCACCTGAAGTGATCGCTGGTGCTCATTTCCCGGGCAACGGGTATTACAAATTTCCGGGAAGTTACGTCAGAGAGGGTACTACCAATGAGATCGAGTTGTGGTTCCGCACCCAGTATCCCGATGGTTTGATCCTGTTTCTATCGGACAGCTCGCAAGCGGACCTGCTTGCTGTGGTGCTCCGCGAGGGGAAACCCTGGTTCATCTTTGACTGTCAAACTGGACCAGCGGCCTTCACTGTTAGCGCAGCCGTCACTTTCGATGACAACCAATGGCATCGCTTACAGTTGACTCGTAAAGATAGTGTCGGTACTTTGACAGTAGATGGGATCTACACGGCTTCTGGTTCAAGTTCCGGCGCCAGCACTTTCATCTCCATGGGGACCGGTGTCTACATTGGCGGGCTACCCACAGATTTCATCATCACTCGTTCCGATCCTCCCGCGGCCAGAGTGGGCCGGTACCCATTCATTGGTTGTATTAAAAGTGTGACGTCACAGGGGAGTGGTCCGTGGCAGTGGGAACAAGCGGTCGCTAAGGAGGGTGTGGACCCGGTCATGAACGCCTGTCCTGTCCGTGACAACGAGAAGAAGAACTTACCCGGGGTTTTACTACGAGGCGGTGGTTACATAGCTCTCGCTCCCAGCGTCTTCAATGGGGGTAACGGCATTTTCGTACTTTCCCTCTCTTTCCGGACATACTTCAAGTCCGGACTCTTGTTATTCACCTACGGGCCTTCATCCCACGTCGCGGTCTCACTGGTCAGCGGCCAAATTAAGGTGCGGTTACAAAGCCCTCTAAAAGAAGCTGTGTATACTTCCGCGGTCGCCAATGACCTATGCGATGGGTTCTGGCATCGTGTGGAAATCACTGGAGTCGGAAACTTTAGCTTCGTCTTCACCGTCGATGGGGTCAAAAACGTTGAGACCGCTGTTGATAAAATCGCAGTTACATCTCCCTTGTACATTGGCGGGATACCGCTGGACAATAACAATGCAGTCGCGGCAGCTAATAAAGCAGGACTAGATATTCAGGATACCTTTGGTGGTTGCATCCGGGACGTAACAACCGACACGAATGTTCTGTTTGGTCGGGAGGTACTGGCAATGAGAAACTCCGACTTAGATGGATGTGTTTCTAATAAAACACTGAATGTCACCCAACCCAGTAGCGCATGCGCAGTATTCCAGAGCACTGTCATCACTACCCAAAATACTGTGCGGTATTTCGACACTGGCGTACAGCCGTTTACAGGTTTGTGGCTTGTTGTTGTGTTAAATTAGATTATCCAATGTTTGAGAGGTTCCCTAAATAAAACCGAATGTGTTTGTGGTTTAGTGGTGAGGTGAGGTGTTTTAGTTGAGAACTTCTTGCTTTTAAATTATATTTACTTTTATATTTTTTGCATTTATGTTACTTTTGTTTAATATGCTGCTTACATTTTCTTTTCTTTATTTAGACTACCTGTACAGAGTGAGCAGTTTCCAAGCCGGTACAAGCGGGTCAGCGGATAGTGCTTGGATGTACATGCGCAGCGGGCAAGGAGGTAAGGTCAGGGTAACCAAGCCTGGGCGCAGGAGTAGGGGGACTCGGGAGAAGAGGGGAAATGAACCACGTTGACTATTTTTCATCTTATTTCTGATAAGCATTCGCACCCCAAAAACGTTAATCTTTTTTTTATTATTCGTAATTTATCATTATTTTATAAAGACTATTAGTCGACCGGCCACCCTGTTGTTATTTTATTCACTTTCGAGATTACAAAAGTCTGTTTCCAAGAGAACTTAAAAAATACCAATGAACCACTCTATTTTTATTGTTTATAATAAAGCGACTTATTCGTAAGGAAACCTCAAAATAAAAATGTACGAATGAAGTTTAATACATTGTTGAAGATATGTGATTGAAAATGTATTGGTTACTCACTTGAATTAGCCGATGGAAATGGATGCTTTGCGTGACTCGGCATTGAGCGGGAGCATAAAATGGCGGCGTGATTGGCCTTCTTTAAGAATAACCACAACAGGCGCGTACACAGGATTGAATGAGGGGGGACGGGGTGCGCAGTCATAGTATTATATGGTAAAAACATAGTATTTGAAGACCACTTATTGACCGCCAAGGGGGGTGTGCGCGCCTGCACAATCCATGATTATTAGTCTTACACGAAGTCCTCTAAAATCCAATGTATCTCTTTTACCTTAGATTTACCGACGGTAACGCGTGCTTTGTATGACTCGGTATTGTGCAAAAGCGTAAAACAGCAGTCTTAATGTAACGCGTTTTTTTGTCAGATCCACAAGGTCTTTCTGCGCCGACATCCGCTGTCCCCTTAAAGGGCGGTCGCACAGCTAGCGTCACCTGGAATCCCCCAACTCTACAAAACGGCCTCATCACGCACTACGTCATACGAGCCTATGACGCTTTCGCAAGCGGTAATCCTGTGGATTTCCGCGTGTCTGACCCCGCCCTGCTGAATGTGACAATAACAAATCTGACGCCGTACACAACATACCGTGTGCAAGTGGCGGCGTATACCCAGGGGGGTAGTGCCGAGGGGCCAGGCCTCAGCGTGACTACACTACAAGCAGGTAAGGTCACACTTGCGTGACACCCATGATGCCTTGCATTGCACTCCAACCTGATGGATTCATTTCACATGCGAATAGCCGTGATTGTTCGAGGGTGTGTGATGTGCACCCATCCCAAGATATGTGCCCGTGTCCTGTGATATACTTTGGGGCTTTCAAGGTTTTTCATCACCAAACAAGTTTTAGAGAATTGGCCTGAACTGCTTGTTAAGCTGGTCAATGAAAAGCTAGTAGAGAACTTCTGGTTAAGCTGGTCAATGAAAAGATAATAGAGAACGTTTGTTAAGCTGATCAATGGAAAGATAATAGGAAAGAGGCTTGGGGCAACACAAACCAATATAAATAAACATCCTTACAAAGATCCCTCGAAACGTGTTTAGATTTCCAGTCTTTTTTATGGATGATCAATCGAATTATTGGCATGGCAGTTAAGATTACAGTTGGCTCTTCATAACTCGTTTAGAAATTCGAGTTATCGGTAATGTACTCTGAACTAGCGGGAAAACAGTTCGGGTTCTAGTTCCCTTAGGTCCGGTTAGGTGAATAAACGAGTCTTTCATCCATTTTATCTCTTTTACGTTCTGCCGGAGGGGAAAGTTTCCCATATATTACTCTAATACTGTTTTGTCCTTTCTATCCAACAGCTCCTGAAGAAGTCCCTACCCCCACTGTAAAGGCCGCACCCTTCGCCTTTATCCTCACATGGACCCCTCCCGCCAAGCCGAACGGGGTCATCACCCTCTACAACCTAACGCTAGACGGTCGTCTGATGTATAGCGGGCTCACGCGGGCGTTCAACATCTCCGGCCTTGAAGTATACAACGAGTATACCCTGCAGCTACTCGCTTGTACCGCGGAGGGGTGCACCCTTGGCCCCGCCCTCAAAACACGTACCGGGGAGCTCCCCCCTGAGGGACTTAAGTCACCCAGTATTGTAGTACAGGGCAATGACTCATTGCATGTTCAATGGGATCAGCCAACTAAACCCAACGGTAAACTTATCGGTTACGAAGTTTTGATGGCTACCGTGGACGTACCCTCAGAGTACAGAGTGGCGTACAATGGTTCTGAACGCCAACTCAGCGCGGAAATAGATGGACTTATAACCGGCACCTTGTACTACGTCCGAGTCAAGGCCTTCACGAATGGCGGCGGGACGGTCAGTAACGCTTCCACGGCCCGGACGGTGTCCGGTATTCCTAGCGGGATCCCGGCACCGAGAGTGATCGCGTTGAGTCCCAGTTCACTCCTAGTGATCATCCGTGACCCGTTGAACCCGAACGGTGTCATCACCCGCTACGAGATTTACGAGGACGGAGGGGTCGTCCCAGTCTTGAACGCGACCACCAAGCAGAACTACACGGCCACAGAGTTCCCACCGTACAGCCGCCACACCTACCGCGTTCACATGTGCACCATCAAGGGCTGCAACCCAGGCGAAGAAGCCGTCGCCTACACCCAAGAGATCGCTCCTAACGGCACCGTACACCTCACCGCTACCCTCATTAACCCGACCACCGTTCGCGCAAACTGGTCCCACGTGGCCGTACCTAACGGGCGACTATTCTATAATCTGATGGTCAGCGGTCGCTTTATCGTGCGCGGGTCCATTACCATGGAGACGGAGTTACGTGTTGAGAGGGCTGCACGCGTGGAGTATGCCGGGAGAGAGTTTGAATATGCTGGACTTCTGCCGTATAATCGTTACGAGTTCTTTGTCAACGCGTCTAACACCGTCGGGTATATACTGAGTAACATCATCTCAGGAACGACCGGCGAGGCGGGTAAGTGCTTCGTTTTTATATTTTTATGCGGACAACGAGTCTGGTCTGTTTCTGTCTCCCTCACAAGCGCAAACTAGTGTTACGAGTCCAGAATGCGAGGGAGACTAGGTCTATTTTAGATTTATTAACATAATTCCAGGTGTTTTGACCGGGTTTCCTGTGCTAAGAGATGACCCGCGAGCAGATGCGGGGTCTGGGACTCCGGTCGAACACCTGTGACTACATGAGATTTAGTTATATTTTGGGGATTACAGTCCACTCACCGAATACCTTCATGGTTTGTCCTTTGTTTATGTTCTCTACTAAGGGAAAGGCCATTAGTGGAGGGGGGGGGGGGGGGGGGGAACAAAAAAAGGATACACGATATAAAAACCTCGGGAAAAATGCATGCAGCCCGAACCAGACCAAAAAGAATGCATAAAGAAAGAAAACAAATGTTGCACGTCTTAGAGACAAGAAACAACATGCACGAATAAAACCTCCCCACCCCCTTTTCCACTTTTCGTATGTTCCGTCTCCAAGACGGACTCATCCAGCTCTATTGACAAACGCCAATCCGGGTGTCACTGTGCTGGGATTCGACATGATGGTGACTATCTATTGATTTCGGGTTTTTCTTACTGGAGCGTATCTTTATTTTCGTTGCGTAAGACAAAAACCCCTCTGTTTTTCGTTTCAGCTCCTGACGGCATCAGACCACCAAACGTCACCGTTCTGAACTCGACAGCCGTCATGGTCTCATGGCAACCGCCCGCTCTCCCGAATGGCGTGTTGCTAGGTTACGAGCTGCGTCAGAAGTCAGGTGACCTCGAGACTGTTGTGTATCGAGGGAATGGCTTAGAGAAGCTTGTCACGGACCTGAAACCTTACACTCTGTACCAGTTCCGCATCAACGCTAATACCAGCGCGGGGCCTGGATTCGGTAACTGGACGAGTGTAGTGACCGATGAAGCAGGTGAGCCAGCGGTGATCTCATTTGCGCACGCGTATTTTCGGGTAAAACCAAAACCGTACTTTTTTAGCCAAGCGAGTAAAATCATTAAACGATGACTGGTTGATCTATATCTCTTCAGAGTCGCCTCAAATCGGTCTTTACTACTTTCAATATTACAATATATTTTATGCGCAACAAATGTTTGAGCATTCTCGTTCCTCATTATCGCGTTATACATATTTTTTTCTTAGTAAAGATAAGCCGGTTGTTCTAAATGTGCGTAATATTCATGGTTATAATTACCATGGTTCATAATGGTCGAAAAACACTCGTATGACATCGCTGACCTTACTTGTTTCCTATTCAGTCCCAGGCCCCCTAGACCCACCCCGCCTTGTGCCCGACTCAACGGATGTCCTCCTGGAATGGAACCGTCCCGTCCCAGAGAATGGCGTAATCGTCCGCTTCGTCATTTTCCGGAACGGAACCGAGGCTGTCCGTATCCCAGGCAACGTGACGCGACACAGGGTGACCGGTTTAAAGCCATTCACCTTTTATACGTTTGCCGTGAACGCTTGTACTACCGTGGGTTGCTCGCGCAGTGGGGACGCGCTCACGCGGACCTTGGAGTCAGGTGAGGGTCTGTGATGAGACGGAGCACGGGCTATAGGATAGTTTAGTGATGATTATGTATATTCTGATGGTGGTTTCCGTTTCCGTACCCTTCACAGTTCGAGTAAGGGAGGTTCCACTGTATTACCACAAGAACAGAGTTCGAATTAGCGAGGTTCCTTTTTCCTCGGTCTCTTACCTTACCTTTCTATTATAGTACCCGAAGGCCTTAGCGCACCGCGTCTCACCGCCCTCGCCCCGAGACACATCAAAATCCAGTGGGACACCCCCACAGTCGCCAACGGCATCATCCTCTACTACTCCATCGATCGTCGCGAAGTCGGTGACGTGTCGCCTACCAATATCACGTCCATCAATGCCTCGTTACCGCGCGAGTACGTGGATACCACAGCAAGCCCGGTGACCACATACCAGTATCGCGTGGTGGCGTTCACTACCGGTGGGGGTACCCCTAGCCCGTACAGCAACATTACCACCGGCGAGGGAGGTACGCACCGGTTAGATAACCAGTTATAAACACCGGTTATTATAGAGAATTTGACAATATCAGTATTACCAAAACGAGGTGACGTTGATTGAATTACAGCTCGAATTTCTCGTTCAAATTTCTCGCTCAAATTTATTCGATAATATTATAGCATATAACCCGCGTATAAGAACCGGCGGGTATGCTGTTTAGAGGTCCAAATAGTTACTCAGCATAAACCAGTAAAGCTGTGAAAACCGAAAATATGTTTGGGGAAAGTTTATTGTCTTCTAACGAATAACAAACAACAATTTTATAACTTGTTGAGCCCTGTACCTATTCGACTTTATAAATAACTCGTGGGTTTTGTCAGAAAAAAAAACATTCCGACAGCTGTTCACTAGTCTAGTGTAAAATACCTTCTTAAACAGTTTTTAAACGCTTTGATGCCTACTCTCAGAATTTTTTTAGTATAAGCGTGACACTGCCCTTAAATTATTAAGACTAGTAGTAGCTGTGTTAGTCTTTCCTTCGTCGCCAAAAACACAAAAAAGAACGAAAGGGCTAACGCACGAAACGCAACACAACTACTCTGTTTCACAGAGTCGTACAAAATATTTTTTTTCAAACATGTGTTAATTTATAGCAGAGCCCTTACGTTAATGTTTCTCTTCTGACAGATCCAGAAGGCATCAGCCCGCCCACCGTGCGCGCCCTCAGTCCCTTCGCACTGCACGTGGTCTGGACCACGCCCACTAAGCCAAATGGTCACGTGATACGCTACATCGTGCGCGTTCTGGAGACTGGGTCTAACAACACTATAAATGACACGTCGGTGTTTGAGTTCAACGTTACGGGCTTGATGCCGTATATTGAATACAGGTTCGTAAATAGGATGCTTGCAATACTTCGTTATTAGGTCTTGATGGTTGCTTGCAAAAAGAGGTCTAAGAAACAAGAACGCGGTACTCGTATATGAGGCGCACAAATATCTGGACTAAAATAACCAGTGGTGGATCCAAGGGGCCCCACCCCTTCCCTCCTCAGTCTGAAATTTTAAAGGAAGTTCAAGGGAGCTAATATTCAGCAATTTACTCCCCCCCCCCCCCCCCCTTTTGGATGGTATTCCTGATCACTGCCTCGGGGAACTTCAGTTTTAACCGACTGATTAAATTTCCTGGGATGTTACTTGAATCAGAATCATACATTGAGTATAATAAAGGGTAGGTTGCACAGTGAACACCAGTCCAGTCTATAATGGCTCTATTTTTCCTCTAGCATCGTCATTTCCGCTTGTACAGCCGGGGACTGTGGTAGCAGCCAGCAGACAAAAATGCGCACGCTTGGAGCAAACCCCTCGGACCAGCCCTCCCCGACAGCCAAGGCTGTGTCGGCTACAGCACTTCGGGTGGAATGGGACCCACCGTCAAGACCTAACGGCGAGATCAGGCGATTTGAACTCTTCAGAATGACACTGGACGATCCAACCAATCCGAACTTCACGGCCACGCATACGTTTGTGAAGCTAACGCTGACCAGCAATATCGCACAGTTTTATGACGATACGGGACTCGGGATATATTCACTGCATCAATACAAGGTACTCTTGGTGTATGTCTACCTATAGTCACCCGCTTGAAAAAAGATTTCATTTCTGTTTTTGCAAATGAATAATAATAAAGAAACACCCTCTCTCTATTATTATCGGAAATGAATATTTGCACACCATGTCTTGATTTTTTCCCAAAATAATAAGGTATTTAAATGTTTAGATAAAGCCAAGCGTGTCATCCAAGTCAGATAGATTCTTTTATAACATTATTGCTTATTTCTTACTCGTTTCTATTCAGAACCGTATTGTCGAGTCTAAAGCCTCACCACTTGTCTTTCAGGTTACAGTGTTCACTTCCGAAGGCAATTCCACCAGTCTTCCTTCCCTTGGTTTCCGTACCGGCCCCTCCCCTCCCCTCTCGGGGCCAAATGTCACTGCCAAAGCTTTCAATCATACGTCGGTACTTGTCACGTGGTCTCCACCAGTACTCAGTCTTCTCCGTGGCGCGGTCAAGGCTTACACAGTGTCCTACGAGCATGTAACGTCATCCACAAAGTTCAGGTTTGGGACCGTTACCGGTAACGTGACTAGTCTGGTTGTCACACAACTCAAGCCAAGCTCCGACTACAGATTCTGGGTATGTTCGAGTTCAGCTGTTTCCTCTGGAAAACAAGACAAAATGTTGAAGGTTCATAATTAATATCCTTTGAGCTGAGAAATGGGTAGCACCGGATTACTTCCTGAGTCCTGAAACCCTCAAATAGCACCAAATCAGCCCAAATTACGTTCCAATTAATTACCGAGTCGATCACGAATAGCACCGATTCAATTACGAATAGCACCGAGGCGATTACGAATAGTACCGAGTCGATCACGAATAGTACCGTGTCGGTCACGGGGGCCAAATGAATAGCACCGATTCAATTACTAATAGTACTGAATCGATTACGAATAGCACCAAGTCGATAACGAAAAGTACCGAGTTGATCACGAATAGCACCGATTCAGTTTAAGTAGAACTGAGTCGGTCTAGATATTATCGAGTCGATCACGAATATCAAGTCGTGAAGTAACAATGGAATAAGATAAAATAGCACATTCGATTACGAATTGCACCGGTGTTTACTTTAGAGGACTCCAATTCATATTATCCAAGAAACCTCTTAAAACATAGAATGGTACCCGTTGTACCTGGGGTATGTGTGGTGCACTGGATAGAACGCCGCACGGTGGTTCCGGGTTCCATTCCCGGTTCCGATGAGTTGAGTTTAGAAGAAGGATGCGGTAGCTTTTCGAATCGTAAACCATGTTTAAAGTGTAGGATTTAGGTTGCCCGCTTATCCTAAACCATGTTGCATTTTCAGGTTAAACTGGACAACGGTGCTGGTGAAAAAGAGAGCGATCCGGTCACTGAACGGACGCAGGATGGAGGTGAGTTTTATTCTATGCCACGAGGATGGAGGCGCGTTGTATTCTATGTCACGAGGATGGAGGTGCGTTGTATTCTATGTCACGAGGATGGAGGCGCGTTGTATTCTATGTCATGAGGATGGAGGCGCGTTGTATTCTATGTCACGAGGATGGAGGTGCGTTGTATTCTATGTCACGAGGATGGAGGCGCGTTGTATTCTATGTCATGAGGATGGAGGTGCGTTGTATTCTATGTCATGAGGATGGAGGTGCGTTGTATTCTATGTCATGAGGATGGAGGCGCGTTGTATTCTATGTCACGAGGATGGAGGTGCGTTGTATTCTATGTCATGAGGATGGAGGTGCGTTGTATTCTATGTCATGAGGATGGAGGCGCGTTGTATTCTATGTCATGAGGATGGAGGCGCGTTGTATTCTATGTCACGAGGATGGAGGTGCGTTGTATTCTATGTCATGAGGATGGAGGTGCGTTGTATTCTATGTCATGAGGATGGAGGCGCGTTGTATTCTATGTCACGAGGATGGAGGTGCGTTGTATTCTATGTCATGAGGATGGAGGTGCGTTGTATTCTATGTCATGAGGATGGAGGCGCGTTGTATTCTATGTCATGAGGATGGAGGCGCGTTGTATTCTATGTCACGAGGATGGAGGTGCGTTGTATTCTATGTCACGAGGATGGAGGTGCGTTGTATTCTATGTCATGAGGATGGAGGCGCGTTGTATTCTATGTCACGAGGATGGAGGTGCGTTGTATTCTATGTCACGAGGATGGAGGCGCGTTGTATTCTATGTCATGAGGATGGAGGCGCGTTGTATTCTATGTCACGAGGATGGAGGTGCGTTGTATTCTATGTCACGAGGATGGAGGCGCGTTGTATTCTATGTCATGAGGATGGAGGTGCGTTGTATTCTATGTCATGAGGATGGAGGTGCGTTGTATTCTATGTCATGAGGATGGAGGTGCGTTGTATTCTATGTCACGAGGATGGAGGAGCGTTGTATTCTATGTCACGAGGATGGAGGTGCGTTGTATTCTATGTCATGAGGATGGAGGCGCGTTGTATTCTATGTCATGAGGATGGAGACGCGTTGTATTCTATGTCACGAGGATGGAGGTGCGTTGTATTCTATGTCATGAGGATGGAGGCGCGTTGTATTCTATGTCATGAGGATGGAGGCGCGTTGTATTCTATGTCACGAGGATGGAGGTGCGTTGTATTCTATGTCACGAGGATGGAGGCGCGTTGTATTCTATGTCATGGGGATGGAGGCGCGTTGTATTCTATGTCATGAGGATGGAGGTGCGTTTTATTCTATGTCATGAGGATGGAGGCGCGTTGTATTCTATGTCATGAGGATGGAGGTGCGTTTTATTCTATGTCATGAGGATGGAGGCGCGTTGTATTCTATGTCATGGGGATGGAGGCGCGTTGTATTCTATGTCATGAGGATGGAGGTGCGTTTTATTCTATGTCACGAGGATGGAGGTGCGTTGTATTCTATGTCACGAGGATGGAGGCGCGTTGTATTCTATGTCATGAGGATGGAGGCGCGTTGTATTCTATGTCATGGGGATGGAGGTGCGTTGTATTCTATGTCATGAGGATGGAGGTGCGTTGTATTCTATGTCACGAGGATGGAGGTGCGTTGTATTCTATGTCATGAGGATGGAGGTGCGTTGTATTCTATGTCATGAGGATGGAGGTGCGTTGTATTCTATGTCATGAGGATGGAGGCGCGTTGTATTCTATGTCATGAGGATGGAGGTGCGTTTTATTCTATGTCATGAGGATGGAGGCGCGTTGTATTCTATGTCATGGGGATGGAGGCGCGTTGTATTCTATGTCATGAGGATGGAGGTGCGTTTTATTCTATGTCACGAGGATGGAGGTGCGTTGTATTCTATGTCACGAGGATGGAGGCGCGTTGTATTCTATGTCATGAGGATGGAGGCGCGTTGTATTCTATGTCATGGGGATGGAGGTGCGTTGTATTCTATGTCATGAGGATGGAGGTGCGTTGTATTCTATGTCACGAGGATGGAGGTGCGTTGTATTCTATGTCATGAGGATGGAGGTGCGTTGTATTCTATGTCATAAGGATGGAGGTGCGTTGTATTCTATGTCACGAGGATGGAGGCGCGTTGTATTCTATGTCACGAGGATGGAGGTGCGTTGTATTCTATGTCACGAGGATGGAGGCGCGTTGTATTCTATGTCACGAGGATGGAGGTGCGTTGTATTCTATGTCACGAGGATGGAGGCGCGTTGTATTCTATGTCACGAGGATGGAGGTGCGTTGTATTCTATGTCATGAGGATGGAGGCGCGTTGTATTCTATGTCATGAGGATGGAGGCGCGTTGTATTCTATGTCACGAGGGTGGAGGTGCGTTGTATTCTATGTCACGAGGATGGAGGCGCGTTGTATTCTATGTCATGGGGATGGAGGCGCGTTGTATTCTATGTCATGAGGATGGAGGTGCGTTTTATTCTATGTCATGAGGATGGAGGTGCGTTGTATTCTATGTCATGAGGATGGAGGTGCGTTGTATTCTATGTCATGAGGATTGAGGAGCGTTGTATTCTATGTCACGAGGATGGAGGTGCGTTGTATTCTATGTCACGAGGATGGAGGTGCGTTGTATTCTATGTCACGAGGATGGAGGCGCGTTGTATTCTATGTCATGAGGATGGAGGCGCGTTGTATTCTATGTCATGGGGATGGAGGTGCGTTGTATTCTATGTCATGAGGATGGAGGTGCGTTGTATTCTATGTCATGAGGATGGAGGTGCGTTGTATTCTATGTCATGAGGATGGAGGTGCGTTGTATTCTATGTCATGAGGATGGAGGTGCGTTGTATTCTATGTCATGAGGATGGAGGTGCGTTGTATTCTATGTCATGAGGATGGAGGCGCGTTGTATTCTATGTCACGAGGGTGGAGGTGCGTTGTATTCTATGTCACGAGGATGGAGGCGCGTTGTATTCTATGTCATGGGGATGGAGGCGCGTTGTATTCTATGTCATGAGGATGGACGTGCGTTTTATTCTATGTCATGAGGATGGAGGTGCGTTGTATTCTATGTCATGAGGATGGAGGTGCGTTGTATTCTATGTCATGAGGATTGAGGAGCGTTGTATTCTATGTCACGAGGATGGAGGTGCGTTGTATTCTATGTCACGAGGATGGAGGTGCGTTGTATTCTATGTCACGAGGATGGAGGCGCGTTGTATTCTATGTCATGAGGATGGAGGCGCGTTGTATTCTATGTCATGGGGATGGAGGTGCGTTGTATTCTATGTCATGAGGATGGAGGTGCGTTGTATTCTATGTCATGAGGATGGAGGTGCGTTGTATTCTATGTCATGAGGATGGAGGTGCGTTGTATTCTATGTCATGAGGATGGAGGTGCGTTGTATTCTATGTCATGAGGATGGAGGTGCGTTGTATTCTATGTCATGAGGATTGAGGAGCGTTGTATTCTATGTCACGAGGATGGAGGTGCGTTGTATTCTATGTCACGAGGATGGAGGCGCGTTGTATTCTATGTCACGAGGATGGAGGTGCGTTGTATTCTATGTCACGAGGATGGAGGCGCGTTGTATTCTATGTCACGAGGATGGAGGTGCGTTGTATTCTATGTCACGAGGATGGGGGCGCGTTGTATTCTATGTCACGAGGATGGAGGTGCGTTGTATTCTATGTCATGAGGATGGAGGCGCGTTGTATTCTATGTCATGAGGATGGAGGCGCGTTGTATTCTATGTCACGAGGGTGGAGGTGCGTTGTATTCTATGTCACGAGGATGGAGGTGCGTTGTATTCTATGTCACGAGGATGGAGGCGCGTTGTATTCTATGTCACGAGGATGGAGGTGCGTTGTATTCTATGTCATGAGGATGGAGGCGCGTTGTATTCTATGTCATGAGGATGGAGGCGCGTTGTATTCTATGTCACGAGGATGGAGGTGCGTTGTATTCTATGTCACGAGGATGGAGGCGCGTTGTATTCTATGTCATGGGGATGGAGGCGCGTTGTATTCTATGTCATGAGGATGGAGGTGCGTTTTATTCTATGTCATGAGGATGGAGGCGCGTTGTATTCTATGTCATGAGGATGGAGGTGCGTTTTATTCTATGTCATGAGGATGGAGGCGCGTTGTATTCTATGTCATGGGGATGGAGGCGCGTTGTATTCTATGTCATGAGGATGGAGGTGCGTTTTATTCTATGTCATGAGGATGGAGGCGCGTTGTATTCTATGTCATGAGGATGGAGGCGCGTTTTATTCTATGTCATGAGGATGGAGGCGCGTTGTATTCTATGTCACGAGGATGGAGGTGCGTTGTATTCTATGTCATGATGATGGAGGCGCGTTGTATTCTATGTCACGAGGATGGAGGTGCGTTGTATTCTATGTCATGAGGATGGAGGTGCGTTGTATTCTATGTCACGAGGATGGAAGCGCGTTGTATTCTATGTCATGAGGATGGAGGCGCGTTGTATTCTATGTCACGAGGATGGAGGCGCGTTGTATTCTATGTCACGAGGATGGAGGTGCGTTGTATTCTATGTCACGAGGATGGAGGTGCGTTGTATTCTATGTCACGAGGTGGGGTTCGGACAGACGTGGAGCTAGGGTGGGCGTAGGGGGGTGCCAACTCCACCCCGATTACAAAAGTGGTCTTTTCCAATTAAAGAATAAGACTATTGAGACCTTTTGCATGTGATGTCTATGCTAGTGCACCACCTCCCTCCTCGTTAATTTCTACCTACTTCCGAGATGGATTATAATCACTGTCGCTAATCGCTTTTTGTTGTTCCACAGCCCCAGAAGGCTTCGCTGCCCCCATCTTGTACTCGGAGAGCAGTACGGTCATCCGGGTCTCCTGGACCCCGCCCACCACGCCCAACGGACAGATCTCCGCGTACAAGATCTACGCGTGAGTATGTCACCACGAGCGAGCACAGGGGGGTGTACTGGGGGTGCACAGGTGGTTGCGTAGGGGGGGTGCACAGGTGGTTTCGTAGGGGAGTTCACAGGGCGCGCGTGCGCGGGCACCCCCCCCCCCCCCCCTTGGCGGCCAAAAGTGGGTGTTTCTTATTAAGGAATCTTCAAATACTATGCTTCTTCCATATGATACCCATGACTACGCACCCCTCTCAGCCAATCCTGAGACGGTGTCTGGCTGTGACATTTTAGGGAACTCTTTTCAGGACAACTGACGACAACCGAAAGTTGTCAAATAATATCCAAGTAATAAGAAAAATCATTCGATAATTACTTTTTACTTTTTTTTACTTTTTTTTTCTTTTAGAAATAATATGCTTCGAGTGAACGCCTCTGCTAACCAGAGAGTTGCCTCAGTGAGTGGCCTATCGCCATACACACAGTATACCATCATGGTATGTATCAATGTCACTATTCCCAATGCACGTGCTATCGTCTTTGGTTGGTCTGATGTCGATGGTGTTGTTGATGTCGACGTTTGGCCCAGGTTGAATGATGATATTTTTTTTAATCTACTAGTTTTTAAACTAAAACGTTCTTAAAAGAACTTTGGTTCGGACAAAAGTTTCACAAACCAGACAAATCAAAATCAATGTGAATGGGAAGTACATTTCATTGGCGAACAGAATCCACTTCAATCACCGCGATAAGTTATTCCAATATTTCAAATGAAATTAAAGTAACGTGTTGATGTTGTTGGAGTGGAGACAATGCACTAAAAACTGATTGCTCTCAGGTGGAGGTCTGTACCGTGTACACGTGTACCCGGAGCCCGACAAGCACCGCGCGCACCCAGCCGGATGGTAAGGAGAATTTACTTTCCTTACTTGCTTTTTTCCTTGCTTGTTTCCTTGTTTGTTTCCTTGCTTGTCGTTCTTTCTTGCTTCTTTTGCTTGCGCTCTTTGTTTTTGTACTTTGCTTGCATTTAGTGTTTTGCTTTACTTTTATTGTGGTTATTTTTATTGTTAACTCGTGGTTTTATAGTAGATGTTTAATAATCCATGGCCGAATTCTGTTTCAGCTCCTAGCGGGCTCGCTGCCCCACAGCTGACCGCGGGACCCAACACAATGCGCGTGGACTGGGGTGAGTTCTCTAACTTCGCACGCCAAATAAAGTCGCAGTGTGAGAATCCATATGTTGTAGCCCACAGTGCTTCATGGGTATCAAGTATGGAAATCTTTTTTACATATCAAGAAAATCTAGCCAAAAATTGTCGTTTTTCCCAGACGCGGTCACTTACATATAAGGAAACTAAGATATTCCTAATTTGTAAAACCTGCACGATTCTTGTCATTTTTAGGGCTGCCGTACCGCAGGTGCTTCGCAAACTTTGTGAATTGTACTCAGAAAAACAGTGACTGTGACCATCTTTTGTCAATGAAGAAAGCTTCTGAAAAGAAACTAAAATTTATCGGTACCAGACCCCTAAAACGACAACGGTTTCTTCATATGTTCTATTTTACGTCCCGACATGGCTTTCACAGACAGGCATGAATTTTCATGATGAAGCATGGGTTACGACACGTGTGTTCTCGAAGTGGAACCTTGTTAAAAGTATTGAAATAGTGGTACACATTTTTTTCTTCTTTTGCGGATGATGACAGTAGTTTACATACTAAACCACCACCACCGTGGCCACCAAGACAAATTTCCTATTGATTTTAAGATAAAGCACTGTTCCATCCACAGCGCCCCCAGCACAAGAGAATGGAATCATGCGAAGTTATCAGCTGTACCGTAGACGAGTGTTCCAGTGCCCCACCAGCCCTCCCCCCACAGCAGTGTGCACGTACGTCGAATGCACCATATCCGACCAGCTATGTGGAGCAACATGCTACAACCCGGCACAAAAGGTAGATATTATGTCCCCAAATACCACGTATCGCACCAGCTGTGTGGAGTTGTTTTCAACTAGGGCCGGTAAGGGGGGGGGGGGGGGGGTCCCTGCACGTTTCACGAGTTTCAAAAATCGGATATCACGTTTCATGATAAACTGACGACAAAAATCAATCTTTACTCGGAAATCACGATTCACGATTTTTAAAGAGAAATCACGATTAACGCTGATCAAATTAAGGTAGCACGTATCACGGTTTTCAATTTGTCGTTATCACGATTCACGATAAACAAAAAAGGCCGTTCACGGATCACGAACCTTACCGCCCCTGTTAAACAGTCATTTTTTTGGATTCGCCATCATCCTTACGTTGCAAAGTTCCATAACTTTTCGCTGGTACCAAGACATGACTGATCATTCTATGACAAAAATAGGATTGCTCGTTACATCGAGTCTACAAAGAGGAAAACGTCACCGGGTTTATCCCCTAGGCCCCTCACCCCGGCTTTGCGTCTGTCTCTGCACAAGTATTGTCCTGTCCTTTGCCTCGCGTTTAGCTGTGTGACCCCCCCCCCCCCCCCCCCCAGTGTCCGCCTCTGCACAATCACCATCATGACCCAGCCCTTTGCCTCACGTACAGATGATTAACCTCACCCACCAACCCCTCCCCCGCCCTTACGCCATGCATCTGCCTCTAGACGATCACTAGCATCGCCCAGCCCTTTGCCTCACGTACAGATGATTAACCTTACCCACCAACCCCTCCCCCGCCCTTACGCCATGCATCTGCCTCTAGACGATCACTAGCATCGCCCAGCCCTTTGCCTCACGTACAGATGATTAACCTTACCCACCAACCCCTCCCCCGCCCTTACGCCATGCATCTGCCTCTAGACGATCACTAGCATCGCCCAGCCCTTTGCCTTACGTACAGATGATTAACCTTACCCACCAACCCCTCCCCCGCCCTTACGCAATGCATCTGCCTCTAGACGATCACTAGCATCGCCCAGCCCTTTGCCTTACGTACAGATGATTAACCTTACCCACTAACCCCTCCCCCGCCCTTACGCCATGCATCTGCCTCTAGACGATCACTAGCATCGCCCAGCCCTTTGCCTCACGTACAGATGATTAACCTCACCCACCAACCCCTCCCCCGCCCTTACGCCATGCATCTGCCTCTAGACGATCACTAGCATCGCCCAGCCCTTTGCCTCACGTACAGATGATTAACTTCACCCACCAACCCCTCCCCCGCCCTTACGCCATGCATCTGCCTCTAGACGATCACTAGCATCGCCCAGCCCTTTGCCTCACGTTAAGTTGTTTACTCCAGGTATGCTGTGACGGAGTCCTCCATGATAAAGACGCGCGCAAGTCGTGCTGTGACTCGGCCTATCTTGTGAAAAACAGCGCCAACGATGTATGCTGTGGGAATCAATTCTACGTGAATAGACCAGACTACAAGTGTTGTTATGGCAACTACTTGCGTGTGCCCTCGGGGAGTGTCTGTTGCCAGGGTAACGGAGGCGTAGTGGTTGGTTTTGGAGACACATGCTGTAGTGATACTCCATATTTTGTCAACAATTCCAAGGTAAGCGAAATCATATGAACCGTATCGTGCAGTTCCTATAAAATTTCTGTGATTGGCCAGTATCGGGTAATTGATCGACGTCCACTACCGCGTCATCGCATATGTTTCGACCGAGACCTGTCACGCCGCCATACAAACAGGTCGACCAAACTCCCCGATTTGAAGTAACATAGAAGTTTCGCGTTTAATTCGATTTCAGTGAACAACACATCGTTATAAAGCTCGAGTCAAGTTCATTTATAGAAAAAAGACAGAAAGCCTAGGGTTATAAGCACTTAAAATAACCTACCCTGGGTACCAGAGGCTCCTAGCATCGCGGCGAAAACTCAAATCGTTGTCGCCGCGAAGCTTGGAGCCTCTGGTACCCAGAGTAAAAATAACCTGACGCTAAGCCCCAACTATAAGCTTGACGTGTCCACAACTGCTGCGACGGAGACTAGGAATGCTTTTCTTTCTCGCTGTCGAGTATAATAAGTCACCGTTCCTGATTAGCAAAAGTCTTTTTCACCCCTCCTACTGTCTTTAGGTTTGTGTCTGTGGCAGCCTGTACGACCCCCTCCCCGCCCGGAAGTGCTGTGGTGGTAGAGTGGTAGCTAGTGCGCAGGTCTGTTGTGGCGATGCGGCCAAGGGCAATGCGTATGACGTCACATCCGGTAAAGAGTGCTGCGGGCTTGATTACGTGACGCGTGACCACACGCTGTGTTGCGAAGGAGCACTTGGTGCTTACAAGGTATGAACCTGAGTCACACAATCACAATAATGCAGTCACAATCATTTTACATGTCGGCACACATCCCTAAGCCCGAACAATTTGCTGTTCCACTCGTAGTAACTTCAATTTGTTTTAGATAACCTTTTGCTGAATATTCCCTAGGTCTTGTTCAGACACTCACAAATCTAGGATGCCTTTCCCAGTTTATCATTGGTACAGAAAATATTAATCACTATTTATTGCTGATCCAGACAAAGTCCATCTCAAGCAGTAACTGGTTTGAACCAGACTCACAAATCAAGTCTTTGTTTGTTAGGAATATCTCATTATCTCATTCCCAGTTTATGATTGATCAAGACAATCCTGATCGCAGTCTATGATTAGTCGAGACAATCCTGATCGCATTCCTATGATTGTTGGAAGAATCCTCCTCTCATCTAAGAGTATGATTATGATAAACTGAAATTCCAGTCCATCGAGCATCGAGAAACAGGACAGCCTGAAAGAAATTGGTTTTGTGTGATCAAGGCACCCGCTATCCCTGTGTTTCATACTTATGTTTTCCCCTAGGTCTACAACTACTCAAGCGCTGCCGACAAAGCGGCCCGTAGTGACCAATGCTGCAAAACGAACCGAGTGGCCATCGGTCTGAGCTGTTGCAACGATCGTGGCTACAATGCCTCTTACCAGGTTTGCGCGGACAAATCCAGCTCTTCCCAGACCGGATGCGGAAATGGTGCCATATGCAACTCGTCCCAGGCCTTGACAGCCCGTTGCAACCGCTGCGATTTCGACTCCTCGTCCCTAAACTGCGGATTCGTCAAAGGGTACTACGCCCCCACATTAGTTACGCCGACAGCTCGCACATGCGCATCCGAGTATGTCGAGCTTTTGAACGGAGTGCCCGACCCCAACAAGTTTACTTTGCTGGATGTTGGACTTTCTCCGCACACGCTGTACGAGTATTACGTGGTTGGGTACAACGACGAAGGGAACACCACTAGTCCAACGGCCAGAAACCGCACCCTGATGGCCAGTCCAGAGGGTCTGACCCCGCCCATCGCTATCCCAGTATCTGCCACGTCAATAAAAGTCACCTGGAAACCGCCTACAGTTCTCAATGGCGTGTTGAAGGAGTATGTTCTCACGCGTATAAATCAGCAGAGCAACCAGAGGGTTGAAGTCTACAGAGGACTGAATGAGTCCTTCCTGGACACCTCTGGCCTGGAACCTTTTACAGGCTACATGTATCAGCTGCAGGCGTGTACAACAGAGTGCGCGGCGGTTTTGTCCGCGGTTGTGTTTACCGGCCAATCCAGGCCAACCGTTGTCAGCCCGCCTGGTCTAGAGGCTCTCAACTCTACGAGTATACGAGTCACGTGGACGACGCCGCCTAAACCGAATGGTGTGATCATAGCTTATAATGTGACTCAAGTCGTCAATGGATCTTACGGGATCCTGCTAAACCCTAACGATAACGGTCTCGCGATGTCTCTGATTGTTATCAACCTAAGGCCTTATACTAACTACACCTTCAAGCTAACTGCGTGTACGAACATAGGATGCGCGGATAGTCCACCTGCCAGTGTTCTCACTATGGAGGCCGCACCTGAGAGTATGCAGGCTCCGAGGCTAACCCCTCGTTCCTCGAGAGAGGTCGAGGCGTTATGGCGAGAACCCGCAGTCCCTAATGGTATTGTCGTGCAGTACTCACTCTACCGTAGCTCCCGATTGGTATATTACGGAACAGACGTCTGCACTAAAGATAACCAAGAAAAAGACGAATGCATATTCAAGGACAAAAACCTTACTCCCAATACTCTGTACAACTATAGTGTGACTGTCACGACAGGAGGTGGAAACACGTCAAGTCCCATTGTTACTGTTACAACACCGGAGAGCTCACCTGAAGGTATCCCTCTGCCACGGCTCACCGCACGCTCCGCCAATGAAATCTACGCTGAATGGGACGCACCAACCACGCCCAATGGGGTAATCATCGCTTATGGCATTATTGTCGACGGTGCGCAATATAATACGAGCCTGGTCCGTAATAAACTGGTGACAGGACTCACGCCGTACACCCGCTATGCCTTCCAGGTTACCGCGTGCACGGCTCAGGGGTGCGGTATTGGTGACCGGAAATTCTTGCGCACCCTTGAGGCACCGCCCTCGGGACAGGGTGCTCCTACTGTGATTGCCAAAGAATGGAACGTAGTAACGATATCCTGGAGCCCTCCAAGTACTCCAAATGGAATCATAACCTCGTACGAAGTTCAACGCAGAAGCGACAATGAAGTGCCAATAATAGTTTGTCTGAAGAACCAGCAGACCGGTTTGACAACGAATTGTCTAGACAGCGGAGGAAGCCTTCGCGGCTATACCGTCTATCGATACCTAGTGTATGCGATAAATGGGGCCGGCAGATCGCCCGGCCCATATGCTGAGGTTCGCACGATGGAGGGACCTCCCAGTGGGGTAAAAAAGCCCGCTGTGACAATCATTAATGCCACCGCGGTAACGGCTACTTGGGACGCACCTCAGGAGCCCAACGGGATTATCCTCCATTATGAGCTGCGCTATCAGGTCTTCTCCGCAGCGAACGTGCAACCCCAGGTTGCCGGAAGAGTTGCTGCTAATGTCTTTAACTTGACGGTGAATGTGTTCAAGCCAAATACGAATTACGAGTTCCTGATCGCGGCCATCAACAGCAGGCACGAGGGGGTCAGTGCATGGGCGTTAGCCAAAACCAAAGAGGCACCACCCCAGGACTTGAAACCGCTCCAGGCAGAGAGGATCTCAGGAGGTACGAGCATGAGGTTGTACTGGGAAGAACCTGGTAGTCCGAACGGTCGCATTACGGAGTATAATATCTACAAGGACGGAATTCAGTTGTATCGTGGTACGACTTTGGAGTACACTGTGACCCGGTTGACGCCCTACACTGCGTACGAGTTCCAGCTAGAGGCATGTACCGCAGCGGGATGTACGAGGGGTCAGATGCAGACCCTGTACTCGGCGGAGGTGACACCGACCGGACTTGCCCCACCCACCACCGGCTTTACCAACGATACGGCTGTCCTCGTGACCTGGAGACCACCAGCAGTGCCAAACGGTGTCATACAGCGCTACGACGTCATCCGCACCAGTACCGCGCTGCCAGCGCGTCGTCGCCGTCGAGCATCTTCAGAGCTGATTATTTACTCAACTAATAACACCAACGCGTCACAGTACCAATACCTTGACACAAACCTGTCACCTTACACGCGCTACCAGTACAAAGTACGGGCTCTTAATAAAGGAGGACAGGTGGACAGTGATTGGATAACAGTCGACACTAAAGAGGCACCCCCAGGAGGGGTAGCCACGCCTACAGTTAGTACAATGGACGCGTACAGGCTTAACGTGTCTTGGACAGTACCTACTAAACCAAATGGGATCATCCAGTACTACCTGGTCTACAGGAATGGTAGTATTGCGCACAAAGGCGAGGGGCTGAGTTTCCTGGACTCGGGAAAAGAACCGTACACTGCGTATAGTTACACAGTGAGCGCGTGTACCGGAGGGGGCTGCACGGAGGGCGGGGAGGGCGTTGGCCGGACTGCCGAGGCAGCACCCACCGATGTTTACCCTCCTTCCCTTACCCCTGTTAGTGCGTATGCTATACGAATTGAATGGAGAACCCCTGGCAAGCCGAATGGAATCATTACAGAATTTGAAGTCTATGAGGGCAATACACGATTGTTCTCTGGTCTAGACAAAGCAATAACGAGCAGCGGACGTAAGCCTTATACACTGTACTCCTTCATTTTGAAGGCGTGTACTCGCGCAGGGTGTAGCAGCAGCACCCCTGCCTCTGCCCGCACACTTGAGGCTGCCCCTGGTATCATGGCTGCACCGGTAGCGACCGTGGGCGGGGCCTCCCTTGTTAGAGTGCAGTGGAGCCCCCCATCTGAAATGAACGGCGTCCTGCTGTACTATTTACTCACTCGGGACTCGGTCATCATATACAATGGCACTGACCTCACCTTTAACGACTACACTGTGGCGCCTTATAAAGTCTACTCATACAAGGTCAAGGCGGTTAATAGCGCCGGTCATGGCCCGGACAGTCCGGCAGGTACAAACCCAGCGACAAACCCTGGCGCACCGGATAATGTTGCCACGCCCAAGTTGACGGTCCTGAGTGCGAATTCCATCAGGGTTCAGTGGACGCCACCTGGAAAGCCTAACGGTGTCATCGAGAGATACTTTGTGTTGTACAACAACCTTGAAGTGAACGCTGGGCTTGACCTTGTCAGGGTTCTCACGGATTTAGACCCGTTTACACTCTACGCTGTCCGAATCAAAGCCTGCACCACATCAGTAGCTTGCAGCACCGGAACATCGGCTACGGCTCGCACCCTTGAGGCACCGCCTTCACAGCAAGGACCTCCAGTCTTCCCCATCAATGAGATCACCGCCAACTCCATCCTCATAACTTGGTCCGGACCGGTTAAACCTAACGGAAATATAACTCGGTTTGAGATTGAGCGCCGGGTTTTGAGCCGATCCAGTGTCAACGTAGTGTCATACGGACCGGTTGTCTCGGTCTTTAACGGCACGGATCTCCAGCATAGGGACCCCACTGTCAGTCCATATACCGAGTATGAGTACCGGGTGACGTCATTTAACAGCGCGGGGAGTGCAAGCAGCAGCTGGGTCGCGACTCGTTCCCTGACGGCACCGCCAGCTGGTGTACCTGCGCCCACGGTCGTCAGCTTTACGCAGACCAGCGTCACGGTTGCCATCAGTCCGCCCCAGACCCCCAATGGAGAGATCAGAAGATACGTGTTGGTGGTAAGTCACGTGTGCTCAAGTTACTCACAACCATGATAAGCCGACAGAGCAAAAAAAAATGGCAAGTTTTCCCAAAATTAAGTTAACTTCTGTAAGCTTGAATTTTTGCATAGAGGTTTCTTATGTTATGTAAACCAACATATCAATATTTTTTACTAATGGATTCGTCTTCGAGATATGAGGCTTAAAGTGCAGTTTTCATATGTTTAAAGTATGAATTCTCCTCGTTTTTAGGGAGAAGTCGGGCTCTGATCAGAAATTAAGCCAACTTTGCTCGCTAATATCTAAATTTCATATCTTCTAAATTTCTTTAAAATTTGGAATTAAGCTTTTGGTCAGAGAAACTTCTTGTATGTGCAATCTTGAGCTTATATATTGAGAATTGGAAAATTTCATGCCATTTTTTGCTCTGTCTGATAAGCCTATTGTTTTTAGTAGGAGTTCATTTTTGGCCCGGCCATCGCTCGATAAGGTCTGATTGTTCACAAGCTTTAAATCAACACATGGTTAGAAAAGTATGTTGAACGACTATGTGAAACAGAGTAATTGCGCTAAAGCAAAAGCGACGAAGGGCTAACGCTCGAAACGTCAGCGCAATTACTCTGTTTCACAGAGGTGTTTAACATACCTCACTCTCGTCTAAAAGCCGCATTGTCACCAGTTTACTTCCGGTCGATTACGTTACAATCTCCGATGATTTTTAACGGAAAACAATGAAAACAGTGTGTCTATTTGAAGTTT
The DNA here is from genome assembly GCF_932526225.1 of Nematostella vectensis. NCBI lineage: Eukaryota > Metazoa > Cnidaria > Anthozoa > Actiniaria > Edwardsiidae > Nematostella > Nematostella vectensis. The sequence continues at coordinate 10,745,430 of NC_064040.1, read as the reverse complement.
CTTCGAGGGTGTGATCGATAACTTAGAGCGGATGGCCTGTTTTAACAGGCCATTAACATTTAAAAATATCTCGGATTCTAATATATTCTTTTGTCTTTTAACGGTTGAGGTTTCCGTCGGACCTCCGGAAGTAAACTGGTGATAATGCGGCTTTAATACACCACGCCTACGCAGACCATCTAGTTTTTATACATCTTGTCTTTAGTCTTTCTAGTTATACCATTACCTGATTGTACGCAATTTAGAAGTCCGCTTCTTGCAATTTTTTTTTCTAACGAGGTTAGTTCTGCGAGACCTTGGCTGCTTCACAGGGAAAGGGAGTTATTTTTTCTATAAAACATTGGAAGCCAATGTTTTTATTTGATATTGGAAGGCACATAATATGATAATATATTGAAATAGCCATTTATAAACAAAGTTGAACACTCTATTTACCAAATATATTCGAAGTTATAGCATTGGCTCCCCCAAATAAGCCGATGAAAATAGATGCTTTTTCACACTTGGTACTTTGCTAGGATGATGGTCGCTGACAGAGGCTGTTTAAGCTATGTCTTTAAAAATGGAATTGACGTTTATACCCTTTTATTTAGCCAATAATTTCTCTTAATACCACGCAGTTAATGTTTGTTTTACACAACTAAATACATTTTCTTTGCAGGTTGGTGCGAACAATATATCTTCCAATTTAGAAATGCAGCGCCTAGCTTCCGGTTTACAGCCCTATACCCAGTACCCTTTCCTCGTATTGGCATGCACGGACGCTGGGTGCACAGCAAGCCCAACAGTTACTATTCGAACAGCTGTCGGAACTCCGTCCGAGTTCTCCGCTCCACGGGTTGTCAGCCTCGGTTCCCGTACGGTTGTGCTGGCTTGGGATGAGCCATCCAAACCTAACGGTGTTATTCAAAGGTACGATATTAATTTTAACTGCGCATGCCCTTGGAGCAAGTGTCCTTTGAGGCTACGCTATAGTACTATAGCATGGTGCTACACGATAATCGTGATGGCCAGTTTCGATATTCTGGAATTCAGCTGTAAATAGTTGATCGTTGACCTTTACGGTACAGCTTTTACTAAAATTAATATATGGTAAAAAAAATAAATAAACCAAACACAGATCTCGCAATTAAGTAATTTTCTTTTTTATTTTGTTTTACAACTTATATCGAACAATTTAATTTCTGATAAAAAGTCATTCGTGCTCACTCTTAAAGCAGTTTGAATTGAGAAATTCCTCGTAAGCTTACGATTCTCACAGGGAGCTCTAAGGTTTGAATAAAGTTAGAGTTGATTCTGTTGATCGCCATCTTAAAAAAGAGGCCTGGGCCCTAACGTTTTAGGTCATCACTGGTTTTCCGCGCGCTCACCCCAGGCCCCATTAAGCCATAAAGAAAAACGACAGTAATTGATTCATATGTAGATTAATGCTCTTGTATTTCTTTATCCTAGTTACGAGGTCCTGAAGCGTGTCTCGTGTAACTCGTGCGAGATGCCAGCAAACGGTACGAGCGTAGGACTGGAGCGAAGCTACAACGTGACTGGCCTCGCCCCTTACGTCACGTACGACTTCATCATCCGCGTCTACAATACACGGTACAGCGGCATGTCGGACATCAAGGCCGTCATCACGTCAGCTGAAGGTGAGAATGTCATTTGACTTTGTGATTCCCTTAAGAATGTTAAACAACTTCTCCTTCGTTATTGTTTGTAATTGAAAATACAACGGTTTATTTGAAAGAAAAATTCAAAATAGCCACCCTCGATTAAAGACCGATACTTTATACGATATTTGATTGAATGTTTCTCAGTTAATTGCTCGAATTAGCCGATGTAAAAGATTCTTTGTCGACATTTGGCGGGAGTATAAAATGGCGGCGTGATTGGCCTTCTCTAAAGAATGTCGATCAACCACACTTTATTATTGTTTACATTAAAAATAGCTCGGTTTATTTGCAAGAAATCTTCAAAATAACCACTCACGATTGAAGTTTAATACCTTATTAACGATATTTAAAGTATGTCATTTACTTGCTTGAATTAAAAAAGTATGTCATTCACTTGCTTGAATTAGGCGATTGAAATGGATTCTTTTAGGGAGTTGATATTCTGCGGATATTCGGCGGCGTGATTGGCCTTCTTTAAAAGTCCTGAAGATGGACTGCCTATTCATATTAGCCTATTGCGGGTGTGTCCTTTGTTTATCTCTATTTTTTTCACGTTGAATCAGCAAAGCGACTGGCAAGCATTCCATACCGTTCTTTTACCTCCTCAAATGACGATAAAGTGCGATTACTTCCGGCCTTTCGTCCTTATTTGAGGAGACCAGGGATTTACAGTCCCCATTGTAATGACCCAGGATTTTGCACCCACAAGTCTTTAGTTGACCTGATCTAGGATTGAGCGAAACGGATTTATTTAAGTCGTGGCCGGTAGTAGCAGAAGCTTTTAAGCATGAACCCCTGTTACTAACTAGAAAAATACTTCAAATTTGACTCTCTAGTCCTTCGGCGTTTACTTATTGCTTTTCGTCTGCTTTTCATGGTGCATCCAAAAGTGCCCCTACCCCTTCACTCTTTAGTGGACCCTTAGACTAAACTTGGTGCCTCTCCTCCCCAGACCCCGTGGCTGTTGGCACACCTCCTCTTGTCAATGTGACCGGGTTCCACGTGTCGGTGGACTGGAGCAACTGCTTTACATTGAACGGGCCTCTTGACGAGTACCTACTTCTCGAGGATGGGATTATCGTGTATTCGGGAAGGAGGGCATTCAGCGACTTGCCAAACAGGCCAAGAGGAGGTGAGATAAAATATATAATGATACATTACCTGGGAGTGTACTTGTGGGCTTATATTAACAATTAGTCTACGAGTTCGAGTTTTCTATTAGTCAATAGATAGAAAACGAGAACGAGTAGTCTAATTGTTTTAGTATGAATCCACTCACATACTACCTTCAAATAAATGACGATTTTAATAATAATTCTCAGTAATAAAAAACACAAACATTAGCATTTTGCAAAATCAAAACAGCGCACAAAATCAAAACAGCTCGTTTGAAATGGCGTGTTTTCAAGTGCGTGCGCGAGCGCATGCAACCGGTGTTTGCAGCGCACGCAGATAATCGAAGATTGAAAACTTTAGCTTCAAAACCCTGCAGTCTTCGTTACTTTTAGTTTCCTTTTTTAAGGGTGGAAAATACATTTACAAGAAAAGATTGTGAACCAAATTTCTCGAATTTGAATCAAGGTTTTTTCTCTCCTTCGCTTCAAGTGGCTTTTTCGCCGACTTTTTCGCTACTCACTATCTATGGCCAAGAGACCAAGTGAGTACGGGAGCCAATCAAATTGCGAGATTCGTGAAAGTATGTGAGTAGATTTATACTAAAATAGGTTAGCCACTTAGTGTAGGTTCATCAAAAAGCAAGGGAGCTTTATATTGCGTTATATATATTTATATATACGTATAGTATTTCCTTTGCTGCGATTTTTCTCTTAATTGAGGCTGCACTCATCATGCCCCTGCCACAATACATTGTTACAACTAAAACATGGAGGAAAGTCTATTTGATGGGCACTCTTGAGCGAGACAAGTGGTCACTTAATATAGGTATTTACAACACATTTTCTTGAGAGGTGGAATTTGAAAGGTTGAACTGCTCATTAAATGACATCTTTAGGGTTTTTTTCTTTCCTTTTGTTTTGCTTTTTACTCTTATAACGAGCTACTCATTCCACAGAAAAAACATACGCCGTCAAAGTGACCACCATCGTGAATGGGGTCAAACGAGAAGCCCTGGCTCCTTCCATAACCGTCACTGTACCCAAGGAAGGTAAGTGTCTCAGCGGGGGCCTGGGGCGAAGAAATCACGTGAGTTTTTAGGTGGCAAACTAGCGCTCGCTCAGGCTTTCAGCGGTAAGAAAGCAGCAACAAAAAGTAACTTATTCAGCGCTTACGAATAAAGACATTTTTTTCATAGAGGGTTTATTTTGATGTTCATTTTGGTTTATTTTTTTATTATTTTGGCTTGAATTTGCCACCCAAAATTCAGGTGACCCCTTACATATCAAGAAAATTGAGTCGTTTTTGCCAAACGCGGTCACTTCCATATAAGGAAACTAATATACTCCTTATTTGGAAAAAACTGTATGATTCTTGTATTTTTTTAGGTGAGCGTAACCCAGGGGCTTCGTAAACTTTATGACTTGTAACCAGAAGAAAAAAACAGTTACTGTGACCATCTTTAGTTAGTTGAGAAGGTCCCAAAGACCCCAAAACGACAACGTTTTCTTCATATGGTCCCTATTGGTCAACGAAAGTGAAATGCTTCAGTATGAAAGGACAAAAGGACGTGGGATAGGTGGATTGGGAAAGGGCTAACCTACAGAATATCGTCTCGTTTGATAGTAGTTTAAGAGTACTAGATACTCCCGTTACATTGCTACGCCGAGTAACTTGCTCTAGACGTTGATGCTTTTTTGACTAAAACTTTCAAAACTATTTTATTTATTGAGTCAACAATACAAACATAGACATGCAAAACGGAAGCTAACTCAAAAGAAGAGGTGCAACGGGACACGGAGTCCCATGCTCCCACGATGTTCCACTATATATAATTAACCTCGTTTCTTATCAATCGGTTTATTCTCGTCCAGGCACGGGTGTTCTCCCCACCGCCTCTGCACGGGAATCAGTCCCCTTCTATCGCAGCATCTGGTTCATCGCCGTCATCGTCCTTGTCGCCATCCTAGTTCTCTTCCTCCTCCTCGCGCTATGCCTCAAGAAACGCAGCGGGGACCGGACAGTCTACGTCCGAGAACGCGAGCCCCTTCCACCACGCACTAAGATGCGGTCACGCCCACCGTCCATGTCTAGCATATATGGCACGCCATCTACTGAGCGTAGGGCTGGGAGCGTCATGGTGAGTCTAGGGAAACACTTGGGGTAATTGTACGAAGGAATGTGCGATAATAATCGTTCTCATACCGTAATGATTCGAATAAGCGCCCTCCTTTAAACAAGCGCCCCTTCCACCCCTTTCTCTCCACCTGGAATTTTGAAATAAGCACCCGCTCCACAATAAGAGCCCCTCCCTCCCCTCCCCCCTAAAATAAGACCTCGACAAAAGCACTATTTGAATAGTGTAAATCTATCTATAAACAATAAAAACACCCTCAATGAATGTACTTTAATAAGTCTAATGACATTTTTGCTGTCGTTTTAGTTTATCGCAAATTAAATGTATTTCTCAATTGATTCAGAAGCTGGTATTTTCTCCAAAATGAATTAAGCTTCCACTCTCCAATATGCGCCCCCATTTAGAACTGAAAAATTAGTTAAGCATCCCCCGCTTATTCGAATCATTACGGTAACACAATTTGTCTTTCTAAAGATAAAAAGTATGATGATCAAACAGGAATAGCTTCTGAGGGAGATGGTTTAGTTCCCCCCAAAAAAATGGTAGTCGAACCATATTTATTCTCTGGTTAACGAACAATTGTATTTGGGTATTTTGATTGATTCAGAGAGGGTATAGTATATTCCAAATGTTTTTCTTTCATTGAAGGGCTTAACTTTAAAAAAATTATTTAATTGATGGTCAAAGGTATTTTAATAAACCTGGATGGTTATTTTGCTAGAATATACTGTCGAATTGAATCGAATCAAGATCATGATAGATTTTCCCTCTATATAGCGTTTACTCTTTTTTTTCAAATCTGTAATCCCCTCACTCCAACCGGAAGTGACGTCACATGCTAATGCTTCCTCGCCATGCCTCCCTAGGATCTCCAGTACACGAATGGCGGCCCATTCCAGGGCAGCACAGTCGCACTATTCGATAGCACAGAGCAGCTCGGTAAACAGGATTACAACCTGTACGACCGGTATAACCCGTATAACCGGTCGCTGGACCTGACAGACGGTAGCGTGCACAAGTTTGGCATGGACGAGAGCTCGGACTGGGATGGGTTTCTACGCACGTACAGCAGAAGCAAGGACTCAGGGCTGGTGAGCTGACCGGGATTTAGATTTTAAAGCTGTTGATTGTTAGTTTGATAGTAAATGATTTTTTTAATTCCATTTGCCGCCCTTAGCGATTAGAAAACCCAAAGGCACATCTTCTCCTCCCAACGCTAAAGGCTGGTCTTTCGACCATAATTTGGAATTTCGCTTTACCGATTTTCGGATTGATTTAACCATTTTTCTCCTACACCGCCCTTTACCATGATAAATCTGCCTCAGACCCAAATGCCAAGTAATGGCGATTTGACCTTCACTTAAACGCTGTAGAATGTAAATGTAGATAAATGTTGATAACCTTATTTTTCTGCCCATCCATAACCATTATAAACCCGATGGCGCGTCTGCCTCAGACATGTGAGATGTAGCGTGCGACCTCTTTACTAAAATAGCTACCTCGAAAATCATTGTATCTCGCGCTGCGAAAATGCAGCGAGAATGTTTCTCGGAAAGCTCGAAAATCATTGTATCTCGCGCTGCGAAAATGCAGCGAGAATGTTTCTCGGAAAGCTCGAAAATCATTGTATCTCGCGCTGCGAAAATGCAGCGAGAATGTTTCTCGGAAAGCTCGAAAATCATTGTATCTCGCGCTGCGAAAATGCAGCGAGAATGTTTCTCGGAAAGCTCAAGAACATTGTCGTGTCGCGCCCTACATGGTTTGGTAGTGTCTAAGCTAGGGAACATTTAGGAATCATGTTTCACGCTACTTGTCACGCTCGATTGTCTCCTAGTTTACCCAGGCCATAATACCTTCTTGAGAGGGGGCAAGCTGTGATCATTATCTGTGTTCTAACGTTTATCCAAACTTTTTTCTTACTTCAATTACCCCTTTACCCCAATTCAGTACACTGACGAAAAGCTGCCGATATCAGACAGCGACGAGGACGAGAACAGTACGCCTCAGCAAAGCTTCAAACGAGAACAGTACTTCACCGACACTCATTTATAGGTCACGTGATTATTAGAGTCTAGTTAATAGTGTCGTTACCATAGTAGCCATGGAGTGGCCCAGGCCCCCCCTCTTTCTGGTCCAGTATAGCTATTACGTCTCAGTCGTTACGTCTCAGTTGGAAACGAATGTTCTTGAGAAATCACTTTGCTCCCTCCCCCACAAGCAAAAGTCCTGGCCATGCCCCTGACAGCATTGCGTTGAATGTCCCAGGGCAAAGCGATTCTTGCCTGCTTTAAATGCTGACGTGAGAAAAATCTAGGGCATTTTTCTTAAAGCTGATCAAGACGGTACGATTTAGTCGTATGCTACTCGCCCGCAACACACCTACAACTCGAGTCGTAGAGTGTAAATCAGCCCACGACCACGCTACGATGCTCGACTACGAAAGTCGAAATGTGTAATTCAGGGCTAAGACATGTCGTAGGTAAGTCGCATACGACAAAATTGCGTCTAAATCAGCCTTTAGATTAGTAATTATTCAGGCTCAGCGCAGAGCAAATAGTACCTTTCAATTGGATTGGTAATTTAGGCTACCTTGAGTTGCTACTTCACTACCTTCAGAGTGTGAATCTGTTTACAATTAGTTGATATTTTAAATATGTCACTGAGAATATACATACATCTGTCTAAGGACAGCGTGTGAATAAGAAATTAGAAGATGATTACATATTTTGCACTGAGAAAATATTTGTTTGTAGATAGTTATTACCATATTGATGGTATATTCCTCTCTTATGTAAACGTGGATATCGCGCCATATCACTACCCGCGCCTTCTCGAGCGCTTGTGTACTTGAAAACTTGATCAGGCAACTGTTTTGATTTTAAGATTGTTTTTATTTTTGCGCAATGCTACCCTGAGGTTCTCGAAGCGCAAAAAGCCCCAAGAGGCGTCCAACTAGTCCCGAGGAGACGGCGGGCGGTGCCGAAAGCGCGACGAACGAATGCCGATGGAAGGGCGAGCGTTTGCGTCACCGTTTGGCCCTTTTTTTAAGCCTGGCCGCGACTAGTTTCTGGAACCTAGGGTAGCACATTGCAAATTCTGCGCGAAAAGCTTGTGTCCATACTTACAGTACACGCTTAAAATTCCGTGCAACAAAATGAAATTGTTAAAGTGTAATAGTCAAGACAGAACAAAAGAGAACAAAAAGATTACAGTGTATTAGTACTAAATAACCTAAATAGTATTTTACGGGTTTTTGAAAACCACTCTATTTCAGTAATATAGTTAATGTTGAGTCTTGATAACTCCCTGTCACCCTCGCAGCCTTTCGTGACACGTCACGCTAGGCGGCGTCAGTGTCGGGCAGGACTTGAACACGAGGGGAACTAAAATATGGCTCGAGTTAATCGGGAAACCTAGTTTGCAAGGGCTCGTGTTACCGAGGATTCGAGTTATCCGGAGTTAATTTTCATTGTTTTTAGTATTCTTCTCGTATACGAGCTGTTCTTTGCACGATACTGGCTAGCTTTGCTTTCCATCGGATTCTAGAGCTCTTTTGTCGCCCCTCGTTACTTGCAGCCAATTCTTAGGCTGTCTCGCATCAAATCCAGCTTTCCCATACATGCACAACGTATAACAATCCTTTTCCTATATTATTAGTAAATCGCTATTGCATTCTGTATTTGTATCACCTGTAGTATTTGTTATATTTGTAAAAATATCTTTTTCTAATAAAGCACAATTAATAATGAATTGTACAAGCCTTAAGAGTTAAGAGGTATGTTTTTGTCAAAGGAACGTACATTTTTATGCTTAAGTATATATATATATTTTTTTACATTTATGTTTTTGTAAGCTTGTTGGTACTAAGCTTCGCTCGCAGGCGTCGCTGGCTGCGCGGCCACCCTTTTTATGACGTCAGCTTTTGGTTTCCCGCTTGACCCCAAAAGTGTCTGCCACTTTAAATCCGAATGAGTAGAGCTGACCTGGAGTAGACTGGGAACGAAGCTTAGCTGGTACTTCACACGTACAGTACAGGAACAAATAAGTTACGCCAATCAGGAATAAGGATATATCGACTCAGATACACAACGAAAATAAACAAGTACGAGATGGCTATTTACTTTACTGAGCATATGAAAAAGATTATAACGTGTGGGAAGAAAGGTACATGAGGTCGCGAATGTTTTCCAGGTGAGGTCATCTGTTGTAAAAGTTGTCCTCTCCTTTTTTGTCCTGCCATAACTTGAAAGGCTTGTTGTCAGCAGCGAAGTATCTCGACTTCCTGTCTGCCTGCTAATATGTCCACAGGAATTGCCACTTCAGACACACAACCACGCGATCCTCCTGATCCATGAGATACGCCTTCACACTGTAAAATCCCTGTAGCGCGCAAAAGAATATACTATCATCAGTGAGACCTCGATATAGCGATATTCTCGATAACAGGGACAACATCTTCGGTCCAAGTCTTCTTTACAATCATCTTTGTTCCCAGTCTCTGGGGACGAGGCTCCTATACAGGCGTTCTGACCTTTGTCACACTGTGCGTTGCGTGACTCAAGCGTTGCTCAAGTGCATAGCGTGACAGAGGTCTAAACGCCCACTCTGTTCTTTTCTTTTCCACTTTTTAGTCTGATTCTTGATCTAGTCTGATTTTTTATTCTTGCGGATTTCTGGTTCTCTGCTTCCTCCTCTTTCTTTTTATTTATTCGCTAGTGTAAATTGGCGTTCGTTTAGAGCGCCTGAGGATATCATGACCATAATGTGTAGTTCCAGAAAATATCCATACACCCTCCCCCATGGAGGGGATCGGAAATTCCGGGTGTGTGTGTGGGAAGGGGGGGATCAAACGTCCAGGAATTTCCAGAAGAGGGGGGGAGGTAAAATTCCCGTTTCTCCTAACAGTTACTGTATTTATTTTTTTCCAGGAGGTTGGAAATTCCAGAGGGGTGGGAGTTTATACCTCCAACCCCCGCCATAGAGGGTATGGATATTATCTGGAACTACACAATCTCACTTACCTTGCTAGAGTAACGGACATTCATAAAAACATCATTCACTCTGATAACTTGTAACTCTGTATAAACACCAAGATTCGAGAGAAAGATGCAGTCAAAAAAACACTAGCACTTGCTCAGGATCATTAATCCGCCACGTATCTAGTCACGTCCGTTGAAGGAGTAGAGATAGGAGCAAGGTTTGCAAAGGTAAACGGGAAAGAAGGACGTTGCCGTGATCTTTTGATCTTTTAAATAAGTGTACTGTATACCGGCTTAAAGCTAAGTGAGAAGCACTAGAGAATTGGTGTCATGCTTACTTCCTTTGAGCATCGGACAAATATCATTATGATATGAGCACATATTCTCCCTCCTCGCACTAATGAGTAGAATCCCGTCCATGTACACCTCGACGACTCCCGCCAAGGATAGGATGTCATGCTCTAGACGAAAAGGACATCAAGTGTCACGCCAATTAAATGTGTAACGCAATCAATACACAAAATATGTCATGCAAAGTAGCAGACCTCGAATTATTGTATTGGGGTGGGGGTGGGGGTGGGGGCACGATACAGAAACATTAAGAAAACAATGGGGGGGGGGGGGGCACAGCCACACCCCTACTGGTCTTTTACTTATAATTTTTGAAAATATCGGAGGGACACGAGCCCACAGTGCCCCACCCCCTGCTACGGCCATGTTAAGTCACTCATAGACTCAAATAATTATTGTGTTGTGTAGAGGTCTTATATAGTTATAATTTATTGGGATTTCCAGTCAATATACTCTTTTGTATAAGACCCCAATAAAACTGTCTTTCTGTCCGTCTAGACACTGCCACCGTAGTCGAGGAGGGAAAGTGTGACAGAAAATCCTAGAGATTCGGCCAATCAATACAGACAAATACCCGGACAAACGTCACGCAACCAACAGTAACAAATGACAAATAGGATACGCTTTCAAGGGTCACGCAAAAAGCGGCAATGTGACGGTAACCAAGACTAACAATGTCACACAATTCTTACGCCGCCGTCAAGGGATATCTTTACTGGATTGCCACTTAAGACAATGAATGTCACACTTTTCTGAAGATCGAAAACGTGGCCGTCTTCTTAGACCCTGTCCCCACGTATCCGTTTCCGTTTGAAAACGCAACCTTTTTGTTCCGTTTGACAAAAAGATCCGCGTCCACACGAAGTGTTTTTATTTTGATACGACCCGTAGTAGCTAACCCATTGGGTAGGGGGCGCTTATTTCATTTCGGTGGAAAATGAAAACAAAATTAAGCAAAAATAAGCGTACATAGGTGTAAAGAAGTTGAAATGATAATAAGTAGAACCGTGTTGTAATGTGAGGGTGTCTATGTGAGCTAAATAAAATTAAGATTGACACCATTCAATTGGTGCTTTTGTTAGGATCTTTTATAGTGGGAGGGAAGGAGGGCGCTTATTCTGAAATTCCAGTTCGAGCGGGGAAGCGCTTATTTGAAGAAAGGCGCTTATCCGAATCATTACGGTATTATTACTGGTCACCGAACGCACTGCCTACTTACTGGGCGTGAACGTGAGTACTAATAGTACCGGTCACCAAACGCACTGTCTACTTACTGGGCGTGAACGTGAGTATTAATAGTACTGGTCTTCCAAATCTTAGCTGTCGGTGGATAGCGGTCAATGACAAGGACGGATCATACGGGCCTAAAAAAACATTCATTTTCTGGTCAGGATACCTTAAGATGGTAGTTTACCCTTAAGGCATCTGATAGATCTAACCTGTTCCCAATAAATCACATTGACTATGTTGTCAAAAGGGCTCGTAAACGCCTTTATGCCTTTACGCGTCTTAAAAAAGGCTGGTGCCCCTAAGTCTGATATTGTTCTAGTTTATTGTAGTATTGTGAGGCCTATCCTCGAATATGCATCTCCCGTCTGGGCTAACCTGCCAGATTATCTGTGCCTACTTGTAGAAAGTGTACAAAAATACATATCAAACTTTTGGTGTTATTCAAACTCGCTCGGCCGCTTTTTTAGAGACTGAGACTAGGAGCTGTGTAACCTGGCAAATTACAAATGGGTTTTCTCTGAGCTATCCAAGATGGCGGACGAAGAGCGATTATTTTTGGAAAACAGGGCTATTTAACCTGAGATTTCTGCTTATAGAAGCGAAAAATACCTATTTTTCTCATGAAATACCCCTGTAGGGGCTAGATCTTTCTTCTGCCAGCCTAACTTGTGGAAAAAAGCCCTCGTAGGTATTTTAATCGACTACGTCCTTGTGTGATCCTGATGCTGAAGAGTACAGAAACACCCGAAGGACGAGAAGCTAAGTATTCCTTTCTAATATTTCCGTTTTTTGTTTGTATAATTTTGGCGCAATTCTTATCTAGATAATCTTCACGGGTTGTTTTTTGGGGATCATCTTGCAGAATCTCGGTAAACTTAGGCGGGAAGAGGTTCAAAAGTTTAGTCGTCTCGTTTGCTTGTTCATGATAGATATCTACTAAAATGATGGTGCAAGGGTATTTGACAAATTTTTCACAAGGTCCTCCATTGAAAAAACAAAGATTGGCTTACATGCTACCTCAAGTCCGTGAAATCGGGCTGTGTGATTCTCGGGACTCTAGAATCGAAGAGCTCGAGAATCAGCTGTCAGAGCTAAAACATCGACTCGCTGATGTTGTCAAAGAGAGAGATGGCATGAGAAAGGAGCTAGGCAAGGAAAAAAAGCCCTTTCTTCAGCCGAGAAAGCCTTTTTGTGACCTTGAGCCAAAAGCTCAATTTCACAAAAAGTCAGAGATTAAAAAATGGCTTGAGAAGCAATTTGAGAAGCTTCCAACAGATTGGAAAGTTGTTGAGGTTTGTTTAGAATTTTTGTACACATGGAAACAACCTAAATTTACCAATTCTGTTATAATGGCATTTGTTTATCATAAAATGTTTCCTTATCTCTAGGTTCAACTTGAAGTTGGTCAGTTTTGCCCTACATTTCAATGTTTCCTTATCTCTAGGTTCAACTTGAAGTTGGTATGGTCAGTTTTGCCCTACATTTCAATGAGAGGGTTGAGCCTGAGGAGATTGACCATAAAAAGATCCAAAGAGCTCTCAAGGTAGGTATTATAGAAGTACATGTACAGTACTGTAGGTTTCTTATTTTTTCTATATTTAGATTATTTTTATAATCTCAGGCCAAAGATGATGGTGATGTTTCTGACTCAGCATACCATGAGCTAAAGATGGTAGCTGGGTCCAGCTTGCCATCACTGTATGGGATACAGAAAGAGAGAAAAGCTCAAAATGCAATCATTCCTATTACAGAATTTGAAGGGGTTAGTCTGTTGATAGTCTTAATTCTGATTTGCTTTGTGCACAGCACATTTTGCATCCTTTAAAACAAGCAAATACTGTACAAACCCAATAATTCATTAAACAAAGTTTCTCCTTTCAGAATGCAAAAGGATGTTCAAGATCCATCAAGGACATTCTAAGTTATAGTTCAGATGTCATTGGAAATGCAGGGGGCAATGTTATAACCCTTCGGTTTTCTGGTGATGGTAGAAAAACCACCAAAAAACTCGGGAGTGTTATGACAACCTTCTGCTTTCCAGCAGAAAACTCTGTTAAAAGAAGCCCAGAAAGGGAATACTGTATATCTATATATGATGGTGAGTTGGTTGCAGCTAATTTATTGCAGCTGTAAGCGAGAACAAATCTTCCTAATGATATAGTCAACTAAAGCCATATATCTGTGAACACTTTTTATTATAGGCAAGGAGTCATATGACATCCTAAAGGCGACCTTGAGAGGGGTTTTTGATGAGATGAAGGCCCTAGGGAGAACTGGCATTCTTGTTAATGGCCTTGAATACACTATTGATTGGTAGGTTTCATTTTTTTTGCAACCAATAATCTTATGATCTGGCATTAAACAGGACATATGTAACTTTTATCCCTTTTTTAAGGGTGATGTGTGCTGACTGGAAGTTCATGGCGTGTATTCTCGGAATTAATAGTCCCTGTGCCTTGTACTTCTGCATTTGGTGCGAATGCAGCAAAAGGATGATCAGAGACTTTTCTAGTAAGTTTTTTAATTTTGTTACTTATATAATGAATGTTATGTAATGAATTAAATGATTTTTGTTTTTATGAATTATTCCATTGTCAGCTATATTATAAATAACTAGATAAATTTGATAAAAATTTCAGTCCCACAATGGCCCATAACCAGAACCTTAAACCAGTGCCGTGCACGTGTTGGGTGTCCAAATGCCAAGGGAGTTCAATGTTTACCTCTCGTGGACATTGAATTTACCAAGGTCATACCCGACACCCTGCACCTCAAATTGAGGATCATGGGAAAACTTCTCAACCAGGTAAAATTATGCTTATTTAACAAATTCAAATCTCCATTGAGCCATTTTTTAAAAAAGTTCCTGGTATATATTAAACTTCTAGGTTGCTTGCTGGGCTATAGAGCAGAATGTTAAAAAAGCCATGGAAGAAGCAATAGAAGCTTTGGGTAAATAAAAATTTCATGTATAGGGTAAATGGGTATAGGGGATGTCTTATGGTGATAATCATTTTGTTTTCTTGCCATATTGTATTTGCAGGTGTGAGGTTTTGTTTCTATGATGTCCAGGATGACAGTGGCAAAACCACAACCAAGTGGAGCTCTTTGGATTGTAAGTAAATAACTGACTAATAGAAAAGACTGTTATAATAACTGAAACTAATATGAAATTACTATAAAGTTTCGTTATTTATTTTCTTTGAATCCTCTTTTCCTTATAAAGGTGATGATTTGGAAACTATCATTAGGGGGCTTGATATCCATGCCTTCCTAGGAGACATGGAGAACAAGTCCATCACCAGCCTTGACTGTCTGACCAAAGCCCAGCTAGTGGAGGAATGTAGGAAGTTCCATCTGAGGTCGACAGGCACCAAGGACTTCCTACGTGCCACACTCAAGGATCATCTTGACCGCAACAACATAGTGTTTGAGGTATGATTTTTATTTTCATTATAAAAAAGACCAGCACACCCAGGATACTACTGTGTATAAAGCTAATTTAACAATTGCTTTGTGTTTTGTAGCCATCGTCCACTCCCACTTGTGAGAAAACAGTTCTTAGCATATCAGAGCTGACACAAGTGTGGAAAAGTTTGATGGTCCTCACTGATGCTCTTGGGGCAAATCCTGGAGATGAAGCATATCTTCGAGCAGATGCTTTTCAAGAAAAGGCCCGCCAATGGGGAACCAAATTTAGAAAGGCCACATTTGATGAGGTAATTCTACATCCCTGTGGTTAGTTGAACTGGCAGGACACAAGCCTCATTTGATCATATGTCACTGAAAAAATAACAAGTAGATATATTATTTTAATTGTGCTTTCTTTTATCTCTCCACAGGATGTAATTCCATATATACATGGTAAGATTAAAATGAGATTCCTTAATTGACTTGGGATCTCCGAGACCAAGTAATTTTATGCATTTTTTTCTCTACAGTTCTTGTTTATCATGTCCCCCAATTTTTGGAGATTCATGGCACGATCCACCAGTTCAATTGCCAGACAGTGGAAAAGAAAAACCACATGCAGAACAAGACATTCCACAGGGGTAGCCAGAAAGGGGGGAAAAATAGCAACTTCACTGTACAGGTAATTCCAAGTGAAAAAAACGTCATGTTATCTAGACTAATCGCTTGCTACAACTGTGTATTTTTATCTCTATAGATCATGGAGAGGGAAAACAGAAAACTGTTCAGTAGGGAAAATAATTTGGAAAGGGTCAAGAGAAAATATCAAAAGCAGTGAAGACAAAGAAAAAATGTATTTATTTATTTATTATATTTTTGGTGCTATTTATTACTGTTGTAAATATCACTATTTATAACTTGTATAACTATTTGTACCCACATTATTATATAAAGGCATTAAAACCATCAAAACAATCTGTATCATTCCCTGGATCTAAATTCCCCCTCTTTATTTTCGACTGGAAATACAGTGAAATCGGTTGAAACAGATGTCAACAATTAGTTTATATAGAGAGATTTTAACTTACCGAGCCATAGTTGTGAAGCATATTCCGTCTACGCCGTACGAAGCTGATCTCCAAAAAGCTCAGCGGGGGATACTTGCGCTCTAGCGGTCGACACATACTAGGCCTTTCTTCCTCTGACCCATATTCAGAGATGTAAGTACAACGGGGACACGAACTATGATCATAATTTATCCTTAGCTCGTATCCTCATGATATCCACATCTTCGAAGATGAGTCAACTTCACATATTGTACTCGAATCTGGCAGTTGCCGAGCCATAAACTCCGTACCAATAACGGTGCCAAACTCGACAGCAGTGCACGGGAACCGAATATTACGGGTCCCTGAAAAATCCAGCTTTCGTGAGGTAGCAAAAGAAAATGTCCCTTTACCAAACAAAGCGGAAAAACCCCCCTTTGAAAGTGGGACTTTCACTTGTACTCTCCGAATGAGTCCCGTGTCATTCTCGGGTGTACGAAATTGGAGCTCATCGAACAGTGCATGTCGAATCAGCCACAATTCCTTATCCTCGGAGCAAAGAATGGGAAGCTTTTCTCTTGCTACCTCACTACTGTCGGGGTTCCCAGCATTCACGGCTAAATAGCATGACAACTGCGGATTCAATGAAAGAGAAACCGTAGAATTATATCTATCGCTGTAGCCTTTCCATTTCACAAAGGCATAGTCTCCCTCAACGTTTAAAACTCTCTCTATCTCCCAGACTTTTTCTTCTTCCTCTTTCTCTTCTTTCACGTACGTATCAACTGAGGAATGGTCTAAATATTTGACCAAGCGATCCGGTTTCTTTATAATTCTTCCACTACGAGTCTTTAGGGAATCAGTGTTTGCCGCCATGTTTGTTGGAGAAGCGCGAAAGGGGAAACTCCAGTACTTCTAAATATGGGCATATATGACCATATAAGGCACAGCGAACGAAGGACACTATCCGTGGGGAATATGTTTGATATGGCACTACGCATTATCTAAGGACTGTAGCTTAGGGAAAGGTCATTATTTATCGGGGGGGGGGGGGGGGGCTTAGTTAATTTTTTTTTCGACCCTCCCCCAATCTAGAGCACAAAACATAGTGACCTTCTCCAAATAAGGTGACCAAAAACCAAAACAAACCCTAAAAAGGTAACAAAGCGTATTATTGGTTAGTTTATTTAAATTATACTCTAGTTGTGCGAAGCTCTACGTACGGCACGTTCTTCCAGGAGCACTAGAAAATGATATAACCCTATGTATGAGTGCAGAGCACACACGTGTAACAAGAAATTGCCCACACATGTAATTAAACCCATAATTGTAATAATGAACAATCTATGCAGTCAAACAAAAAAAGGAGATGATTGGGCACTTTGCCAGGAGGAAAAATATATGCTTTATTTTTGTTAACCGAAATATGGCCTAAATGTCGAATTGTGGGGAGACAGGCACATGTATTTTTGGCTGCTAGGAGTGGAGGGGGGCCCCTTAGCCACCCCCTGGCTACGCCTCTGGTTTTCAATGCAAATGTATGCAAATGAAGATATGAGACAATCGAATTGATCCATCATTATGCATTTGCATTGAATACGGCTCATTAGATAATACGATGTTTGATCTTAACTTTACTCACCGCAGCTGAACCACGATTGGTTGACGAGATGCGGAGAGGTAACAACCACCGGTATGGGGACGTCATTGCCAATGCTGTGAAGTGTGTGAAATTTTTCAAGTGTCCCATAAGCGATCATCAAAAAGATGAAATAGGCGATTAACCTGTAGATGATGAAGATAAAAGGATATATTTTTCTATGTAATCAAAGATAAGATGCTCCTCGTATATCAAGAATTCTTGTCCTTGCAATTGTCTTTGATTAAAAAGGAAAAATTGGATCAAACTGTTTCGACTAAGAAAGCATTTAAACCGTATCGATTTTACCTTGTTTATCTAGGAGCCATTATTCTGGAAAATCTTTTTAACAATTTGTTCCAATGTTTCAAATTTTATGGATAATATTTTTTGTGTATACAATGTCTTCCTTTTACTTCCACTTGTGTCGGGGGCCAAGGATCCTAACGCTATAACGACACATGACAACCGAGACCCCCTTAAATTTCCAATAACAGGCCCGTATGCAGGGGGGGTTCGGCTTGAAGGTCCGCTCAGAGCAAACAAAAATATATAACGTTTGGCTGGAGATATACCGTGCACATCAATATGTCTTTAAAATAACTATAAAAATCTTTTTATAATAATTATCTTTATTATTATCTTTATTATTATTATCCTCTGAAATGG
The DNA here is from genome assembly GCF_932526225.1 of Nematostella vectensis. Classification (NCBI taxonomy): domain Eukaryota; kingdom Metazoa; phylum Cnidaria; class Anthozoa; order Actiniaria; family Edwardsiidae; genus Nematostella; species Nematostella vectensis. The sequence continues at coordinate 10,727,188 of NC_064040.1, read as the reverse complement.
AAAAAAACGAACCACCCCGCTCAAAAATCCTGGCTACGGGCCTTGAATTATATGGCTTTTTGAATTTTTAGTTAGAAGCACTCCGAGTGTCTACCCCCCTGCGATATCCCTTAATAAACTAATAAGTGTGGTTTAATGATCAAATCAGTGGAACATTCGACTCCGGTAATTCTATATCTAAGTTAAGCCTTAGCAGGAGTCGGGGCACGTGCCCCTCCCCCATTTTTTAATGTTTCTACGTGCTACATTTTTACAGCAAAGAATTTGCTGTAATAACCGTATACAGTCTACAGAAACCGCAACACCGCAGATTTAAGGCAAAACCGTCAGATTTAAGGCAAAACCGTCAGATTTAAGGCAAAACCACATCAATGCAAACCCTTACGCCCCCCTCGTTTAGATAACAAAAAAAAAGTATTTTAAAAAGTACCCTTGCATCTTGAAGATTCACTTGTCTTTTGCTTCTTCCGCTAAGTTTGGATACCAAGATTGGAAAGTCAACATCTATTCAATAGCTTCTTTCTTTGTATTCGAAAGTCACGGTATTTTCGTAGAAGTAGGAGATAATATTTACTTAGGTTTTTAGAAACTCGAAAGTACGGCGCTCCTTTCGAAACTCTCAACATTTGTTTGTTGAAGTCAATAAACTCACTTTTCAATATATATACGATAATATAAGTGAGTCTAATTCTCAGTTGAAGCTAGGCCGTTCTTGTGTTTGAAGCATTTTTTGGTGTCTGAAAATGTTCTTAAGGATGTTATTAAATTCAAGTGTATATAAAAATATAGAACTCGATGAATTATTATGAAGATAAAATTACACAAATGATTAATAGTAATAATGTTTAGAGTTATCATTATGAACAATTTTCATTATTATTATGCATTTTAGAACAATAACAAAACAATATTTTGCTGCTGAGCCCCGGCATATTCTCAAAATTTGGTGATAGCGCAGGCTGGACGTTGTTACCAAGAAAAAGAGTATTATACTAAAGGAGGCCAGGGTAGGATTTTTATAGGGCAGAATACTGGTAAACAGACAGGCACATGGTTATGCGAGGGTACAGGGGGAGCTTGAACCCCACCCCGTCATGTACCTCACCCCCTCATACACCCCACTGCCTTCATGCAACCCACCCCCCATGTGCATCCCATCCCCTTCATGCACTCCACCCCCTCATGTACCTCACCCCCTCATGCACCCCACCCCCTTGTGCATCCCATCCCCTTGTGCATCCCAACTCCCATGCATCCCACCCCCTTCATGCACCCCACCCCCCATGTACATCCCATCCCCCATGTGCACCCCACCCTCTTCATGCACCCCACCCCCCATGTGCATCCCACCCCCCATGTGCACCCCACCCCCTTCATGCACCCCACCCTCTTCATGCACCCCACCCCCCATGTGCACCCCATCCCCTCCATCAATAAAAACACAGGGTTTTTTAACTCATGAATGCAAAGCATTTTCAATCCCAAATGCATTTTTTGTATTTATTATTACCCCTCTTTGAGTGGCCACAAAATCGCATTATTGAATCTAAGAACTCTCTGGTGACAAAAATAATAAGATTGTGTAGTATACTGTTGAGGGCAACAGAAATTTGACGTCAAATTAGAATACAAGTGACCAATGTGACAATGTGGACATGCGGAAAAACATGACGTGACGCTTCAAATAAGCCCATTTCACATCGAATAAGGCGGAGAATTTCCCTGATTTCTTAGAAACTTATAGCAAACAAAATATCAAGTGTGACTTTTTTTAAATTGATGCGACTTTTCCTAAAGTGTCATTAAAATTTGAGCTTTTCGTCCCTGAGCTGATACACAGGGCAATGATGATTAAGGAAAAAATATCTTAAAAAGCCAAAATCTGGTTATGTGCACTTCAGCGTCATATTATTTGTGTTTTAAAAATCAGTCCGTAATATGAGGAGCCTATAGCCTGAAGAAATTGTGTCTTCTCTCTCTATCTGGAATTGTTCGCTCTCCAGGTTTTTCCGTCATGTCGACAAAGTGTATTTTCAGTTTTATTGTGGCCAACTGGCAAGATTATGCTGCAGATGAATTCACATGCATAGCATCTAATTCTAAACTTTTCAAAATCTTGGATTATATACATACTCTACCATGTTCTGCAGTAAAAACACGCTAGGCTAGGGTTTGTGATAAACAAGGCATATTCAAGGTTCTGGATTTTGGGGTATTCTACAAGCTGCATCATCAAAGCCAGCTGTGCCTTAGACCTCACCTCATCATTAATGTTGGGTGGAGTTTCAATGTCTAAGACGACAGATACTATTCAACTTAAAGTTCGTTCCCACTACTACCAACAGAGTGAAATTCGTCAGAAAACATTGCATCGTCCAAACAAGCCGATTCCCTAGACATCATTTCATTGTCTAAGCCAGGAGAGTTCCTGGAATCTTCGTCCTGTAAGGTCACTCCCGGATTCACCTCTAAGGAATCCACAAATACTTCCCTCTCATTAGAGGAGCTGTCTTGAATAGAAGAGCCACTAGCTGCAAACCCCTGACCCATCGTCAAATGTTTTCTCTGTTGTTGGACTTTCAGAGGGCTTTGAGTAGATCTCACAGGCTCAATCCTGGTCTTTGAGGCTTGTGATATGACAGAATGATAGGAAGATCTGGACGAGACACTATTAGACCTAGAATCAGAGCCTTGCACTGCCTCAAAGTCATCAGAGTACATTGAGAGTGCAGTAGATGTCCTGGATCGGTCAACTGCTGGTAGGAAGTCAGACTCCTGGCTTGGTTCTCTTGGGATACCTGTGTGGGAATAATCAGGATCCTGTAAGGGGTGGGGCTGGGATTGCTTTGTCTCACTTCCAGAGCTTTTGTTGATGTCATCAATGCTGTCATCTGAGTCTGAAAGGACAAGAAAAATAATTAAATTAGCAAACATGATTTGATTTAGTACTTATAAGTAACTTTTTTATGTTGAGCATGCAATGCTGTATTCTAGGGTGAAGACATGACGCTAAGCATGTTTGTAATACCACAAAAACCCCTAACTTAAAAGACACTTCTATCACTGGAATCCTGGGTCTACTACTAGTGTCTGCTTCGTTAATTTTAATCTATTTTAATGTTGAACTATAAACTGTAAAAAAGCATTTTTCCCAACATAATTGCATTTCTTAAGTATGTTATAAAAATTTCATGAAATATAATAATTAGTGGTGTTCAGTGATAAGTTGACGATGAAATTTTTGGTTGTCACTTACGACAGCTCATGAGCAATGGAAAATAATATGTTGGTGAGCTCCAAATGTGGTGAGCATGGGAACTGGTTGTAAATTCTCATTGACGTAGTGGTAACTTGGGAGAGCTTAGAACCACAGAGTTCATGTGGCGATTAATCCAGGAAATTAAATTGTGTTTATTATTATAGCTGCGCTGTAGCATGAGGACAGTCCTTGAAAGATGAGTCTATGTTACTGCCGTTTGCAAAATGGTCCACCATTATTTGTCACATGGGGATCAGCAATTTACTATTATCTTCCCCTATTTATACACCTATTTCAAATAGGTTTGCACTCTGAGAAGTGAGAATCTACTGTATGTTTGGTAACCCTCAGGGTTTCCTGGTTATCAAATAAATGAGCAAATAAGCATAAATAAAAACTTTTGGAGAGTTGTAGAATTCTTGTTTTTGTCCCTTTTAAACAATCACATGGCTTCCAGAGACCAGGATACAGTCATTCAAGTGAAGCAATACTTGTTATGATGCATGGATTCTGAAGTGCAACCTTACCCGAAAGGGTTTATATTGAGGTGGCTAGAAAGCCCCTCTTTCTAGCTGTCTGCCCAAGCGTCTACCTGTCCACAAACTGTCTGTCTGTCACATACTGTACCTTGGTTTTCTACTTGAGGAAGGCTAATCTCCAGACTGTTTCTTTTCACTCCACTATCAGCACAACTGTACTCCACACCAGGAGACACAAGTTGCTCCCTTCCCTGTCCTAAGACCACTGTTCCTGTGGGGATATCGCTGATTTGAAAGGTGTTTTGTTTTGTTGTTTGAAGTTTGGCACCGCCATCTGCAAAAAAAAAGTACTTTGCATTATTCTTTACCTGTGAACAATACTGTACTCCATCAGATTTTTACAGAGGCAAAATTTCATGATTTGTATTTTATGAATTGTATTAGCCAGCTGAATTCTGGCTGATAACCATTTTGTTCAATGAATAGGCTCTATATCTAGTACAGGTACAGTAATCATACAGTTTCGAGTTCATTCGAGATAAATTTGCACAAGTGAGTTTTTCAAAAAGTATCATAATTGCATGAGCCCCCAGGGCAAGTATTATGTCAAATCTTTTTTTGTGTGTGACCAACAATAAGATATTTTTGTGTGACCAACAATAAGATATCTCTTTGAAGCCTTTGTTTTTCACCTTCCATTCTGGGAAAGACACCATGAGTAGCACCAAAGTCCATGTTTCTCCCACCATGAAGATCATTCCTTCCCTCTGTTACCATTTTCTTTATCCCTCTTCCTGTATGCATGCCTGCATTCTCAGGTAACTTACTGTTCATGTTCACTCTAGTTGCAGGAATGCTGGCATTCTCAGGTAACCTACTGTTCTTGTTTCTCTCTAGCCTCATAAGCTGAGTTCTTGTCATACCATATGTCAAATTGGTCTTTTTAAACTTCACCTTTTTCTGTAACCCTACAACACTTTTTGGTTTTGATTGAGAAGATGGCACAGAATGAGGCCTTTTTGGTTTCTTCTTTTTATCAGATGCCTGTGAAGCAATACATGCTGTACATGCTCTTGGTGTTGCTAGAATTTTTTTATTCAGTTCCATGGCTGGTAAATTAGGTTCTTTGTGTGCAGTAGGTGTTTCAGTGTGTAATTGTGACAACTCCTTTACAAGGGCATTCAGCAATGGAAAATTATTGAGTTTGACATTTGTATGAGCAAGCTCTGGTTTCTCATGATCATCAGTGGTAGGTTCAGTTTGTATCATGACAGATCTACACATTTTGCTATCTCTGTCATCATCATCATCGTCATCATCACCACATTCTTCATCATGATCCCTATATTCTCTTCGCTTTGCTATCCTCTCTCTTGAAGCATTATTTTCTGTGTGAGATTTTATGTTGTAAAACAAGGGAGGTGGGCAAACTGTGTTAGTTATAAGTACATCTTCACTAATCAAGGTTTCCCTTTTAACTGGCTTTGGATATTTTGCTGGCTTTCTTTCCGTTTGAGTCTCAGAATTCTGCTTCTCAACCTCTGACGGTTTCAGTAAAAAATTGCTAGCAACACTATTCTCTTCCTCATCACTCTTTATTGGCTCCTCATCTGGCGGCTCTGGCACAGAAGTATAATCCTTATTATCTTCTCTCCTAACTATTGCACCAGTAGGGATATGTGGGATAAGAGATCCTCCAAGACTCAACAGTCTAACTCCCAGAACAGCTTTCCCAACTTTACTCCCCATCAAATTAAAGATATCAAATTTATTTTCCTCTTTTGAGAAGGAAGGTACAGATACTCCATTTTTCTTAACGTCATCTATAATCCTGTCAATGGATCTCTTTAGTGGGATCGTTGTACTTCCTATTAGTTTAGGCTTTTTCGGCCAAACGTCGACTAGCATCACATAGATCGGAGTCACCTGAAGTTTCTGGTGCAAATCTTCTACGTTCATTCTGAACAAGCATGATTTCCCCTTGTTAAATGGCACATTTCCGAAGCGATCCCTTAGCTCTGGGAAAGCAGTGTTCTTTCCTAGGTTGGCTAGCTTTGCTTTTTCCCGGAGTTTGTCAACTGTAAGAGGAGAGACATGATGAATGATCAAAGTTGGGAAGTCGAGAAGTCTGTAAGTGATTGCAGGAATCGAGCAAGAAACTTTCAAGTTCTGTACGCTTTCTACGTGAACTTCGAGGGAGAATAAACTCTCTGACATTTCTTGAATGCTACTGACGTGCCAAATATATCAAAACAGGACAAGAATGCCTTGCAAAGGGTTGTAGGAAATTCAAAACTGTGGCGGGAATTTTTTTTATCAAGCAATCATAACAGATAAAGGAATTACGAGTCTGCAAGTTTGTCCAGCGGCAGAAAGGAGCAGACCCACAGGAATACCGCGCGCCGATATACCGAGCTGTGTGATGCTGTTCAATTTGTCATGTTGTGAGAAAAATACCATACAAAGAATTTTCCCCTCCGACGTGCCTAGTTAGTGGCCAGAAAATTCGAGACTTGTAGTTTTTTGAAGGGCACAGGATGATACAGTATGCCTTCTTGGAGATGAATAATTCAATCCTCTCTAGTTGGTGTGCACGACTATCGTTGATATCAGGGGCTCATAAGTACTTATGAGCCCCTGTTGATATAAAGTAAACCCCAAAGGGTCAAGCAAACACTAGATCCGCCAGTCCGCTGGTCTCCACAGTGCCTAATACAAATTCAATTTTCCTTTACAGAAAAGTATTTATTGTGTAGAGGGGCAGGATAAAATTTCAAAAAATAGGTCCACCTAAAACTACTGGGGGCATGTACCCCCCCCCCCCCCCCTTCTCCCCAAGGACATCGAGGAAATGACCAGAAGGGGCGTTTTTCGTGCGTGACCTTCCCCCCTCCCCTCCCCTATCGCGAAAAAAAGACAGCATCGGTCAAGTCCTTCCACAGGTAGCCCAGGCTCTGTCAATGAGTAATTTGAACCGACCGGCTCCATTGACCGTTAAAAGAGAACATAAGGAGTTGTTACTTTGTGCTAGTATTCTTCCATAAAAATGTAATAAATTCAATCCAATTTGATGTAGTAGTTGTAGTTTAAGCAATTTAGAGCGCATTTGAGGCCGCTTTTGCGCTGTTCGGTGAAATTTAGAATTCCCTCTATCTACTCCTTCTTTCTATAGTGGGAGAGTGGGAGTCATTGACAGAGCCTGGGCTTCCTGTGGTCCTTCCCGTCAGAGTTCCCACCACCCTCACCACCCACTGTTGAATATCCGGCGTCTGTGAACATTTTATTTGTTTGGTGTCGTGTCGTGTCGTGTGTTTATTTGTTTGCTGTACCTTTCGCTTGTTGGTTAGCAAGAACTATCCAGGAAGAGGTAAGAAAGGAGAACTTCCATTTACAACTGTATTTAGATTCAAAACGTTGAATAATTCATGGACCTTATTATGCCAGAATTAGAATATCTTCTTTTGAAGGCATCGTGTTCTCCATGGATGGCCATGCTGTTTGCGTAAAAAAAGCTTTGCGTTTCTCATAATTATCAGTACACATAGATAATAGTGATATAACTGTAAACGGCATGTTACAATGGAAAAAATCAGCTAATTGTGTTAAGGATCACTGTGTTATAAAAAAAAAATTGAACAATGAGCTTTGTTAAATCGATTCTTACCTTGAAAGAGATGCCACGTCTCTCCTGTGTATTTCATTTAATAGTTTATACTTTTCATAAATTGTTATACCGAAGCACCACATCAATCATATAGTTACTATGTAATCGTCAATCGTATTGGATTCTAGTTTTGTTTGATTGGTTATTTGCATTCGCATTTGCCGCTCCTTTCTTGCATGTCCAATAGATGGCTGAATTTTAATCTAATTCTTACATTTTTCTTTCTTCAAGCTTTTTTATGGACTTCAAATGGAATGCTTACAAAGATGATTCGGGAATAATCCTGTTTTACCATAATTCGATAACAAATGAGTATCGGCTGTCAAATAACACGGTAAGACACAATAATGCTGAGAATGATGAAGACCGGTCTCCATCTGATCTAAGTAAGAGTGTGGAGGGAGGTATTGGGAATTCAATGGGAGGGTAACTTAACTGGATGCTCGTCAGGAAGTGAAAAAAATACCCCTAAAAATACCAAAATGCAGGTTTAAGTATTCTATTGTATAACAGAATGGCAAATGACAATTTTTTAAGTGCTTTGTTTAGAAGTTGGAAGTATAATACATTTTAGAAAACGTTGGCTCATAGCGCCTCTTTCTGCGAACCCCTGAAAATAACCATTTCTAGTAGAAAAGCCTATTTTCTCTCAAATACCCCCTCAAAAATACCTGAGGTCCGATTTTGACCCCTAACAAATACGACGAGCATCCCTATCAGGTCGACATGGGAAGAACCCCCCTGGGCCTCTCTATCTCACTATTTATTTTTATTTTTGGGGGGAGGGTAGGAGGAGTGCTGAAAACTTTTGACTTCAGCCCTGTATGAATGACTGTCACGTCCTAATTTCAAGTATAAATCAAATCAGAGTCGGCCACAGAAGAAAGCTTGAAAACAGTACAGCATTGCAGCCAAAAATTCAATGCTTGAAAATGGAATCAGCAAAATCAGGAGTAAAGCGCTAAGAGCCTTTATGTTTGGTCATTCCTATATTCATTCATATATATAGGGGGTATGTATGTGTGTGTGTGTGGGGGGGGGGGGGCAAAATAAAACTTCCAAAAAACAGCATTTTTTGTTAGGATTTGGTTGACATGAATTTTTTTGTTGGAAAACATTTCAGAATTTGAGCAAGAATGGCAAGTGTAATGAAAATATGTCTCAGATCAAAATCGAAAAGGCAAACTCAGATGACAATACTCAAGAGAAGACAGCACAAATACTGAAATCACACTCTGAGGATAGAAAAAATACCAATCCAAATCAGGAAACTGCAGAAATTGAAGACCAGGAGTATTATATAAATGATTATTTACAAGAATATTTAATTCCAAATGGCAATAAGAAAATCAAGAGAAGAAAGAGGTATTACTGTGATGTTTGTAAGACAACATTTGGAAAGAAATGGGGTCTTACTCGACATTTGAAAACCCTTGCTCATGCCCAGGTGACAAGCAATAGTCAATGCATGTGTGGAAATTGCGGCAAAGACATGGCTACTCCAGAACGACTTGCTAAACACATGGAGACCCATAAAAAAAAGTTTGGGTGTGACATTTGTGAGAAAGAGTTTGTGTTTTATTCTAGTCTAGAAAAACACAGGAAAGTCCACCAGGAGAGAAACCCCAACCGCTGCCACCTCTGTGAAAAGGAATTTGATACCCCATCAAAGTTGAAAGTACATATGCGCAAGCACACACAAGAGAAACCATATGAGTGTGAAACCTGTGGCAAACAATTTAGAGGAACCAGTGATCTTATCCGGCATAAGAGAATACACACTGGGTGTAAACCATTTCTCTGTGAGGTTTGTGGTCAGGGTTTCAACTGCCATGCAAATAGGAATCGCCACTTGCGAACAGTACACTCTAACATAAGACCATATACATGTAACAATTGCCAGAAAACATTTAAGACTAAATGTGATTTGAAACAGCATATTTCAAGACACAATGCAGGGAAGCATCAGTGCAATGTTTGTAAAAAATCATATGCTGACTTGAAAAATTTAGAGGATCATTTGCGAAGTCATGTTGGTGAGAAACCATATGAGTGTGAGATCTGTGGGAAAGCTTACTCTATTCGTGGAAGTTTGTCTGCTCATATGAGGGTCCATAAGCTGGAAAAACCCTAGATGCTTGGACTGTCCTGAAGTGTGTACTTCAAAGAAAATGTTAGTCAATCATAGACGGATTCACAATGGATTATCTCACAAATGGGTGTAATCTTAAGTTTCCATTTGCTGAAGCAATGCTAAGAGATCAAAAAATAATTAACTGTAATAGCATCATCAAAGCTAACCCTGGGTTCAAAATGTTTTCCTAATGTCGGGGCAACAAAATGTAATAGCAAAATTATGCATATTCTATTCCAATTTTCAGGTTTTCAAGATTAGACCTGCATGGACTTTTCCCAAAAAAATCATGACACGCATAAAAATAATTATATATATAATTAAAAGGTTCAAATCTTGTATAGGAAAATATAGGTTATTTAAATTAAAATGAAATTTAGAAAATGACAAAAAAACATTACTTCTAACACTGTAAACAAAAATAAGTCAAGATTATAAAAGATGATTTTTATTCCCACTCATGAAAAAACTTTAAATGAACATTATGCATTGATTGTAAATTGATTTAGAATGTTACATTTCATTATAATTTTCTTTTATGAATGAGAGTCAGGAATTCGTCCCTTGATCTAGGGTCTTCTCTTAGAACTCCTAACATACAACTAGTGACTGTTTCACTACTTGGTTTCTGCACGCCCCTCATCACCATACACATGTGTCTAAAATGAAACAAAAAATAATATATAATCATAGAATTCCATAATATCTTGATTTGTAAATCTTTTGTCAAACTCTTACTGTGAACATAACCTTCAATAAGCTGACAGCTCAATATAATTCCATAAAATCCTGATTTGTAAATCTTTATTTGTCAAACTCTATAACGTGTAACCTCCAATAAGTTGACAGCTCCATATAAATAACAAGACATGTTCTTTCATCTCAAGGGTGCCTGTTATAATAAGCCTAAAAAATGACAACATACTAATTTTACACTGGCCAGCACTTACAGCACTCATAAAGTCTACAACAAGATCTGCAGTCAGAAACCTTGCAGCTGTTTGGAATTAGGGAGAAAGGAAGGATATTTTTGGACATGATTGAGCAGAGAATTTTCAATAAAAGAAAGCTGCTCACATTTTTGTTCACATCTTTGCAAGCTTGATATGTACGCTAACCATATCTATTGACTGTTTGTACTTACTTTGCCTCTATGACAACACCCACTCCTGCTGGATTGACAGCCTCGACAATCGCCATGGCAATCTGTTTGGTGAGCCTTTCTTGGACTAAAAAAAGAAGAAACAAAACTAAAACCTGGGCTATTGTAGAAATATTAATAAAATTCCTCTTTTTCTGGTTCCTGTAATATTAAAACAGAAAGTGGGATTCTACATATAATGTCGATGAAATTGGGATTTGGTTCACCAGAATGTGGATAGGAGTAAGATTTAGGTGACAATATACAGCTCAGACAATGGGATTTAAAAGAACAGAATTAAGACCAACATTAGGACTCATTAAGTGGTATTTTGCAATATTCACCTTGTAATCTCCTGCTAAACATTTCAACAAGCCTGTAAAAAATAAAGCAATTCTAGATTAGTATTGTAGACTGGAACCTTTCATATCTAAACATGTCTCAAAATACTCACCTTGCTAGCTTACTCAATCCAACAATTTTCTTGTTTGGCAAATATCCAATATGCACCTTTGGAGAACAATACCGAGTATTAAACAATTATTAGTTTAGCTATGCATTTGGTACTATCACAAATATTCCTTTTACTGAGAATTATTGGGGTGAAGCCTATATGTCAAATTGAGAAGGCACCTGTGATTAGAGCACAAATCCCTGGATTTTATGTATTATTTTTATGTATTATTAAAAAGCTCATTTGACCCCCCTTCCCCACAGATTGAGCAAATGATGGTAGATGGGCTTAGATTCCAAAACCTTAAAGGGGTGTGTGAATAAGGGTATGTAAATCGCCGATCTGCTACATTTTCAGGGCAAATCTGTGGATCCAGATATTTTTAAACCCGCATGGTTTGACAGATACATAAATAATAGCATCAATTGAAATTCATTAAAATTCAAAATTCGACCGTCAAAGCTGCAGTTAATATCCGAAATCCGCACCCAAGTTGTTAACAGATCCGTGATCCACTGAATTTTCAAAATCCGCCAATCTGCTGAAATAATCATCAGAATCCGTAATCTGTGAGCATTTTGGGGCCGAATCCGCCGATCTGCAAACCTATTCACCCCCCCCCCCCCTTAAAACATGTAAAAAGATAAAATAAAACATGTCAATGACAATGGGCGATAAGGGGTGGTTCTAGCTTTTTGCTAAAGGGGGGTTTTGGTTCAGTGACAAAGGGGGGAGGGGTTAATTTATTTTTTACATATGGCTTTCTCCCCCTAAATCTGCTACTGGTGATGTGGTTTCTTTGATCCATAATTAGACCTAATTTACTCCATAAATTGTAAAATAAAAGGGAATCACAGCCAGAATTTGAAATTTTATGTCTTCATGTGGATAAAACACATTTGCAATTTCGCAGTTAACTCCTTCTATAGAGGATCATAGCATTTTGCCACTATAAAATAATAAACAATAATTAACAATTGCAAAATATAGAAAATTTCGCTGTTGAGTCATAAACATAATTGAAAAATAAACCCTGGTATATAGGACGATTCTATATTTTGCCATAATTTTTCTTATTCAAAGAAACATAATTGCAAGAAGTTACCATTCATAGAAGAAGTTAACTGCAAAATTCGCATAAATGTGTACACCCGTCTTCATGACCCCTGTAGTGAGAACATTATAACTTATTTATCAGTTGAAGTCAGGGGTGTCTGCTGTGAATCAGAGTGTTATTCTTCACAAATATTATGCACAGCACGATCACAAACCTTCCCCATAAACGGAACTAGATGGTGCTCGCACAAAGAAAACATCTCAATGTCTTTGACAATGACTAGCTCATCATGATCTTCATCAAACACTGCATCATTAAGAATCTCTAAAAAGGCAAATAATCAACGGTGATGCTTTAGTAAATAATCCCCTCTTCTGCCGGGAACCCATTGCGATGATAACAGTTTTATATCCGGACATGCAGAGATAGAGGCCTCTTATAGCCATTTGAGCCGGAAACATATACAAGTAGATACAGAGTAAAGGGTGGCGACTATTTTGATTGGCTAATCAACTATTTTTATTCCAAATGATGCAATCATGTATGAGCCGATAGGATAACACAACTTTACAGATTCAATTACCTTGAACTTTCTCTTCGTAACCTTTCGTGAAATACAGCATTGCCTTTGCCGCTCTTTCTGGGGTCTTAAGTAGCCCTTGGCGGTCTTTATCTTCTCCGATATTACTCAAAATAGTTTCATATGCTTTAGAAATTGCGGCCACTTCTTTGCCCACAGTGGCTTCATCGGTTGCACGCTTTTCAAGTTGGGGTACGTCTGAGACATTCATGCCTAGAACTCTTGTGTCGACAGCTTGCGTGTACCTCTCAAGTGCTTGCTCATTTATGTCGATAGAGCTCATGGTTTACATAAACATAGACTCGCGTAACTAGAGTTCTGGACAGGCTTTCCTAGATCTACCACAGGGTAACCAATGCAAATTGGTTGCGCATGATTATTCGATTTCGAGTGCTCTAAAAGAGAGGATTCCCCAATAATCAAATAACTTTTATCACATTCATCTACTTTACACTTTATTATCTAAAAACTATTTATTCTCTTTGCTTTTGATAACAAAACTGGATGATTTTATTAGATGTTTGCAAAACAGAATGTTAATTTCCCGGGCTTTCATATTATGATGATTCCTTGACCTCAATCAATTGACTATGTTACCCTATTATTAACCTCCGTCGGTGTATCACAGCAATATAAAAGGCTGTTTTCAAAGCCCTGATCCCTGCCACTATCGAAAGACATCATCATATCATCGAAACACGATTCATTTGTTCATTCTAAACGGTAAACAAGACGTTCTATGACTCGTATACTCTATAATTAGTGATAAAGGGTCAAAATTCCGTTTCACAGCTGTCTTTCTTGTTTAGTCCTGTCTCTCGTCTGCACATTTTACTCTAATTCCGTTCCGGGAGATGTCTTGTCATTCATGGTAGCTAAAACCTCTTGTCCGGTGACTGAAATCGTACGGAGAATTCCAGTTTCCGTTTATAGCCCTCCAGAACCTTTTTTAACAGTTCTAGAACTTTAAATAGTTTGATTTTAACATTTAACGCACGGTTTCAATCAAATCAATTTGGCAATCAATTTAAAATATGAGATTCCAATCCATTTAGGTATCAAATAAAAAAGCACATCTGCATGCCTGACCGCCCGCTATAAACCCGCCCGGGCTACTAATTGTCTACCGTGACTTTTTGCACGACGAGAATTACTTAATAACTCAAAAGTAATAACTACTCGTAATGTAATGTCGCGATGTTCTTGTGCTGTCATGCTATTATAACGTCAATAATTTTTTGTTAGTACCATTTTAAATCCTTGCCTTGGCGGGGAATAAAAAGCTGGTCCCTGTGGCGTGAAAGGGTCAAATAACTCCCGCGCAAACCAACCTTACAGACTAGCCTGCGTAAATACAGGCGCACCCGGTGATTTTATAGCCGCAATCTTGGATTTTAAGCGAATGGAAAACTCTATCCTTCCCCGCCCCTTCCCATCTTCTTCATTTTTGCTCAAAATCAAAGATGGCGGCTACGAATCGCTCGAGGTCGGTTTTTTTTTTCGCTAAAAACATATGGTTAACGCCTGCATTGCAGGCTACCTTACAGACCAACCTTGCAGACCATATGGCTTAAGACGTGCAAGAAGTCATGTGCGAGTGCAAGAAGTCATACTCACACGGCTCGAAAGATCTCACGCGTGCAAGAAGTCATACTCACACGGCTCGAAAGATCTCACAGTATATAATCTCCCTATTATCACAGTATATAATCTCCCTATGTGATTATTTCGCGGGTCTTCGAGCATTGCAAAAGCCAGCGCTTCTCTTAACTATGCTGTGTAACCTGAGTATCAGGCGGAATCTTAATTTTTCCGAAGAAAATGAGGAAAGGAAAAATAAAATTTGTCTTGTTCCTCGCCGGCGCGATAGAAACATAGGAGGGCCTGATACTCAGGTTATGGTCTGTGCCTAGCGGTTGCACCAGGAATGCTGTTTTTCTATCGGCGACACAGAAACTGAGAATTAATCGAGATTAACTCGCGCAATTGAAAAATACCGAGTTAATCGAGGTTAACTCGCGCAATTGAAAAATACCGAGTTAATCAAGGTTAACTCGCGCAATTGAAAAATACAGAAAAATACCGCTTTACAAAGGTCATCCAAGGCCATAAAAGGCAATATGAACAAAGGAAACTGTATTCGCTTATATTTAGGGAGTATGCTTGATATTTGATAGCCCTATAGCCCCGTGCAAACTGCGCCAGCATTACTGACGAGACGTTGGCCCAGCAATGTTGGCGCAGTTTGAACACTGTGTTGGGAAAGTGCTGGCTGGTCCTGGCCGAGTGCTGGCGAAATTTTGATTGAGTTCAAACTTTTGGCCAGCACTTGGCATATCACAGATTTTCTGGCGCAGTTTGTACACGAACCCACATGCTGAGCTTGCAACGTCCGCATCTATAAATAAAGAGAACATCGCAAATTTTTGGTCTTGAAACCGATATATGACTGAAATAAATCACACAGAATACAATCCCACGTGCTACTATCTTGTCATCCAATTAAATTAATCAATTTTCATCGTTCTCTTGTAACTCGTAGTCGTGAAAATGGCAACCGCTACAGCACCAGGTGACGAAATAGACCCGAATTTAACCGGAATCCTGCGGAATCATGGGTTGCCTTTAAAAAAGACAAGTAAAATGGTGGTCTTGGGTTGCCTTTGGTCCCGTCATGCATGACGTTACAACACCAGGTGACAAAATAGACCCGAATTCAACCGGAATCCCGCGGAATCATGGGTAGCCTTTGGCAAAGACAAGTAAAAAGGTGGTTTTGGGTTTCCTTTGGTCCCGTCATGCATGAGTCACGCGTGAATATGCTGGCGATGTGTTTGGACAGTTTGCACACCGGCCTAACTCCGGCCCGGCACCCCGCCAGAACATAAAGCCATTTTAAGGATCTGCTATTTGTTTGGGCCCTGTGTTGTGAAATGTATGACAAAGATGCTACTGCACACTTCCTTTGGATATAATAAAAATACAAGTATAGTCCTGTTTTTTATTGTAAATGCCATATCACAACACTGATTGGGGTAAGAAAGGTACGAAGCATCATCTATTGAGGTGGGGGTGGTGGGAGTGTGCTCCATATAAGTAGATGGGGCTGATTGTAAAAATCTTACAAAGACTTTCCCCGCAGAAGAGATAGCACCGAGATAAAATTCAGGAAAAATGAGAATGTGTTGAAATTATAGCATATACATATATAACCAACAGCCCAAAAATACAACACAATGCTCTAGATTTCATTGAAAATGTTCCATAAAATTAAAATGACATTCAATGAGGGATAAAGCTATTTTAGGAAGAAAACAAAAAAGGAAGGACCAAAATACCAAAAAAAAAATAAGTAAGCACTAAAAGACCAAAATATTTTCATAGTTTTACATATCTTACCCTACACATGGCTACTGACATGTTTACCTCTAAGAAAGTTACAATATCTTTTTACGAACATTGATTAAAACTGCTACCGATATTCTGTTGGAACTTGTCTTAATTTACACATATGCTCTACTTTCAATGAGAGAGATCAATATATTTTGTAGTAATAAAACTAAATTTGTCTTATGGGTAGCCGGACAGGTGTCGAGATGTAAGGTAGTCACGTTCTTTGGGATTCATTCATAGCGATTTGTTAGGAGACGATTTTCATCAATAAACTTCAAAATACTTCACCCATTGGTCCCAAAAGTGTGTGTGTGTTTGGGGGGGGGGGGAGTAGGAAGTGTGTGTGTGTGTAGGGGGACCAGTATTTGACATAGAGTTCCATAATCTGAACATTTTTGGAAAGAATGAATATGAAAAGCTCTGAAAAATGGACTAAACTTGGGGGGTACATAAACCTGACGAACTTGTCAGTACATAAAAAAAAATAAACAATTTAGTTATCTGTTTTTCAGCAATATCAAGCCTAAATCAAAGTGGAACTAAATGGAACTAAAGAACGACAGCATTTACAGATAATGTTTGAAGGGGAGCTTTTTATTGTTCATTTATTTATTATGTTAATTATAGCAATCCTGTAATTTGAATTTTATGACTGGGCTTCCAAAGGTATCCCAGTAAAAATGCCTTTTTTATAACGCAATGGCTAAATGCTCGACTGTTGGGAAAGGTAATGATTCCAATAAACTAATGCCGACAGTTTTCAATGCGATAATAACCAATTATTAAAAATTGTCCACCCAGTAAGTTCAAAGCATTCCTAATTTATAGAAAAGTGAAAAGTATGCAAACTAAGAAAGCGAGTAGACTCTATTTGTCTTTGCAATAAAACGACTTGTTAACTGTGTGACGACAACAATATGACGATTCTCCGGCTTGTCACTCAACTCGCGCACCAAACAGACCTATCTTAAATTACAGGGGCGTAGCTAGGTGGGGTGGCGTAGGGGGCCCGCCTCCCCTCTTTTGCCAAAAATACAGTAAATGTTTGAGACATTATCTGAAATACAGGAGAAAATGCCTTGAAAGTTCCTGTTGGGCCGCCTCCTGTTGAAAATCCTGGCTACGCCGCTGAAATAGCCCTCTTATATTTGTATATCTCAGCTTTCTTTTGCCATTAGGATAGTCGCGATCCGTACAGTTCGTCGTATACCGTATGCAAATTAAGAAAGCGAGTCGGCTGTTGATATTTTCTTGTCTTTTCAAAACAACGAAATGTTATTGGCGACCACAACTTTACTATGACGGCTTTGCGCTTGCTATTGAATTCGCGCATCAATATCTTAGCTTTAATTTACCATTACGATCATCGCGATAGGTAAGGTTTTCAAATTGATTATGAACCGCATGCAAACTAAGGAATTGAGTTAGCTTTTAAACTTAACTTGTCTTTGCAAATAACTTGTTAAACCGCAGATTTAATGTCACACAGACTAAGCTAAAATATAGCTCAAAATTAAAATTAACAAACGAAGCATTTCTCGAGAGAGAGATGTTGTTTTTTTGTAACGATTATCAAAATCGGAAGAACGTTTTTTCTTTTGGGGTTTTCTCGCACTGATAAACGTTTTCAATTCCTGTACAGAAGTTTTTGTCTCCGTGAAGCAGATCTTTCCGGAAGAACGATCCTGAAAATCGGAAAAACGTTTTTGCCTTCGAGTGTTAATTTTGGTGATGAAATATTTTTAAAACAGTAAGAACGATCTTGTCTTCGGAAGAACGATTTTGCCTTCGGCGAAACGATCTTGAAAATCGGAGTTCGTTTCTCGTAGAGTAAGCTATACGTTTCTCGTACTGTCTTACATCCGGGGTCTTATCTTGTTAAGGGCTGCCCTATGACCTGGTGACGAGGCGTGAGTGGCGTGCGTGACTTCATTAAAGCGCCTGCTAAGGACTATTGAGGACGGTGCTGTCTCTTGACTTGAGAGGGCATCTTCAAGATTCTCGCCCTATTGAAGCAGTGGATTTTGTCTAAGAGTTATTGGTGAGTGCATTTATTTCTCAGTATCACCTTGTCGAAACTAGCCTCTTGCGGCTATGCCCTTGTCTGGATTGAGGTCTTCAACTGTGAAGTTCGAGTTGAAGGCTCTATCGTGCACATATGCAACTGCTATGATTTAGGGTTCGGTTCATACAATTACATAAAAGTTTATACAACTTGTCGAAACTTGCGAGTTAAATCAATGTTTTTTTAACCTCAGCTATGACTATTGAACTATTGATGCAAATACCTTTGATTCCTTTCGTAATGGCCCGGGTTCACCTTTACCCTGCAATTATAAAGTAGCCTTTATAAACCCGTACACGAATAAAAGTGTAATCTGGTAATAGTGTAATATAAGTGTAGAAACTCAGTACAAAAGAGAGCAAAGACAATCTAGAGTCTTCGTGCTTAAAACGCTAACGTGTATTCAAGAAAGGGTTTTTGAAAATCTTAGCATGATATCTATTGTTTTCCTTGATACAAATGGGTTTATGTAAGTTGATCTGATGGTACAAATTTTTGGATCTCCCAAATCAACTACTCCTTTATTATTCTTTATCATATCAGCGGTTTATATGCAAGAATACTACGAAATATCTATCTACGAATAAAGTCCGATAAGTTATTGACAATATTTAAATGAAAATATCTTGGTTACTCGCTTGAATTAGCCGATGGAAATATATGCTTTGTGTGACTCGGAATTGAGCGGGAGTGTTGTATGTAAAATGTAATTAAACAGTCTAATCTAAACATAAAATCAGAGCGCTTAACGCTCAAAATGATCAGGGACTTCACGCTTTATGCAATAACGTGGAAATAATAAAAGAACCACACTGAGATTCAAGGAGAGTACAACAATGGGGCAACGCCACGGGACGTTTGTAGGTAGGTAGGTAAGATCTTTATTAAAAACAATAGTTACATGCAAACGTGTAACTTTACAATTCTAGTAAAAAAAACAAACAAAACTATTATTTGTAAATTCATAAACGTTACTGGATACTACATTAGAGATCTATGTACCGGATTAAGTCTACAAAATTGAAAAGGCATCTGTTTATAAAACAACGCTTAAAGCGCTCAGTATGTACACGAGGCAGAATGTAGTTATGGCCTGTAGCTCTCAGACACCTATTCCTTTGAGGGGGCAGTAAATCGTGGAGTGGGTGGTTGCTGTTCCCAGTAATCTTGACCCAGAGACTTCTGTCTTTCTTAGAGATGAGAAAAGCAATGGAAAAGTACTCGCTAGTGTAACCATAACGAAAAGCTCTTTTGCAAAACTTATCTATACGTGAGAGATACTTAATATGGTGGGCAGAGGCCCAGACCTCCATTGCGTAGGTAAAAACTGACATAATACTATTAAAAAGCACCGTGAGGTCATGTGAAGAGTATCCATAGTACTTACAGACCCTAAGAATATACAATCTGGAAATAGCTTTCGACAACATGTTTTCAAATTGAGTGTCCCAATTACATGGATCCTCAGCGATCGTGATCCCTAACAGTTTCAGTTCATTCTTTCTAACTATACCCTCAATGGACTCTGGAATAGGCTACCATCTCGAAGGTCTTTTTCATGTTCAACTCCGATCGGTTCTCCAGCGCCCAGCGCTTGATGTTGGTAACTTCCTCCAGTGATGAATCAATCGTGTCTGAGCCAGATATCACAGGCGTACTTATTGTGATGTCATCCGCATATTTGATTAATAAAGAGTTGGCGCTAGCGGGCTGAATGTTATTTACCACGATAGAGAATAGCAACTGTCCTAGCACGGTCCCTTGGGGGACTCCTCTGCTGATTCCAAGGAAACTGGTAGCCATCCCATCAACCACAACTCGCTGCTGGCGATCGCACAGGAAGCTCGTTATCCAGTTCTTGATGTAAGGGTTGATGTCGTATTTTGCCAGCTTAATGAATTTATCATAACTAGGAAAAGTCTTGGGCTACGAGAGTTGTGATGCAACCAAATTCAGGCAAGGCTTGGTTCAAGTAAGAGGGCGCAACAGAGAAGGCATGCGACGAACTGTACATGCATTCGATTTATGGAATTTCAGCGATCCTTTGCTACTCTCGCAAATCTATTCGAATGCTGTAGAACGTAAGTCGTATAAATTTTGTGACGCTTCAGCACAGTATCCTGCTTAGGCGTCAATCAATCAATCAATCAATCAATCAATCAATCAATCAACCAATCGATCGATCAATCAATCTTTATTTAAACACTGAATCTTTTCATAAAAGTTACAATGAAAAACTTTGCTCTTTCAAAGGGCTGTGTATTACTAAAACTATACTTACCTATTTACATTGTCATTTAGAGATTTTCTAAAATTTTGGAGAGATGTATTTTTAATATTGTTTGGAAAGCTATTCCACTGACAGCTTCTCTATATTGGAAACAGTGTTTCCTGCTTCCTTATTTGGTCTGACCACAAACAGACTACCCTACAAATTTCTAAGATTGTACTTATGAATTTGATGCGAATTTATGAATGTCTTTGAGAGGTAGTCTGGAGTTCCATTTTGGGTTTTGTACAAAGTCATTGCTAACTGTTTAGCCCTCCTGGTCTCAAGGTTATCCCATTTTAGCTCATTCAGTAGATCCCTCGACCGCGTGTCATGAGTCGAAAAGGTCAAGACCCTGGCTGCCCTGTTCTGTAGTATCTGGAAGGTGTTCGACATCCCTTTGCCGCATGTCCCACATACAGCACTACAATAATCAAAATATGGCTGTATGAGGGAGTTGTATATTGAAATTCTAGTTTCAAGGGGAGCAAAATGCCGAGCCTTTCTGAGTGCCCCAGTTCCTCCAGATACTTTCTTAACAGTTTGGTCAATTTGATTTTTCCAGCTGAGAGTTTGATCTATCTCAACTCCCAGGTATTTATAGCTTATTTCTCGTTTTACAAGTTTCCCATCTGCTATTATTTCAAAGAGGTGGTCTAGATTCCTTATGTTATGTGGATTCGCTATTATTGTGTATTTTGTTTTGATTTCATTTAGGCTAAGTTTATTTGCCTTCAGCCATGTACAGCCTTCGTCCTAAGTCTTCGTTCATTTTTTCCCCTAAGGTGCATGGGTATGCACTTGGCACAGTAAGGCTGGTGTCATCTGCATACATTCGAACGCTAGAGTTTAGATAGCATGCAGGAACGTCATTGATGTAAACTATAAAGGTATAAATAAAAGCGGTCCTAATATGGATCCTTCTGGTATTCCGCATTTGATTTCACAGTCACATGACAGAGCCCTGTCATTGCTTGTTTTCTGTTTCCTCTTTGTTAGATAAGAAGAGAACCACTTGATGCTTGTTGTACCAACACCATATGGCTGAGTGTGGCTAGCAATACCTCGTGGTTTATAGTATCAAATGCCTTTTTCAGGTCTAAAAATATAACGCCATTCAGCAGACCCTTATCTATGTTTGTACACCAGTGTTGTGGTCTGAAACCCGACTGAGTTTCAGAAAGTAGCTTATGCTCTGTCAGGTAACTGTAGAATTGATTGAAAATTATTCTTTCAATAATTTTTGTGACTGCTGGTAGAACTGATATAGGCCGATAGTTGTCGGGATTAGTTCTAGCATCCTCCTTAATAGGAGTGACCCTGGCAGTTTTCCAATCTGAGTTAACGACGGGACAATAATTGATCCTGCCTTCTACGTCTTTAGTGTTGAAATCCCTGCCAACAAAAAAAACTAAAATAATTTCAAACCAAGGTTTAAAAAGCAAAGCCAAGAGAGAAGAAAAAAACGAGCTTCCGAGCTACCCAATCAGTTCTCCCGTCAGATATCAAATGGAACCCTTATAATACAAATCAACAAAACTAGTATAGAGTGGTAGAATGAGTTTTTTAACCCCCCCCCCCCCCTTCACGCCCGGCACTGAATGACGCCCCCTCCCCCCCCCCCCCCCGCGAATTTCTCTCCGTGGGG
This sequence comes from Nematostella vectensis, assembly GCF_932526225.1. Classification (NCBI taxonomy): domain Eukaryota; kingdom Metazoa; phylum Cnidaria; class Anthozoa; order Actiniaria; family Edwardsiidae; genus Nematostella; species Nematostella vectensis. The sequence continues at coordinate 10,705,045 of NC_064040.1, read as the reverse complement.
GACTTGGGGTTATTGCAGATATTTTTCTGGAATCGCACATTTCAAAATTAAGGGTATTTCAACCTTCTGTTAAAATGTTAAAAATAGAAGCCTGAATTTATATACAGTGGAACCTGGATTTTACGATATGCCTTTGCGAAAATGTGTCGCAAAGTTGAGGTGTCGTTGCAAAGAGGTCCTCCATTTTACGATATCAAGGAAAATCCATTGAAAATACCGTTGTAGCGAGGCCGGGTTAATTATCAACGTTTACAAAATAATATGGTAACTCTACTCTGTGTGAGACTGTACAGTTACTCTCTGTAAGACTATAAATCTGCATTTAGTAAGATCTGTCAAGTCAAAAACTGTATTGTACGTGTGTGGTGTCTTGAGTTTTTTTCTCTTTGTTGATAGACAGAATCAGTAATATCGTTGTATCGATTTTACGATACAGGTTTGTATCGTAAAATCGAAAATACCGTTGTATCCAATATCGTAAGATCGAGGTAATTTCTCATACATTCCACTATATTTCCGCCGGGAGAAAGGAACCTCATCGTAAAATCGAGGTTCCACTGTAAAACGTGTATTTATAACGGGACGTTCTTATTATACGTGCCATCAGATGATGGTTTTCGTTGTATTCCATCTGTTGAAGACAACAGAAACAATATTCATATGTTTTCAGAGAATGGTGTTCGATGTGGAAGAAATCGAAAACGCCTTCGAGTGGGAGACCTTTGAGGACGGCAAGCCTTACCTTGGAACATACAAAATGGAAATACCAAGTACGAAAAGTACACATTTTTGCTGGGGATGTTCTACCGTCCACTCTTCCCTCTAGTCTTCTTCGGAACTGTGAGGACTAGGTCACACAACTCTCCCTGCAGGACCAAAACAGTTATTCGCTATACTTCATTGAAATATTTCGTTTTGCTCTCTGTTAGCCCCCCCCCCATGCTAGCGTAACGGCCGAAGCCATTTCTATGTTTATTTTGGAGTAAGTTGCCAACCCAAGCGATTTCTTTAGTGCAAAATGACCAATTGAGCGAATATCCCCGCCTATTAAATTCCTACAGAGCGAGTACGAATGATGACCATGAAGATGGACCTCAAAGACTGGATCAAGATCGACAAGACATACGCGGCCCAACAAAAAGAGAAACAGAGGCTCTTGCAACTTCACCGAGACAAGGTTTTTGTCACCAATCACGATGACAGCACGAAGCTGGCAAAGAGAGAGCTGTTAGAAATGCTTGCTGAATACTTACCAAGTAAGAAAGCTAAACAACCCTCCTTCCAGTGGCGGATCTAGCTTTTTTGCCAAGGGGTGGGGGGGTAACCAAAATGTTCCGTTATCTTTCTCTGAGCACACTTCAATTGGCGGCCCAAGACAGGGGTTTAAAGCCCTAAACCCTCCTCTATATCCATTACCCCTCCCTAACCTACTTCTCAAGAGGTTGAATTTCTATCAAAAATTTAGTTCCTTTATAGTGTAGTAACATTGTCGAAACAAACTTGAAGCAGACTGCATACTACGCTAATGAACATTTGTGTAATTATTTTCCTAATGCATTGGGTATTTTATTTATATAGACACTAAAATTTAAGAACATCCTTAAGAACAATAGAAAAAGTCGACGCGCGTGGTTTTCTTCCTACATTTTGTAAAAAAAAAAAACAGGAACGGACCAGCCCCAACTGAAAGTTAGACGTTCTTATCAAAAAAGAGTGTATGGAAAATAAATACTGCGTTGACGGTTGAGGGTGTTGCTTGTGTCCACGCTGGCAGTCATTCATATTGTGTTGTTCTCAGAGCGCTTTCCGGATAAGTTCGAGTCAAGAGAGAACGGAATCTACAACAAGATGCTAAAGGAGTTCATATCGACATCAGACGGGCCAGGCGAGGAGGACCCGCTGTTCAAATGCGGGCGGCTGACCCAGGAGGATTGGTGTGTGATGGAGTGGAGCGAGGAACACCAAGCCTACGTCCTTACTGCAGGTTAGCAGCACGTAGGAGCGTACCTAGGGAATCCCCCCTTCTTACCACACACCCTCTTGGCTCTAAATAGGGTGATTTAGATCCACGACGTTGATTGCGCGCGCACGCTTTACTTGCCGGCGTCTCGTCCTGTATGTTCAGGACGGCATTTCATGCTTTTTCACTTCCTCACACCACCGGCAAAAATTACTGTGCGCGCGCAATCAAACGTGCGCAAGGCGGCGTCCTCTTGCCGGCGTTGTGGATCTAAATCACCCTAATAGTGTGTCATTTTATACCGAGGGATCACCCGATCACCTATGACTGCACACCGCCCCCTCAACGAATCCTGAGCAGGCGCCTCATACGTGATACATTACACTTAATTATCGTAGACCTTGTCTTATATCTATTATACAATTATCTTTATACCGAACGATAAAGTAAAGCTTTCAAAGCGCAATTCTGCAAAAAACAACGTTGAGCAAAGCTTCAAGCCCGAAAAACAATATATATATCTTAGACAAAAACGTACTATCTTGGCTTTCTTTAATAGGCATTGCTCGCGTCCAGTAGTCGTGGAAACTTTTGTAGGCCCTTCCATACATCGACTGCAACTCAAGGGATGGTTGAGGCGCTTCTTTCCCCCTTCTGTTTACCTTGCCCGCGGCAACTTTAGCAACATTTTCCCAGTTGCCCTAAAGGGCGTTGTCCTTCCTAACAGCTTTAGAGCTTATTCTACTATTTTATTTCTCATTTCTAGGGATCGTCTACTTTCCTATGCGATGGTCGTTGCAGCAAAAGTGGAATCTGCCGATGCTTGGTAACATAATCATGTTTGGTCAGCAGCAACTAATTGCGTTCTTGGATAACTTCAGGTCGAATTACCCTTCCATGGGGTCGCTTGCAAGCAGGCTTAACGGTTCTAAAGCCCTAATTACACTACGATTGGATATTTTGGTTCCATTTTCAGTTTCATTGTTTTGTCTAGTCTCCCCCGAGGCCGTGCTATCTCCTAGAATTGCTGTTGACCACACATAAAGTGCTACTGGTTTTACCGAATATCACCCATGTCTGTTTATAGGTGTCCCTCTCCCCGCCCGGGCGTCCTGTTGAATCTACTCACCATTTGCGGGGCCACGCTTGTTGACCCCGCCCTACCTTTTTCCATTGTACAAAATTATGTTATCTCTCTTCTCAGACATTCACCAGCCCGTAGATGGATTCGTAAAGCACCTCAAGTCCATGGTGTACGACTTATTCAAGAGCATGTCCCCAGACGCCCCCGTGTACCGCGGCAACTGGGCTGTATTCAATGACCTTGAAGGCCCCCTTGACCTGTACACCCCAGAGGGTCACGAAACCCGCAATGCTGCCATGGAGGGGGTGCGCCCTTACGAGGGGGAGAAAACAGGCAAAGTTCTCACATTCCGGTGCGAGTATCAGACCCTGCGCAAACTAGAAAAGAGCAAAGCTATCATCTTCGGCATTCGCACTTATCAGTTCTTCTTAGAAGACTTCAAAAAGTTCCCAAGAAATGATGCTGAAGTGCTTGTGAAGGTTATTGAGAAAATCCACCCCGACTTTGTTGAGTACAAAGGCGCGAAGTTTTGGAAAGATGCCGCTCTTAAGTACCTGAAGTATCACGTTCTGGGGGAGAAGGATCCGGATGCAGATCGCTGGGGTCTGACGTCTGCTCCGACTGGTTTTCTGCTTGCTGGTGCTGTCATGGCTATTGGAGTCGCCTGTTTTCTTCGATATAATCAAAGTTAAACTTAAGGCTGGTTCTCACTAGGACGCAAGCGCAAGCGGAAGCAACACAAGTCAGAATCGGTCAAACACAAGCGCAACACAAGTCAGAATCGGTCAAACACAAGCGCAACACAAGTCAGAATCGGTCAAACACAAGCGCAACACAAGTCAGAATCGGTCAAACACAAGCGCAACACAAGTCAGAATCGGTCAAACACAAGCGCAACACAAGTCAGAATCGGTCAAACACAAGCGCAACACAAGTGAGAATCGGTCAAACACAAGCGCAAGAAAATAAAGCAGTTGCGTTCTCTTGCGCTTCCGCTTATGTTCTAGTGAGAATCGGAAAACTACGTGCGTTCCGCTTGCGCTTACGTCCAAGTGTGAACCGACCTTTAGCATGCACAGCGCATAAAGAGACACTCTAGCCTGCTAGGCGGCTCTCCAGTGGGTTCTGGGCTCTCCAGTGTCGGGATTCCTGTGACTCTTCCCTTTCCCTCCCCCCGTTTTTCATTTTTTATTATTATTTTTTTTGCGCCACGAGTATCCTGAACAACGAAAACGCACAGGAGAGCCGGCTAGGAGGACAAGAGACACTCTTGGTCTTGCTTGCCCAGAAATATGAACATTGATTTTTTTTAACCTTGACGTAGCCAACGTAACAAAGCCTCTTGCCGGATCTAGTCTGCATTTTTCAGTTCTTCGTCGAAAAAGGATCTACGTTGTACAAGGGAGTTGTGTCCTTTCAAGGGCCAAACGCGAACGCGCGGCAACAACGAGCTAGTCACGAGCCATTAAAGAGCTAGTCACGAGCCATCCACGAGCTAGTCACGAGCCATCCACGAGCCAGGTGCCTCTTATACCATGCGCAGTTTTTCTTAATTTTTTTTAATAGTATAGCCATGTCATATATGCTATTTTCGTAGTTGTATCAAATTTAAGTGTAATTTACAGATAAGATTGCGTTTTTTTAGTAATTAATTTTAAAATTGTTGCACAAAATAAAACAGTATTATAGAGGAAAAGTTATCTAGATTACAGGTAATACAGGTACACATAACTTCCTTGTAGATGATTTTTAGTAGCTTGCTTTGTACATTTTACACTATCAGAATCAATGAATAATGCCTAGCTAAAGTGTGAACAAGAATAACATGCTTTAAAATACAATTATTCAGCTTTGAAATGATGTACCGTTTGTTAACCCATTGAATCCTGGCTATTTTTGAGCTGAATTTACAAAAAAACAGACTGAAAACAGATACCCCCTCCCCTATTCTGAGCTTTATACAGCCCGTCAAACACCGCGCTGCACCTAGTCAGCGGTATCATAGCTTTCCAACAGCGCTTTGCGGTCCCCACTTTTAATCCCTCGTCATTGTGTTGATGCCAGCACAAGTTGATGGCTAGGAGCATATTGGGAGAGTGTCCTAGAACATCATGAAGTCTATTGAGACATAATTGAGTGCTGTGCTTTTGGATATTTTCAAGCAAAGATGGATTAAAGGTGATTTTTTTTCTTGTTTGGCTTTGCCTGGATGAGAAAATAATTTTCTAATGAATCACCACAGCTCTCCTAAATGCTGTCTTTTCTGAAACCGAATTGAGTCCATAATTGTTTACTCTGCTATTCTCGGCCTTTATGACCTGGAATTGATTTGTTTGGCTTTGGGGTGAAAAGACCATCTGACTTTGGGCAGAGTGTTTACTGGCCCTCCCCTCGTGAATTTTTTCCTGGATCTCCCAGAATGCATTGCAATCCGTAATGGCATCCAAGTGATTTTACAAGCCTTCAAGGAGTGGACATTGTGTTTTGAGGCCATATATGGAAATGAACCTGGAGGATCAGAATAAAGCTATCTATTTGAGTCTTGAGCTGTGTTTGCTGATCTCTCTCTCCCTTGTGTGGTATTTGAGCGGTGTGATTCTGCTTTTCTTTCCTTGTTGGATTTCAAATTTGTCAAATAACCCGTGCTATTATTGGCTTACGATGCTATCTCCTTGGTTGGATGCATATCTTCAAGACCACTTATCCCTTAGAATGATGCCTAAGTATCTTTATCTTGTTGTGTTTATTTTGCATTTATGAATTTTTTGGGTTGTGGGTACTTCTCAAAGCCGGTACAGGCCGGTTAAGGGGTTAATGTCTTAATGTTTGCTTTAATTAATTAACGCGAGCGCGACCGAGGTTGCTGAGACGATTGAGGTAAATTATGGCTTTCATCTACGGTATCCTAGCACAACTAACACTTTACGATTGTCAACAAAATCAGCCATAGAAAACGACCGGAGGCTTCATTCCGAATAATTGACAAATTAGGTGCGTGTTATGGTTTCCCTGTGGTTATGTAAATGTAGGTCACGTGTTCAGTTTCATTAATAAACAAGGGGCGTCAATAGATACAGTACAGTTACTGATGCCGTTAACTTGGTAGAAAATGAAATCACAGGCAAGAAATAACAACAACAATACAATGTATAAGCACCAACCAGCTTGGGTCAACGGGACAGCCCGTACACGGCATACAATGTTCCGTCAAAGGTTAGTACCGCTTACGATACGCAACGATGAAGTCATCATCTAAGATTGAAGAACTTTAATTGATCGTAGATCCTTTGATCAGACTTGAGTTTACTTGCAGGCGTTTACTCAATGGCTTCGTACTGAAAGACGACGCTTCAAGACGGTCGGTTGCCTCTTTATTTGTCTGACCGTCTGACGAAAGCAAAACCAAAACACCGGCAAGCAAAGAGTAGGTAGTTTTTACGATCATAACCTGTTGCGATCTAGATATGATGAGCACGTTTAATAGTAAATGCGTCGTTTTGCACGTCATGGGACGCTACTACCAAAGTGGACTCTCAATAGGAAATTCAACGGGTTTATGCGTCTATTACAGCAAACTCCCGATAACTCGAACCAAATTTGACCTGGGGGGGACTCCCCACAAAAATAGACGAGGCTGATCGTCCTATCTTTTAGGGTATAAAATTTCTACAAACTGATACCTCTTAGGGGTGTTGAAGGCTTTTTCTGAAGGTCTAATATTTAACAAACTATCTCTTAGGGTCTAAAATTCGACCAACTGCTATTTCTTAGGGATTGCTTAAAGGTTACAGTACAGAAACAGCAAGAAAATATTGGGGGCACAGCCACGCCCCTACTGGTCATTTCCTTATTATTTTTTAAAGTATACGGGGGCCTCCAGTGCCCCCCCCCCCTATACGACCATGTACTGCTAGTTCGAAGTAAAGAAAAAGACAAATGACACTAAACAATTCAAAATCAACAAAAAGAAATGGTGGAAATCGTATTTTATTTGATGGCTGTTCTGACAAACTTTAATCTTACCCAACACGGTAAACCGCAAAAGGCAGTTAGTATCTTTTTACTAGTGTTTATCTCATGCGTAGTGCAAAATAGTATACTATTCAACCTCGTTCCTTCTGATACCTTCTACATGACCCCTGTCATTGGCTTATAGAATCCTCTGTTGGTTAAAACATGCAATACGAATGTGATAGCTCTGCACAACCCCACTGTGATTGGCTCATAATATAATATCCACAGCTCTGATTTACTGAAAATGCAAAATCATTTTGACAGTTCTAGACAATCGTCACCCTGATTGGTTCATAGAATCCACAGTTTTGATAGGCTAAAACACGCAGAATCGTTAAGGACAGCATTCCAAGTTTTGATCGGTTGAGTGGTATAACTAGAAAGACTTCAGGCAAGCTGTAGAAAAAATAGATGGTCTGCGAAGGCGTGGTGTAGACAAGGTATGAACCAACACAAGGTTGAGAAGGTATGTTACTCTGTGAAATAGAGTGGTTGCGCAACCACAAAAAATCGTTGTGACAGTTCTATACAAGGGTAACTGTGATTGGTTCAAAATATCCCCACTGCTGATTGGCGGAGATGTGCTGATTATACTTTGAGGCCGTGGCATTGTTCAGTTGGCAAATCCCGTTGTCTTGACCGCTGTTGTAATTTACCGACTTGCATCTTTCACCTAATACTAGACAGTATTCAACGCACTGTGTGGGGGAGGGGACAGGAGATTCCTGGTAGAACACGTGACCCGTGAGATGGTGACCAGGCCTTTGATGGAAAAGGACGTCCAATGGCGTCTCGATATCTTTCCCTGAAAAACACAAACAAGACGAGCACAATAACGAGAAGTCATAACCACCTAAGAGAATTTGGAATGATATCTAATGAGTAACTTAGGTACTGCGACAATTGTTTTATTTTCATCTTATTTTAAAATTGTACCATAAAACATTAGCACAAATTCTATTGGGCTGGATACTAAATGTGTGAACGAACCCCGGCTTCTGGACGAAACGACCAGATACCCCGGAGGGACCCCGATGATACTTTAGTTTACTCATAGAGCCTTGAATTTATATATGATGATAAAGAAGTTTTTTCACAGAGCCTTTGATTGGTTTCCTTTGATTTATATCTTAGCTTCTGCTATAGTATATCTGTATTGAAATATGTTACGTGAGTTTACTCGGAGAGCCTTTGATTTATATCTTAGCTTCTTTTATAGTATTTACGGAGTTTACTCATAGAGCCTTTGATTTTTATCTTTGCTTCTTCTATAGTATATATGTATTTTAATATGTTGTGTGATTTATATCTTAGCTTCTTCTATAGTAGAGTGGTTTCAAAAACCCGTGAAATACTATTTAGTTTATTTAGTACTAATACACTGTAGTCATTTTGTTCTATTTTGTTCTGGCTTGACTATAACATTTTAACAATTATATTTTGTTGCACTGGATTTTGAAAACCACTCTATATATGTTTTTTAATATGTTACGTGAGTTATATCTTAACTCCTTTTATAGTATATATGTATTTATATATTTGCTTCCTTTATAGTATATATGTATTTTAATATGTCACGTGACAATATTTCTACCAAGCACCCGTGTTAAGTGTAAGGAGGTAGGTCACTTCATTGCCATAATGCACGCCATCTTCTCAAGACCCTACACAACTGAACCTCTTCCTATTGTCTATCTAGATAGCCATTATTACTCGCCATTTAATTTGCTGTTAACTCAGGCAACTCTAGCAGAGTTCCATTTTTCATCTGGAAAGTTATTTTCTTATGCAGTTGTTCTAGGTGTCTAGGTGGGAATGCCGCTGAAATCACAGATACCTTGCTCGGTAGAAATCCTCAGCTTGCCAGAAGGAAGTCCCAGGAACTTGTACACGAAATACCCGTAACATTGACGAACTGTCACTAAGGCCTCGTGCTCACAAGAACCGCTCCTGTTAGCGAAACACAGGTCACGTGTTACAGGCCCAGTCTCCCTCTGAGGATGAGAACCATTCATCCAACCACTAAGTCCCAGACTGCTTTGCGGGCAGCGAGTCGTAATTTGTCTTGCAGCTCCGCCATCCAGGCGGTACCAAGTACGGTTTGCAGCCTGAGTTAACTCGTGAATTGGAACGAAATTGAAACATGGCGAGCTTAGTTCTAAAACGGAGAAAAAAAAATTAATTTCAGCATTCGAAAGAGCTCGTAGTACTAGACCAATTGCTCGCACTCGTTCTTTTCTAAACTTCCCAGTATTGATGCGGATTCAAACAAATTTCATTATACTTGGCTAACTGACATTGTTTGATAGAGCTTTACTTTCTATAAAATTTAAGCCCCACTTGTATAAACATACATATAAAAAATAATTTTCTAGGGAGAGCTCAGCATTCAATGGCGATAAAACATGCATAAAGTGATAAAGGACAAAGATTAAAAGCAAGTGGAATAGAAAAAGCAAATTTTCAAATAAATTAATAAACGATTTGTGTCTGAATACGCGTATTCATAAATCTCGTCCATGGTCGTGATCACTTGAGAGGGTTGTTCAACATCAGGTAGCGCCTATTGTCTATGTCCTTTGAAGTTCGCCGGGTTTTGTAACCATTCCCTTATAAACTATGATCAGATCCACTCCACCTTAGCCAGTTTTTTTACCCATCTCTCACATTTTTCCATGATCTTTTCGCCGTCACCAAAGGGATTTATCGGCCAAGGATGCGCATGCGTATTTAGCCAGTTTTTCTAGCCGTAGCCTTTAACATTGGACTGTGACAGGCTCCGCTCGCGTCTCCTATATGATTATCTCCTGTGTTTAGTCGTGTGTTTGCCTTACCATCACAGGCTGCGCTCGCGTCTCCTATATGATTATCTGCGTCGTATAACGCTTGCGTCTAGTCGTATGTTTGTCTTACCATCACAGGCTCCACTTGCGTTTCGCATCTCATTCCGGCTGAGAGCTGTTTTGTAGATCTGTAAGCATGTGATGCAACCACGGTAGGTTTGACTTGCAATTGCTGGAGTCACTGCTCCAAGGCGGATCTAAGGATGGTAACAATATAGACAAATCCTTAAGAAAATAAAGACATCTCTATCAAAAAGCAGTTATCTAATGCACTTTATATGACTGAAGACTTATCACACAGCAAATTTCCTTTAAATTACCTTAAGCAAAAATGTTCCAAAACTAAACGATTTAAAAGATTTAAAGTCGCCTTTTTTGTGTCGCGGTAAATCGCACCTAAATAATGTTAAATTCAGTTATGATCCCCTTTCTCAGCCATGGTAAAAAAAGTTAGGTGCCAATGTTTATTATATATTTATTAATCGTACCTCTCCGTTTGTTGCCGTCTCAAATGTTCCGATGTATATCTCCCTGACAGTTACTCCATCCAGAAAGAGCTTTAAGCGTCCTGATGTATATTCATAGCTAAACCCCACGAAGTACCAAGTATGCCAAATGAGATCTTCACTCGTTGTAAAATCAGTGTCCGTAAGCAAAAGAGTCATTACTTTTACGTATAACTGTGGGGTTGTTGATCCCAAAATCCACAAATGAACGCCCCAATTAGAGCGATAGTATTGGACAATTGGACCTTCCATTTCAGGGCGTACCCATGTCAGTATAGTGAGGGAGTATCTGCAAAAAAAAACACACACACAAACACACACAGGTTGCACAAATAAAATAGAAAAAAAACCGGTTGTTCAACCGTTTTTTAACATTAAATAGATCGCGTTTCAGCCGCCTAATTAAGGCCAGTAAGGCAAAAAATCTAATAAAATAAAATAAATTCCCTAACATTCTCACCCACCCACCGTCACCCCCTGTGAAGCATCCTTTGCCCACCCAAGCGCTATGAATTGGAGCCCAAAACAAGCATTACCAACCTATTACTGGAGTTTAGTTTACTTTAGAGAATGTTTCGATTGCCAACTTTAGCTTGACAATAATGACCCTGACTCTTACCTTGTGTCGATCATTGCGTGGTAAGGGATCTCGATGTAGCTACTGGACGTCCCAGAGAAGTAATACGCCCCATCCTCTCTTCCATCAGGTCCCTTGACAAGTGTCACGCCAGACGCGATTCCAGCCGGAAGATCATTGCCGCTGATGTCACGTGTCTCGTGGACAGCATTCAAAGGGTAGAAGGCCACAGGTTTGGGTGCTCCTTCGCCTGAAAAGTATAGCGCAAAAATTTTAAAAATATAAATATATTCGCCGATATTTTGAATATCTCCCTAACACATGGACGTAGTTTCACTTTCTATATTCTAAAATAAGCTACAGTTATGGATGCCAATAGGGTGATTTAGATCCACGACATCGGCGAGAGGACGCCGCCTCGCGCAAGTTCGATTGCGCGCGCACGCTGATTTTTGCCGGCGTCCCGTCCTGAAGAGGACGTGAAAATACATAAATGCCGTCCTGAATATCAATCAATCAATCAATCAATCAATCAATCAATCAATCAATCAATCAATCAATATATTTTATTTGGTACCCTTATACATGATTATATATCAGGTTTTTTTCCAAATAGTTAAGATAAAAAGGAGGTTGTCATTATCCGTGGTGTGCATTTATTCTTTTAGGCATTCAAATCTTTTTCTTGTGCAGTCAAAAATATATTTTGCAGTTTCCCTGTTAATGATCTCGTTTCTTTGATCCATGGTAATAATAAAAAGGAAAGCTCTTTCAGATGTCATTGCATTTAAGTTGATATTAGTTTTGTCTTTGATAACACTATAGTATGCCTTTCTAATCGCGTTGTATGTAGGGCATTTTACAAGAAAGTGTTCTTCGTTTTCTATTCCATTTTTGCAAATCGTGCACCTCCTCTCATTTGGGGGCACATATGGTTTGGCATGTCTACCTGTTTCGATGGCCAAATTATGATTGCTTAGTCTTAATTTTGTGACGGCAATTCTGTGTTGTACATTATTAATTTGGGTAAGATATTTTTCAAGTTCGTAGACCACCTTGAAGGTCCTGAAAGTTCGCAATTTATTCTTTTGGCGTTGGTCTCTTCTACTATCATTGTGAATCTCACAATAGGACGAATAGGAATAGGAATAGGAATAGGACGCGACGCAGGTAGGGGGGGGGGGGGAGGAGGGGGTTGACACCCTTCCCATGATGCACTTCGTCAAAGCATATTATCAACCGCCGCGCGTCGTGATGGCGCGCAGATGATCTTAGTCATGAAGGCGGTAAGAGCAAGATGGAATAGCTTCGAGTCATTCCGAGGAAGAAACTAGCTTGACTGTCGCCGAATGCCTCGACAATGAAAATTCAAGATTTAAAACAGATGTTTTCTTTGCCTTCCAAGTATCCACGGCCTTCTCCCACGGGCCTTCATTACTCAATCCGGACGATTTAACGATTTAATCTCAATACCTATGCCTTTTATACTGTATTTACATTTTTCTTGGTAAAGGTTGCACTGATGGTCACGAGAAATTTGTTTTCTACAGCAAAAAAATAACAAAATAACGAACTTTTAAAAATAGCGTGCGCGCGCGCCGGGAATGGCGTCATTTTCGATTGCCCGTAAAGCGCGCGCAGACAGATTGAAAAATAAAATACACCTACAATAATCTCATTTTCTAGCCAAAATTGGCAAAATATTTCTTGACCTCAAGGCTTAGTTGTAGTCTAAGTTTCTTCTGGCAAATCCTCATCAAATCTGTGCTTGATATGTTATTTTAGTCAGTCAAAAGCTAAGACGGTTCGTGCAACCCCAGCAAGACAAGAAGGACAGCAAGAGGACGTTATCAATTTTCAGAGACCACTTGATTCAAGTAGTCTATCTTCAAGGCAAAAATTCGCCCCTTAGGAGTGAGGTAGTTTAAAGGGAGACTCCGATTAATAGTTTACTAAAGGCCTGATGAATCGGACTAGCTAAAGTATTAGGGTAGAGAGTCCTTAGAATACGAAATATTTGTCTTACGTACAGAAATGTAGACAAACAAGACGGGGCCTTAGTTTACATCGCAAAACTCACAACACAAATCTACTCACCATTATTACATAATGTATGAAAAAACACACACATAAGCTAGCTTCTGACTCCAACTTTAATAGGTTTCATTTTACTCATTTTACACATTTAATAAGGATAATTTGACATTTTCTTCGATGCATTTTGACAGATTTTCCCGAGAATTTCGCGCGTTTTTGCTGCTAACTTAGAAAATCACGCACAAGTGCTCACGGACAGGGTGTTAACCCCCCCTACGACGTTGGCAAAAATCAGCGTGCGCATGCAATCGAACGTGCGCGAGACGGCGTCCCCTTGCCGGCGTCGTGGATCTAAATCACCCTAATATTATATGAAGTACAGTATTACCTTTTGGTAGCGAGATGATTGTAATTATCTGAAAAAAAAAAATCATATTGGTAAGCAGTTTTAAATTGAACGATGAAATGTGAAACATCCTAGACTATGCAAAGCTCGATACAAAGGTGGTGAATTGGAAGGATTGGAAAAAAAAGATTTCAATGTTGTGAAGGTTAACAGATTGAGATGTTTACACACGAGGTGTCTTTAGCCTACACAAGGTTTTTCTCCAAATAAGCTTTCTCTTCTGATATCTCTGGATTTTGACTTGGCAAGTTTATTTACGTCCCGCCGCCCTTGGCAGGAGTATAAATGTGTGGTCTAATAAAAGTTCCTTTTAATCGGAGTTTTTAAGAAAGCTTTTCAAAGCCCAAATCTTGGCTTATACAATTTTAGCATATTTTGTTGTTTGTCAGTTAGCGTCACTTAGCAGTTTGTAGTAAATCCAACATTAACAATTTCGTGTTAGTGGGAAAGTCGATTTATCGGGGTTCCACTGTACTTATCTTGGGAGACGACTAAATACATAGAATGAATGAGACCATTTACTTATTCCAACATTTACTTATTTAAACAAATTCTAAAGTTTGACAAACTTGCCCCTTCAATAATACTTATTCTAAAAAAATATATTCAGTTTTTTTTTATTCGCATTCATCTTTTTTTTACCCCAATTCTGATCAAACTGACACCCTCGTTGGAAAAAAAACATAAAGATAATTCTGCAATTAACCGAAAGCGAATAAAAACCCTCCCTTTTCCCTTTTCAATACCAACACCGTTTTATAAGGAAAACCTTACCTGAACTAGCAGCAGAAATTCCTTCATCTTCAAACTGTGGGAGATTGGACGTATTTGATTGTATGTTTACAAATTATAAAACGTTATAAATGTTTTATTGAACATCACGAACTTTCCCAATTATCATTTGAAATGATGATTATTTATCATGAAGATGTTTTTCATTTGGGGACATTTGTTTTCTTTACTCGCAGAGAGACCAGAGGTGTACGTTTATGGATATTATACTCTAAAAAAGTTTGTCTATCCAAAACCACATGTCTGACTTTTCCTTTTGATTGTATGTTTACAAATTATAAAACGTTATAAATGTTTTATTGAACATCACGAACTTTCCCAATTATCATTTGAAATGATGATTATTTATCATGAAGATGTTTTTCATTTGGGGACATTTGTTTTCTTTACTCGCAGAGAGACCAGAGGTGTACGTTTATGGATATTATACTCTAAAAAAGTTTGTCTATCCAAAACCACATGTCTGACTTTTCCTTGCTGCTACAAAATTCTCAACTTTGATAACAGAATCTCTCGCGCTTCTTGATTAGTGTATATAACAATGTAGCAGTGGGACACTAAGACTCACTTAAAATTAACACCATGAAATACCCCCTACCGCATTCCGCCCACTTAGTTATGTTAAATCAGAGGGATGGAAAAAAATCGTGATTTGTAAAGCTAGCTAACAATAGAGGTAGCCCGGCTCCCAGTGATTGTTAATTAAAAACTAGATTTGTAAAAACAGATTTAAGACTTAAGATTTTCTAAATAGAATAGTATTTGGACAATGTCATGACAATACGTAGATAAATTCGTAATGAAAACATATGAAAGGCCTTGGTAACAGCTATGACGTCACAACAGATAATAATAAGGAAAGATCCCCACCCCCAGGAGTGTCCATTTCCCTCAGTCTGGGCTGAGTGGGTTGGGATAAAAAGGATTGAATTCTTTCTTTGGAGCAAACAGCATTTTCCCATGACACCAGGACACATATGGCCTGTTTTGATTGGCCACGGAATCATTTTGTTGACGATAACAACTATAAATAAGGTCAAGTGAAGATAAAATTCCACAGGGATCCACAGCTTGGTTATGGTCTATCTTTTCACAGGGATCCCGATAGCTTGAAGATGGTCTTTTTTTTCACAGGGATCCCGATAACATTCTCGATTATGCTAGCATTTTTGGCATTTTTTGTGGAAACAATGTTTTTTTTTTGCTTGAAAAAGAATTGCTAGAATTTTTTGTCATTTTTCAAGACTGATCCAGAGTTCAGTTTTTCTCCTGCAACAGGGGTGCGAGCACTGGGGGAGAAGGGACATAAGGGATATAAGGGTGATCTAAATCACCCTAATATTATATGAAGTACAGTATTACCTTTTGGTAGCGAGATGATTGTAATTATCTGAAAAAAAAAATAAATCATATTGGTAAGCAGTTTTAAATTGAACGATGAAATGTGAAACATCCTAGACTATGCAAAGCTCGATACAAAGGTGGTGAATTGGAAGGATTGGAAAAAAAAGATTTCAATGTTGTGAAGGTTAATAGATTGAGATGTTTACACACGAGGTGTCTTTAGCCTACACAAGGTTTTTTTTCCAAATAAGCTTTCTCTTCTGATATCTCTGGATTTCGACTTGGCAAGTTTATTTACGTCCCGCCGCCCTTAGCAGGAGTATAAATGTGTGGTCTAATAAAAGTTCCTTTTAATCGGAGTTTTTAAGAAAGCTTTTCAAAGCCCAAATCTTGGCTTATACAATTTTAGCATATTTTGTTGTTTGTCAGTTAGCGTCATTTAGCAGTTTGTAGTAAATCCAACATTAACAATTTCGTGTTAGTGGGAAAGTCGATTTATCGGGGTTCCACTGTACCTATCTTGGGAGACGACTAAATACATAGAATGAATGAGACCATTTACTTATTCCAACATTTACTTATTTAAACAAATTCTAAAGTTTGACAAACTTGCCCCTTCAATAATACTTATTCTAAAAAATATATTCAGTTTTTTTTTTATTCGCATTCATCTTTTTTTACCCCAATTCTGATCAAACTGACACCCTCGTTGGAAAAAAAAACATAAAGATAATTCTGCAATTAACCGAAAGCGAATAAAAACCCTCCCTTTTCCCTTTTCAATACCAACACCGTTTTATAAGGAAAACCTTACCTGAACTAGCAGCAGAAATTCCTTCATCTTCAAACTGTGGGAGATTGGACGTATTTGATTTTATGTTTACAAATTATAAAACGTTATAAATGTTTTATTGAACATCACGAACTTCCCCAATTATCATTTGAAATGATGATTATTTATCATGAATATGTTTTTCATTTGGGGACATTTGTTTTCTTTACTCGCAGAGAGACCAGAGGTGTACGTTTATGGATATTATACTCTAAAAAGTTTGTCTATCCAAAACCACATGTCTGACTTTTCCTTGCCTGCTACAAAATTCTCAACTTTGATAACAGAATCTCTCGCGCTTCTTGATTAGTGTATATAACAATGTAGCAGTGGGACACTAAGACTCACTTAAAATTAACACCATGAAAGACTAATACCCCCTACCGCATTCCGCCCACTTAGTTATGTTAAATCAGAGGGATGGAAAAAAATCGTGATTTGTAAAGCTAGCTAACAATAGAGGTAGCCCGGCTCCCAGTGATTGTTAATTAAAAACTAGATTTGTAAAAACAGATTTAAGACTTAAGATTTTCTAAATAGAATAGTATTTGGACAATGTCATGACAATACGTAGATAAATTCATAATGAAAACATATGAAAGGCCTTGGTAACAGCTATGACGTCACAACAGATAATAATAAGGAAAGATCCCCACCCCCAGGAGTGTCCATTTCCCTCAGTCTGGGCTGAGTGGGTTGGGATAAAAAGGATTGAATTCTTTCTTTGGAGCAAACAGCATTTTCATCCCCATGACACCAGGACACATATGGCCTGTTTTGATTGGCCACTGAATCATTTTGTTGACGATAACAACTATAAATAAGGTCAAGTGAAGATAAAATTCCACAGGGATCCACAGCTTGGTGATGGTCTATCTATTCACAGGGATCCCGATAACTTGAAGATGGTCTTTTTTTTTCACAGGGATCCCGATAACATTCTCGATTATGCTAGCATTTTTGGCATTTTTTGTGGAAACAATGTTTTTTTTTCCTTGAAAAAGAATTGCTAGAATTTTCTGTCATTTTTCAAGACTGATCCAGAGTTCAGTTTTTCTCCTGCAACAGGGGTGCGAGCACTGGGGGAGAAGGGACATGAATGCCTCCCCCCCCCCCCTTTCTGCCCCATCCTCCCCTCCCCCTTTATTTCGAGGGCTGACTACAGCTCTAGTGGTAGCAACGAATCGACTAGCAGTGGTGTGTTTCTGGGTACCCTGTGGTTTTTACCATGTTGTGAATCCAACATGGCGGCTAACAATTGTGCGCGAGCGACAAGAAGACATGGCTGAGGCAGATTCGCTGCCTCCAGTGCGATACTGGGGGCTGGATCCACTTTTTTGGATCCACAGAAAGATGTTTATTGTGGAGATTTTGAAGCTTACAGAGATATCTGAATATAAAGGTATATTTTCCTACGAAGATCTGGCACGCGTCTTTGCATTTTTCTTTGCGTGCGCAAGTTGATAACATTGTTTGTTGTTCTACAGGATTTTATGCAATAAACAGACACCCTTTTTCTCGGGTCGAGATTGTGGGATACGTTATCAGTTTGCACGAAAGAGAACGACTTATTACTTATGGAGGTACTTGTTGTATTTAAGCTTACATTATTAATTAATTGATAGCACTTGATGACAATCTTAATTAAGTTTTTTACTTAACTTGATCAAAACCGGTTATCAGGTTATATCGATGTAAAAAAGCTTTTAGACATTGGATTCTGGGCGTTGACTTAGGAAAATTGACTTCAAACGTTTTACAAGCAAATTAATTTAGTTGTCGTTTAGCTATGTTATTTTGTTGTTATCAAGGTGTATACCCAGAATATATTTGCTGGGGGTGCGCAGTCACAGGAATCATATGAAAAACAGATAGTATTGAATGATCCTTCAATAAAAATAGACCGACTTTTCGGCAGCCAAGGCAAGAGGGGTGCACGCAACCTAATATCTGATTCCAATTGATTTGCTAATTCTCAACACAAGACAACAATCAATTTATGAATTGAAATTTGCAGAAACAGTTATTTTTTACCCATATTAGCATTTTTAAATACTAATCAGAAGCATATATTAACTAAATTTAAATAAGCAGGTCATCTTTGTCATATGAGCGGTAACAACAGTCTTTATAGTAAAAATATAAGCCAATATCGTACTATGGTATACTATAGTGCTGTTGGACATTATTTTGTTTCTGTATGGATGATTTGCCAGTGGATGATGGCTCAGGGTCTATTGACTGCTGTCAGTGGCAAAAAGACGACCCAGATGAAGACAGAATCACGTTAGAGCTTGGAGAACTCATCTGTGTTCAGGGAAAAATCACAGCTTTTCGTGAAAAACGTCAGATCACAGTAGATTTTATTTGTATCCTTTGTATTTTGGGGTGCACAACCTGTACACCCAGCTGTTTACTCACCTGGATTTTGGCTAGAATATAAACTGGTTTGACCCCAAGTAGCTTCCTGCTCCAGGCTATGACCAACCCAAGTTGACCAAAAGAGCTTATAATAGGAACAACATGATTAACTCTAAAAGAACAGGTTACTAGGCACCCACCAATCAAGACTTTCCCAACTTCAAGAAATAAAATCTATTAGAATTGACAGAAATTTAGATCATTTGTATAATGGTATCGTATAATATTTGTTGAGGATAAATTTATCAATCACCATTTTAAAAATCTTATGCTGATGTCAATGCCATAAAATCCAAAATTAAATTTTTAGATATTCAAGCTAATTTGAAATTGTCACTATTAATAATAGACAAAGTGCCCCCATCAGTATATGTAAATTTTGTTTCTACTTGCTGCTTCATAGGTCGTCATAAAATAATATGTGAAAAAGAGCTGTTCCCCCCCTCTTTTGGGTGTTTTAAAATTTTCAGTGTCCTTTCTACCCCTCTCACCCAATATCTTCCTTTCCACTTCAGGGTATTTAATGAACACTCACCTTAGTAAGGTTAAGTTAGTAAGTTTTAAGTTATTTTCAATCTTGACCATTTAAAAGACCCTCTAGAGGATAAAAATTCAGAAGTACTTTTCTGGTTAGATGTGCTACATCTCCGTAAAACAGTCTACAGTAAACCCTTTAATCCCTCTGGGGAGTTGAATAGCTCTGAGGGATCATTGCCCACCCTCAAAGACCTCGCCCAGCATATAAGGGGACTTTTGAAGGATGGGAATATTGGATTTAGAAGTATCTGTTCTCAGAAGAAAGTTCAGGAATTAGCAGAATTGGTTCAAGTCACTGGAGATGGGACAAAGGTTGGTATTTTTCACCATTAATATGACAATTGAGTTTTACCAAGTTTTGAAAAAGAAAATGCAGTTCCTTAGGGACACATTCAGACCTTTAAACACCAGTTTACATGGAACAGGCCAAATAATGAGTTGCATATCTCAATTCTGTTATCTCAAATCTGTTAATTGAGGTGACAGTATTAAGCATTTTTTTTTTGTTAACAGGTCAGAATTTCTCCTGGATTTGCACCTGAAACTGTTACCTGTTACCCAAGTAAAGTTAGACTTGCTACTCTTGTGTGCCCCAGATAACTCACTTTTAATCCTGTTAAGCAGGAGCCTGGAAGTAAAATAAGTGTCCAGCCTCAAAATAAGCACTTTCGAAGTAGTGCCCCGCCAAAACCAAAACAAATTTAAATATCTGCCCTTGGGACTAGAAAATGACCATTTATTGTAATATATAGTTCTATGCTTTATTCCTATAAACATCTGATATTATATCATATGTCTACTGCAAATATCTGATGGCATTTTAAGAAATCTACAGAGCCATAGCAGGCTACGTAAGATTGCGCGGCGGACACGATGCAGAGGCAATCAATCAATCAATCAATCAATCAATATATTTTATTTGGTACCCTTATACATGATTATATATCAGGTGTTTTTCCAAATAGTTAAGATAAAAAGGAGGTTGTCATTATCCGTGGTGTGCATTTATTCTTTTAGGCATTCAAATCTTTTTCTTGTGCAGTCAAAAATATATTTTGCAGTTTCCCTGTTAATGATCTCGTTTCTTTGATCCATGGTAATAATAAAAAGGAAAGCTCTTTCAGATGTCATTGCATTTAAGTTGATATTAGTTTTGTCTTTGATAACACTATAGTATGCCTTTCTAATCGCGTTGTATGTAGGGCATTTTACAAGAAAGTGTTCTTCGTTTTCTATTCCATTTTTGCAAATCGTGCACCTCCTCTCATTTGGGGGCACATATGGTTTGGCATGTCTACCTGTTTCGATGGCCAAATTATGATTGCTTAGTCTTAATTTTGTGACGGCAATTCTGTGTTGTACATTATTAATTTGGGTAAGATATTTTTCAAGTTCGTAGACCACCTTGAAGGTCCTGAAAGTTCGCAATTTATTCTTTTGGCGTGGGTCTCTTCTACTATCATTGTGAATCTCACTTAGCCACACCTGTCGCTCGATATCTTCAAAGCGCATCTTTATTAAATTTATAGACGTGTTTGGGGCATCAAGCCATATATAGCCCAAGCCTGCTCGATCTAAAATGTTTTTCAGTTTGTGCACCCAAGTTACCTTGCTGTTATTTTCTAAAGAATCTAGGAAAGCCAACACAGCAAGTTTACTGTGGTCAGAATTTATCATTTTTTGCCAATATTTTATTGCTCTACATTTGGCTTTTAAACGCATTGGAAATCTACCGACCTCGGATCTACATGCATTAGAGGCATTAAGAAGACATTGTGGGGGGGGGGGGGGGGGGACAAAGCCATTTCCCTACGGTTATTTACCCACAATTTTTAAAAACATTGCCGGGGGGGACGGATAGATAGATATTTTATTCATGGCACCTCATAAAACATTTACAAGTGTAGATCCATTAAATAATAAATAGATGATATTGCCTGATGTTGCCATGTTTTGCTTACTTTACCTTTTTGCATTTTTTTAATTCTTGTTGTTTTAGGGGGTACATGCCCCCAGCGTCTCACCTCCTGCTGCAGCCATGATTTGACATGCATATTGTTTTTTGCTGACTCTCTAAAAGGTTGACTCAAACTCAACTGCTACGACCATCAGAAAAGCTTTAAGGCTCTTGGAAAAGGATGGTGCGATATACCACAGAGATGCCTCTGATAACTATGAGGTAACAGTGTTTTTTTTACCCCTAAACATACTCTTTAATATATCAGCCCTAGACGGGTACACAGTCAGATTTTATTGAGGGGAGCCATGTAAAAAGTTCTTGATTTTATCTATGTGGAAAATAAAAATTTAGTGATTCTTCAAGGTGAAGCTTGGTTTTTGAGAAGCTTTCACAACCCTCCAAATGTGAAGGGGGGGGGGGGGGGGGCACAATATAAAAACCTTTAGAAAATGGGCCATACCCCTACTTGTCATTTCCTTAAAACTTTTGAAAATATTATTTTGTGGCATGTGCCCCCAGTGCCAAAAACAGTTCTCTAAAAAAAGAGGCCACTATTCTACACACCCCATAAAAGTAGAAAAAGTCGATTGTTAAATTCTCAACCTACCTTGAGTATTTTTAAATAAAAATCCTAATGCTGCTAATTGTGGTTGTTTTTGTAGGTCATAACTCATTCAAAGCATTTGGCTCCTGCCATACTTAATATTGTACAGCATTGCACTAAAGGTATGTAAAAATGATATCTACTATTATAATAAGATTGAGGTTTATACGTTGCTGTATAAATTTCTCATGAAGATTTGTCTGCAAACTTCTTAGTGCTCTTTACTAAAGCATTATTGCTGCTAGCAGTCTTTTTCACTTTAAATTTTTATCACAAAAGGGAAAATGCCACAACTACTGGCACTTGAATTGGGGTATTTTGTTTTGCAATTTAGCATTAAAAACAAAGGTGCAATATCTATATTCTCCAAGTTTGCCAGTTTAATTGTGTACTGTCGCAGGTCCATAGGATTTAAATCAGGGGACAGAAAAGGGGGGGGGGGGGGAGGAGGGTATGTTTGGTCTTTTCTTTCTCTTGGCTCACTTTATGTTTGACTTTTTTTTCATTAAAGTGGTCGGGGGTTTTTTCGTCCCCCATCCCTTTGGCTACGGGCCTGCGTCTATTTGAGGTCGGCGGCAGCCCGCGTCTTTTTGGGGTCGGCTGCGGCCTGGGTCTATTTGGTGTCGTGTATTTAGCCCTTTGCCTCTGCCCTATACCCCTGTGTGTAACGTCTTTGTTGGCTCTTATTTTTGGTTTAGATCACTCTGTTACCGTAAATGATCTAATAAACGCTCGGGGCGTTTATTAGGTCATTTAGGGTGTGTCGATACGTCCTTCATGTGCACCGCAACCAACTAATAATAATAATAATGTCTGTCATCATCATTATTATTATTATTATTATTATTATTATTATTATTATTATTATTATTATTATTATTATTATTATTATTATTATTATTATTATATTGATGAGGCCGTTCATCCCCGTTGGAATATCTTTAATCTACCATCACGCAAATCTGGCAAACAGTTCATTGGAGAATTAGTATTCTGGCTCAAGCAATTTAACTCCAACGCAGACCTAAATTCAATTGCTTTGAAAGCCTTTATGATACTCCCTTCGTTAATTCTACAAAAACCCTCCGCTACCTCTAAAAGCAAAGAACATAGTGCGGCAATAGAGCGGGTTTCTCTTTGGAAACAGGGTGACTTAAATATATTGATGAAGGAAATACGATTCATCCAAAGTAGATTTGTGAACTCCAAAAAAGCCAGGTCTGTCGAAGATATTTCAAGAACTTTTGCAAAGTTAATCTTTCAAGGGAAACTTTCGGCAGCGATCGAAATGTTGGACAGGGAGAATTCATCGGGTTTACTGAAACTGTCTGATGACGTGTTAACCCAACTGAAGGAGAAACACCCATCCCTCGCTGAGATCGGTGAGGAGAGTCTCTTGCATGGTCCCACGGGTCTTGTTCCACCAGTTATATTCGATCTAATAGATGAGCAGCGGATCTTTGACTCCGCCCTTAAACCAAAAGGCTCTGCGGGCCCCTCGGGCATGGATGCTGAACTGTACCGTCGAATTCTCTGTTCTAAGAATTTTGCTACAGAAGGAAAGACGCTGAGGGAAGAGATCGCTATTATGACTAGAAATCTGTTGAAATTTAACTACCAGCCATCTCTACTCGAAGCCTACACTGCCTGCAGGGGAATACCGCTGGACAAGAACCCAGAAGTCAGACCGATTGGAGTTGGAGAGGTGTTGCGCCGCATTATGGGTAAAACTGCCTCATCCACGTTTAAGGAGGAAATAAAGGAAGCAGCTGGTCCTCTGCAAGTATGCGCAGGACATAGTGCTGGTGTAGAAGCAGCAATCCATGCGATGAGTCAGGTGTTTTATGAGGAAGAGTCGGATGTAGTCTTATTAATCGACGCAACAAACGCCTTCAATCAGATGAACAGGGCGGTGGCTATGCATAATTTAAGAATCTCGTGTAAAGAGATTGCTTTGTATGTTATTAACACATACAGAAGCCCCGCTAGACTGTTTATTAACGGCGGAGAGGAAATTCTTTCACAAGAGGGTACAATCCAAGGCGACCCGTTAGCAATGCCATGGTATGCAATCAACACGGTTCACATGATCCGTATATCACCAACACCTACAGAAGCCCCGCTAGATTGTTCATTAGTGGCGGAGGCGAGATCCTTTCACAAGAGGGTACTACCCAAGGCGACCCGTTAGCAATGCCTTGGTATGCAATCAACACAGTGCACATGATTCAAAGCCTTAGGAATTTGATACCACAAGTCAAACAAGTCTGGCTAGCATATGATTCTGCAGGAGGAGGGAGCATCGAATCACTTTATCAATGGTATAAGTGTTTATGCCAAGAAGGGAGTAAATATGGATACATCGTAAATGGAGCCAAAAGCTGGTTAATTGTCAAGTCGGGCGAACTTACAGAGAAAGCAGAGAGGATATTCGGAAATGAAGTTAACCACCTTGTCTTCTGCACAGGGGGGCATTGGAATACCAGATCTAAAACGTGAAGCCCCAGAACAGTTCAAAGCCTCTTCTGATATCACTGCGATTCACGTTGATTCCATTGTTGCGCAGAGCTAGAGTATGCCGCTAATGAGCAATTAGAAGAGTTGAAAAGGGATATTAATACCCAGAGGAGAGCTAGTGCAAAGTCGAGAAGAGACCGGATTGACGAATCGTTATCCCCTTACTTACTCCATGGGGTGCAGCAGACGAGAGACAAAGAAGCAAGTTCATGGCTAAATGCTACCCCAATCGAAGTATGGCTTGGCGTTGAATAAGCAGGAGTTTAGAGACTCTGTCTTCGATATAACTTGCCTCTTTCAAATCTCCCTAGCTTTTGTGCCTGCGGTGAACGCTTCACAGTCAGCCATGCGTTATCCTGTAAGAAAAGAGGCTTTGTAGCTCAGAGGCATGACACCATCAGAGATCTCTTGACAGCTCACATAAGTAAAGTGTGCAAAAATGTAGAAACAGAGCCACTCTTGCAACCACTTGACAATGAAGTCTTTAACCTGCAATCCACTGTTACAAGCAAAGAAGCGAGGCTGGGTATAAAAGCAGGAGGGTTCTGGACACCAGGAGTTACAGCATTCTTTGATGTACGTGTGACGCATGTTAACTCCCAGTCTAACCAGAACAAACCCACAGAAACTATCTTCAGAGAACAAGAGAATGAGAAGAAGAGGAAATACAACCAGAGAATAATCAACGTAGAGATGGGAACTTTTACACCACTAGTTTTTGGCTCAAATGGAGGCATGGGGGTAGATTGTAAGAACTTTCTAAAATCCCTTGCAGAAAAACTGTCTATTAAGAACGACGAGGCTTATGCCAGTGTAATCTCTCATGGATACGTATCGGACTTTCTTTCGCAATTTTAAGAACAGTTCACAAATGTCACGTGAGGTTCAAGATTCCCGTTCAAATCACGCGATGTTTTAAATGATAATGATTTTATATTGTCCATAGCAGATGTTATGTAAGGCTGCCATATATATATTTTTTACTATTTTATAATTTTCTTCTATTTTTAAATCTTATTGTTATCAATTTTATAAACAAATTTTTGTAAATCATATTTTAGATTATAATGTTATAATGTTATATTTATTATTATTATTATTATTATTATTATTATTATTATTATTATTATTGTTATTGTTATTGTTATTGTTATTGTTGTTGTTATTGGTGTTGTTGTTGTTGTTGTTGTTATTATTTATTTATTTATTTTTTGCCTTCAATCAGCAGATTCCCCAGTCGAAGGGGTCCACTTCACAAGAATACAAGACGGCGTTCGCTCGAGTCATAAGTTTCGTCATGTCACCCGGGATCAGATCATGCATTCCCTACATCTGTTAGTCTGCGATAGTGAACTATTCCAGCCACAAGACAGGTTTTATTGTTTGCTCACTTGACAAAACCCAGGTCAAGTCTGCGTAATACCGTTTGGTTTATTTTTAATATCGGAAACTTTGGAAAATGTGAATATTTTGGAAAAATATAAATATGTAAATGTACAAAATCGACCTAATAGATCGGCGTGTATAGATCAACCTTTTCTTAGATTTCCTTTATTTGGCGTAGCGTTTTAGGAGCACCTGGTTGCCGAGCGAATATCGAAAGATTAACGCGAATGTGTCACGAGTGTGAGCCGAGATCCCGGGTAAAATGTTCGGTTTCCCCGACTCTTCGCCGAGCGCAGAATGTTATTTGATGTAGACACAAACGCGCATCGTGCATCAAGACTTCTAATGGAAAGTGGGTTTACGCGTTGCTACTAATAATGACTATAGTCATTACATGCGATTATATTGATAATTGCGCAACATAATTACAATAAATTATTATGATTACTGTATGCTTGTTACTCTAGTTTTATTCGTTCGGTAGTCTACGTATCTCCTGGCTTTGTTGGGTTTCAGGGCAGGTTTTGCTAGTTTTTGTATATCCACGGGAGAGCTAGCGCAATTGTAAGGGGCGCCCCGAGCGAGGTCATGGGCGGGCCGGAAAAAACAAACGGGAAAAATCGCCCGCCACCGACCCCATGACAATCTGAGTCGCCGGGTGTGAAGTCTCCCCTTGCAGCCGTTCTGGACTCGTCGCGCTAGACGGCGCTCAAATCCCAGTTACTGGACTAGTTACTAGACTACCGTGTGTGGCGAGCGCGTGTTCAATGTCAAAAGGCTATCGAATCGTTGTGTTTTCGCGAATAAAAAAAAACTGCTCTGAAACACAACAAATTAAAACCGCCAGCTACGCAGACTATCCGTTCGACTACCTTAACAGCAGGTAGACCAAAGCAAGTGCTTTGTCATGCCTTTGAAACTCCAACTTTTAATTCCCAATCTGGTAAAGATGTCAAAGATTGAAAAAATATTATATAACAGTAAGAAAACTATGGCGAATGTTGTAAAAAAAAAAGACAAAATCACGCTCAAGAGAGATTTGATAGCTTTTGATATTTTATTGTAGAGACAACTGATTTTGTAAGAAGGATAAATAAAAATGCCGCTTTAAATGTAAAGCTCGTTAACCCAAATGGTACGAAAAGAGAAAGGTTCCTGGCCATTCTACACATCCGCTTATTTTTCCCGAATTTTTTAACGTTGATACTTGTCATTATTCTGTGAGAAAGGGCTGCTAAGTCCGCGCGTTCTTACTAAATACCCGTGTATTACATGTTGCTAATAGGGAAGGGTCACAGAGGATAAAACAGACACATGTCAGTTGTGACCTGGACCTGTTTTGCCACGAAAGCGCGATCATAAAAACGTGATTGATAATTCATGGTTTTGTGCCGTTAAATATTCATTCCTTTGCTCTTTGTTTCATCACTTGGACCTTGTCTCAGTTCGACTGTTGTGTCTTCGCGGAACGTGTCCCACAAGGTGAGGCTTGAACATCGTTTTACAATGATATTTGTAAATTAGTATTCGCTAAAGTTTATTAAGAATCAGGACATTAAAAATACGTCTTTTTTTTGCTAAATGTCTAAAAAGATGTCTAATAAGATATCGAAAAAAGGGGGACAAAAACTTGGCATCAGATATAGCTGCGCTCATTTTTTTTTTACTGGAAAGTCGTTGCTCTTAATTGTTTCTATATCTTATTTCGAATGATTTGTAATGAAAGAACGTAATTTTTGCATAAATATGTCTGTCCTTCGAGCATTCTTTTTTCAAAATTGCGTTATTTTGCACAATGTTTTTTTTTAAAAATTGCAATGGTTATTTCTGAAAAAAATAATCGGTAAGATGCAACTATTCTAATCGAATGCCTCCCTGATTTATTTTTCTAAAATATATGTTTATGATTTTGCGAGAAAAAAAACTGAAGACTTAATGTATGGTGTTTTCGACTTGCTCATTTTGAATATACCAAGCCAAAAATTCAATTACAATACAATTATAATTAATGGAAGTACATTTGCATCATAAAAATGCATTCAAAAACTTTCAGAAAAAATATAGCGAACCCATAACCACTTGCGCTATGAGGCCGTGACCACTTGTTCAACGGACAAAAACGAGATTCATGGATCGTTTTCTTATAGTGGGGGCTCTGTGTAATTTGAGGGCGAAAACGAGGCTTCGAGGAGGAAGTGCATTTGTCTTTTCCAGGGTTTTTAGCCGTCGCTACAACTTTTCTTTTTTTTTTTTCTCCCAAGTCCATTAGATTTGCGGAACGCGGATCGAGATGGCCTGGACACTAGTCCTGCTTGTCCTGTTAGGGACATCAAGTTGTTTAGACGCAAAGGGTAAGCATAGGGGTACCACAGGTATACCATGGGTTGACCAAAGCCAAAAGAATGTGTAACACAGGCGTACTACAGTTATTACTAGCAAACCAGCGTGACAAAGAAATGCTTCAGTGCACGAGGGAATCCTTATAACTTATAAAATTCCTTCACCCTTGTCAGCCACACCTTTGTTATTATGTTTTATATCTTATTGGAAGGCACATAATGCGTAATAACTATCGAAATAACTATCTAAAACCAAAGTTTAATATTTTATTTACCAAATTCTACGAGAAAATATCGCGTTGGCTTACCCAATTCAGCCGACGGAAATGGATGCTTTTTGATACTTGGTACTTTGCTAGGATGACAAAATGGCGGCAGACAGAGGATTTTTAAGGCGTTCGTTTGACCAATGTTCTTGTCTTTGTGGCCACGGAAGCGTACTATAATGCCTTAATGTTGTCTTTGTTGTTCTGTTCTCTTTACTCAGAGCTGCACAAGAAGATTGACATCAGCGCGCTGCTAGAGAGCGGCTCAGGAAGCGGAGAGGAAGGGTCCAGTGGCAGCGGTTCAGCGCCAGAACCCGTGCGCGACCAGGATGTCGACTGGAAGCAGTGTGAGTAATAATAATTGCCTTCCGGAAGCATGGTTTACATAGTTTCCACTGATAATGCCTGGAAATTCCATGATTATTATTTTGGCGATCCGATCTTCAAACACAAAGTCTTACTTTCTATAGGATTAATTTTGTGTTGCAGTTAAGATCAAGCCCGAGCAATGCTTGGACAAAGGCGAGAACTGTACAGGAGATCCTGAGCAATGCCAAGAGAACTGGCAAGAAATGGTGGTCCAATGTCCCTTTAGCTGCCGTTTCTGCTCCCAGAGATGTGAGTAGCAATACCTTCGTCAAACAAATGTTGTTCTATATCTAAGGAAATATCATGCGTGTGTTGACTTTTGTCTGTGGGAAACTAGAGCGAGCGAAGGGAGGTGGCTTTTGGAATAAAACCTGAGCTTTCCTGTGTGTGGCCTATTCAAAATGGTCGCATCGAAAGACTTAGGGAAAAATACCTTTCTTATAAGCTAAGGAGGCATTTAGCATAGCACCAATGATAATGGGTTCTCCCTCAATCCATCACGGTGATCTGGCATTTCTAAGTAATTGTCATACCGTTGGGAAAACTCCTAGATGCGCCCATGTGAGCCTGGCTTTCACTGTATATAAAGCATCCCGTATAATAATGCATGGTTTTGTTTTGTGTGGCAACAGCTATAGACGATGTGACTGAGTGCACAGATGCGCGAGGCGCTGCGTGCAAAGACTGGGCCGACAACAGGAATGACTGTCTGCGCTTTCCTCAGTTCATGTCCACGGAATGCACCAAGTCCTGCAAACTCTGCGGAAAAGGTACGGTGGAGGAGAAATGAAGAGCACATTGGCCACTGTCGCGGACTCGATATGACGTTTCAAATAGGCTCATTTCCGACAGCCATAGTAGAAATTGTTGCTTCTTTTGTATCAGTTGCCATGTCGGCGGATCAAGATTTAGAAAAGAGGTTGGATAAGAGGGTCCGTACATGAATCAGAGAGCAGATGTCTATCCATACCCCCCTATCTGCTTTTACAACCTTGTTCGGTTGTCAATAATACAAAGAGCAGTTTCCTTTAGTGTTTTTCACGCAAAATAATGATGCGCCCAGTTGAGGCCTTTGTATTCTTTTTTTGGCCACGCGTGACCTGGACAAGAGGAGTGGATGTTTAACAGCCAACTTTTCTGCGCGAAGGAAATGTTAACGTAGCTCCTCGCAGCGTACTAATGGTCTACAAACGGCGTAATCAGCAATGTTACATGTTTTCCAAAACAATGCTACCGCTATTTATCCGATGCCGATGAACAAAGAATAGGTACCCAGATAATAGAACTTTATCAATACCAAAACCGCCTTTACTGCTTTTTTTAATATTTGTATTTTTCCTTGCAGAAACCAATGGGAAGAAGTTTGACAAAGACGTTAGATGTATTGAATGGGCCAAGAATGGCTACTGCAATGAGGGTGAACTTTACAAAGAGAAGTGCCCCCACAACTGCGAGGTCCACAAAAGTATTAAGAAGGAACCAAAGGGTCCTTATCCTTACCCAACTGAAAGCCTGTACCCCTACCAGTACTGGCAACTATACCCCGCCCCGGGACCAGCACCTTACCCACCATACCCATATCCCACAGCCGCACCTTACCCATATCAATACTCCCCCTACCCATACACCCCCTACCCACCACCACCATACCCAAACCCATACCCACAACCACCATACCCACCACCACCACCACCATACCCAAACCCATACCCACAACCACCATACCCACCACCACCAGCACCATGCTCTGGACCTGGACCATGCCCCTACCCAGGACCCCCACCACCACCCTACCCTGCACCTACGCTATACCCACCACCACCACCGCCATACCCAGAGCAAGTACCACCACCACCACCACCACCACCACCACCACCACCACCACCACCACCACCGTACCCCTACCCCGACCCCTACCCAGACGAGTCTGAGAATACAAAGCATAAGAGCAAAAAGCATGCCAAACACCATGAAAAACACCACAAAGAGAATCACTCTAAAAAATCTTAGGTGTTTAGAGTTATCGACAAATAGTTAAAGTATTATTTCACATCCTTTTATTTATTAAAAAGCTTCGAATCGATTATATCAATTGTTGCATCAAAGTAAAATACATAGTTTGGCATAGCAAATCTTATTATGTAATTGTCTGGCCTAGAAAATCTCATAATGTAAAAGAATTTATCTAGACGAAAACGTAAAATATAGTATATTCAATAAAAATCAGTTTTGTTATAGTGGACGTTTGTTGTGAAATATTCAATAACTTACGTTAGGAGTAGTTTGTTTTGGTGTTACTTTTCCATTGATAAGAAATAAACTTAGGAACGGAGGGGGGAGGAGGAGTTTTCAGTCGTGCATGTTTTTCTTTTGCTTGTTTCCAAGACGTGTTTAATTTATTTTAATCGTTGTATGCATTTTTCTGTGTGGTTTGGGTTGCAAGCATTTTTTCCAGGCTTTTTATCGCGTATGATTTTTTTTGTTCCTTACCCACCCCCCTTCACTTTTCTAATGGCCCGTCAGCCAGTCAGAGCGGGCAAAAGGGGCGCTGGCAAAGACATCATAATTATATATTTGCATTTCTTTTGAGAAGAATCTCATTTTTAGTTCAGGGGGGTGGGCGTAGGGTTCGCGCGCAACTCTTGTAACCACTACTCTAAGTGTTATTTGGTGGATCACAGCCGTATAATTCGATTCTTAGTGCTGGTCGCCGGAACCAGTTGGTTGGGTTAATGCGGATGTATTTCGCATGGATGGGGGCTG
Source organism: Nematostella vectensis (assembly GCF_932526225.1). Lineage (NCBI taxonomy): Eukaryota > Metazoa > Cnidaria > Anthozoa > Actiniaria > Edwardsiidae > Nematostella > Nematostella vectensis. The sequence goes on along the minus strand of NC_064040.1, from coordinate 10,673,488 downwards.
CAAAGACCAGCTCTGTCTGTCCATAGAAAACCTGACACGCACTGAAATCCTACAACACAAGAGATAAAGTGATGCTTAGTCGATACTTTTCTTGTCATAACAATACGATGCTCTCGCCTCGACAGTCAACACTTTAGTAGCAACGTTCAAAAACGTCTGCGTAACATTCAGTACTCCTGCTTCAAATAATCTTGCTGCAACATACAATACTTTCCAAGCAACACTCAATACTTCTGCTTCACCATTCAATACCTTTCTGGTAACACTCAATAACCCTGCCGCAAATACTGTTGTAGGAACATTTAATACCTCTCACAACACTCAAGAATTCTGCTGCAACACCAAACAATTCCACGCAACACTCAATACCCTGACTACAATATTTAATACCTTCCTTGCAAAACTCAATAATCCTGCTGCAAACCCGGTTGCAGCAACTTTCCTTTTCAACTCTCAATATTCTGGCTGCAACATTCAATAACCTCTTCGCAACACTCGAAACTCCTACGGCTAACCCTGTTGCAGCAACATTTAATACTTTCCCTTGCAACACTAAATACTCTGGCTACAACATTCAATGCCTTTCTCGCGACACTGAATACTCCTCACAACACTCAAGCAATACCTAAATACCTAGTAGTAGTAGAAGTAGCTACCTATGCTATTTGACAAATTCTTACCCTGGGTCTATTATCCACCCATCGTACGCCATCCAAACTCGACGAAAAATACAACGTCTTTACGCATGCGTGGTCATCCACCTTATCCCCGAGGACCCCCTGTATGATGACCTTTGATACAATCTTCTCCTGCCCGAATCGGACCTGGAAGTATGGGTTGCCTGTGTCGTTTGCCAAGGCTATCCACCCCTTTGCGTTAAGGCGACCGCTGTATGGTTGGTATGCGGGCTCGAACGAGGAAGCAGTAATGGCGTCGTCGGGTATGAGGTGGCTCTCCATGCCTAAGGCATTGCCGCGCTGGTTACAGTCTGTATTGGATTAATAAGTATAAGCAACATTGATGGATGAGAAGAGTTGGCTTTCGGATCGAGAGATCGAAAAACAACATATCCATCAAATCAATGGCCGTCTTCTAAATGGGCCTGGGGCGAGCGAGCGGGAGCCTGTGGTGTTTTAAAAACGCTAGGGCCTGAGACTGTTTCAAAATGGCGTCCTGCAAAATCGTATCTAACAGGAATTACTGCAAGTTTACGGCGACAAAAAAAGCGAAATATGATGTTTTATGTTTTAATAAGGAATTAATCGAGCGAGCTAGAAAAACGACAGTGTTTGAAAATAATCGGGATAAGATCCAGGAGCCTTTTCAGGACAAAAACCCAGGATGGGGGCCAGCAGTATTTTACTGAGAAAAGTTTCGATCTTTAGTAAATGGGTCACTAGATCTAAGCTCTTTTCATCAAATCAGCTTGATATCCGGTTCTCCAGTGGGTTTATTCGGAAATTACTGTTTTAAAAGTTTAAGGATTCCTGTGTCAAGCAAAAAAGCAAAAGACGGGGGGAGGGTCGGGGAAAAAGACACCTCCCCCTTATCTTGATTTTTTGCTTGACACAGGACTCTCAAAACCACTGGAAAGCCCGGCCAGCAGGCTATCTAAATATGCACCGAAAATTTAATCACCCTCACTGGCATCGACATTAATGACACCTCCCTCTCACCAGCCATTTTCTCCACGAGAAAGTACAAATTTCTCAGAAACAAACAATGCCAAATAAATGATTTTCTAAAGACCGGGGAAACTATACAAAGGAATCGCGGTCCACTGCATTTTTTTAGTATCCCTCTTTCTGTCATGGAGAAGACGTATATAGTACTAAGGAAAGTTGTCTTAAAAAATGGGAAAGTAATTCCATGTATAATAAATCAACGCTCTTACCTTCACAGTGTATTCCTGTGAAATTAGTCCCACATCTGCAGATGTAACCGGGACATGTAGCAATTGCTTCGCAAATCCCGCCATTCATGCAGGGCTGTAACGTACACGCATCGTAACCATGGCAACGAAGGCTTTCGATATATAGCACACCACTTTGAGTCGTGACGTCACACGGATTAGTTCTACGACTCCGCCCATTCAATTCACACTTGTGTGTCACGTGATAATAGTTAACGCTAAAGCATTGTGGGTAATACTCGCATTTGAATATGCAGCTCTCCTGTGTGACGTCATGAATGGTCCTTAGCACGTGACCCGAGATCAAAGTGTTAGAAGTTGAGCCAACAGTCCTGCAGTTCTCCTGTTCCTGCCCAGCAGTTGCCGCTAAAATGCGGGTTATGTTTATCACTAACGGCAAAAACATGGTATTCATAATTCACTCATTCAGCAAACTGAAAAAGAACACACCACAACTGCCAGTCTTGGGCTGATAAAAGGCAAGGTCAATGACATGACACTAAAACTAATGTGCAGTTGTTTTTGTGTGTCAACAGACAATTACAATACTTGGAACGCCTGTGGTTTTACACAAAAAAAGGCTAAATCAGGCGCTTCGCGTTTCTTCTTCCCACCAAAAGCAAGGAAACAACAGAACACACAAGACAGCAACATTTCCTGTCGAGCATGCCCGTTTGAGCCTCAATTTGGTCTGAAACCACAGGCCTCTCAAGTATTGTATTTCTAACCACGAAAAGTTCCATTAAGTGAAATAAAGTGAAATTATCTGTCTAAAAAATGTCGAGCCAAAGAGTCAATACAAAAAATAAATAAAGGAAAAAGGTTACATGGCCAGCCGAGTTTTCAGTCCCACTGTATCCGCTCAGGGACTAACGTTCCCGGGGGGGGGGGGGGGGGTGGGGTTAACGGACGGGGATCATCGTCGGGATTTTTTTAAAACAACCCTAAAAGATACTGAAGTGGGCGTGGTTAGGTATGAATTTACCCCCTTAAAGATACCGTGGGTTGTGTAACTTTTTCGCTAGTTAGTAATATAAAAACACCGATTGACACGTTTTAACGCTCTTTCATGAGCTACAAGTTATAAGAGCGATGACTGTTATAGCACCCTAAAAGATACCCCGGGCTCCAAATTTATCCCCCCCCCCTGGGGGCTAACGTTGCAAAAATTTAGTTGTTTTAGGCGAACGGTTCGCCTCAGTTTGTCATATTTTAAGCTTTAGGGGGTTCTCGCTGAAATGTGCATTGAATGTGCCTCAAACCGAGGCTCATACTGCAATGATTCCAGACGAAATTTCGTGTATTGAATATTATCTTTAATTTGTGTACCCAATATATCTGTAATAAAGCCAGTTTCTTGAAGTTGTTGACATGGATTGATCTGGTTCCGTTTATTTAGCCGTGATTCATAACAGTTTAGACAATTTTCCTCCCTTATCTCGGTTTACCTCCTCCCTGTGGGAAGGTGATTCGAGATGAGGGAGGAAAATCGCGTAAACTGTTATGAATCACGGCTAAAACGGAGCCAGATCAAATTAATCAAGATAATATTCGATACACGAACATTTCGTCTGGTTTGCCCGTGTTAGTACGTCCGCCCAGACTTGGTTGGTACTTCATATAGCCATAAATTAAGTGTGTCCTGGACACTACCCTAACCATTGTACCACCGCTTAATGTAACACTAACGCTTAATGTAACAAATCGCCGCTTAATGTAACACTAACGCTTGATGTAACAAAAATCGCCGCTTAATGTAACACTAACGCTTAATGTAACGACAACTCAACGCTTATTGTAATAAAACAGTTAACGCTTAACACATTGACCCCTTGACTGGCCTGTACCGGCTTTGAGAAGTACCCACAACCCAAAAAATTCATAAATAGAAAATAAACACAACAAGATAAAGATACTCAGGCATCAGTCTAAGGGATAAATGGTCTTGAAGATATGCATCCAACCAAGGTGTTGGCAACTACTCTTAAGCCAAATTATAGCACAGGTTCTTTGACAAATTTCAAATCGAACAAGGAAAGAAAAGCAGAATAACCCTCTCAATAAAACGCTCAAAATACCACACAAGGGAGAGAGATCAGCAAACACAGCTCGAGACACAAATAGATACCTTTATTCTGATCCCCCAGGTTCTTTTCCATGGCCTCAAAACACAATGTCCACACAAAAAATGTCCACTCCTTGAAGGCTTGTAAAACCACTTAGATGCCTTTACGGATTGCAAAGCATTCTGGAAGATCCAGGGGAAAATTCACGATTGGAGGGCCAGTCAACACTCCTCTCCCCAAAGTCAGATGTTTTTTTATAAGTCTTTTCACCCCGAAGCCAACATACAGACACAGAATAGCAGTGTAAACAATTTTGGAATCAATTTGGTTTTAGAAAAGACAGCATTTAGGAGAGATGTGGTGATTCATTAGAAAATTATTTTCTCATCGAGGCAAAGCCAAACTAGAAAAAATCATCATGAATCCACCTTTGCTTGCAAATAAGCAAGGCACTCAATTATTCCCCAATAGACTTCATGATGTCCTGAGACCTTCTCCTAATATGCTCATAGCTGTATTTTTGATGAAAAATACAAGCAACCATCAACTTGTGCTCGCTTCAGCACAACGACGAGGGATTAAAAGTGGGGACCGCAAAGCACTGTTGGAAAGCTTGGATACCGCTGACTAGGTGCAGCAGTGTTTGACTTTGACGGGCTGTATAAAACTCAGATTAGGGGGGGAGGTATCTGTTTTCAGTCTGTTTTTTGTAAATTCAGCTCAAAAATAGCCAGGAGTCAATGGGTTAATGTAACAAATTCTCAACGCTTAACACAATAACGGATGACTTAACGCTTAATGTAAGAACACTCGACGCTAAATGTAATAACCATAAATTTAACTAAGGACGAAAATACTCATATCTCATGATTAAAACATCATCGGACAACCCAAATTGGAGCATGTCATGTAGGTGTCAAGGGGGATGAATAAACAGTCATGTGAGGTTTGACGTCATCGATGACGTCATTAAAACGAAAATACTCATATCTCGGGATACAAATATCGTCGGGCAACCACACTTGGAGAATGTCATGTAGGTGTCAAGGGGGATGCATAAATAGTCATGTGAGGTGTGACGTCATTGATGACGTCATTAAAGCTAAAATACACATATCTCGGGATAACTATCGTTAGGTTTCCGCCCTGGTATAAATGAGTTTTGAATGACAATCAAGCAAGGAACGATTCGGAAGTGTTTTTTTTTATTTTACCCGCGCTGTGTACTTAAACATAAAACGAAAAGGCGACATTTGTCGCTAACCAATTTACTCTAATTTCGTCGTATTTTTTAGGGGTAGCAGTTTTTTAATCGCAATCGCTCATCGACTTGCTCGCAAGTACTCGCAATGGTCGGACATGCTTGGCTAGTTTAATTCGAGTGCTTGGTTCTTCCCGGACCGTCAAATGTTCCTTCAAAATGCTCGGCTCGGCTCGGCTCGTTGAAAATTTATTACATTAAGCGTCGATTTGTTGTTACATTAAGCGTTAGTGTTACCTTTAGCGGCGGTTTGTTACATTAAGCGTTAGTGTTACCTTAAGCGGCGATTTTTGTTACATTAAGCGTTAGTGTTACATGAAGCGGCAGTTGTTACATTAAGCGTTACTGTTACATTAAGCGGCAGTTGTTTCATTAAGCGGTGATACAACCCTAAACATATTGATGACTACATGAAGTAATAACTATCCACTTTCAAAAAGAAGCGACAGTTCATATAAAAAAGTATGGTGTAATGATTTAGCCATGATACATTAATTTTACTGGGACGACGTGCGAAATTGTTTTCACTTGTGATTTCAACTTCTGGATTAGCATATGAATTGTGCTCTAACAAAAAACTCCTTGAGAACTTTTTACATCTCAAGTATCCCATGGAAGTTCATATCGGCTTCAAATTTTCTGTCAATCACATCGAATTATTTGCTTGAGGATCTATCTACTTAGGTAAATATCTACATTTACGGGTTGTAAAACTAAAACTCTGCCAAAACTTAGATCAACATTTCATAACTGTGTCTGTCACACACTATGGAATTAGCAAAAAATATGGGAGAGTTCACCTCCTACAATGTTTGATGGAAAATTCTAGAGGCCGTGGAGTTATTCGGTATTCTCAACCATTCAAGATAAATAATTGATCTATTCATATGAATTAACAATTATTGTAGCATATTTGGATATTATTGATAGGCATCCCAGCGATTGGCTTCCAGGCTAGGAGAGGCCTATTTTCTTCATATATCGCTGAGCGAAATTTTAAAAAAAGGCCCCTAGTAGGGAAGCGATTGCTATAATCCGTTTTGGACTCTTTGTGGACAGCAAATATGGTGTCCAAGGGGTTCCCCTTTAGAAATCAGATTTCATCATTAAAAAAACAAAACAAAATAAAAGCAAAGAGAAGAACTGTAAAAAAGTGTTACAATTAAGTAACTTTGCAACACGTCCCATCAAAGCATGCGTTAGGGAATTTGATTAAAGAGAACATATGCGACTCATAAATGACGATGAAGTGATAAAACCATAGAAGTTACCAAAGCCTTGATTTTGGACTCGACGAACATTTTAGCCCCCTCCCTTTGGGTTTAGTCTATACCTGTGCAAACCGATCGAGGATGAGTGTTGATGAAAGCTAATTCAACTTCTACCAGCTCATTCTAAATGCCAAGACGCGTTGTTTTCTTGTGCTGGGATTTTAAGGGAGCAAAAAGGTTGCTCTTACTCGTCGCATCTGAGAGAACATGTTCAAGCTACCAGCTGTTCATGAGTAAACACCAGCGCTACAGCTGCATCGACGGCGATATGAATCTTGACGCTGTCAGACAAACGGGTATATTTGGCACGACAGAGCTGGACTTTGGCAAGGTGAGACAGTGGCTCGAATATGTCGGGAGGGGGGGGGGGGGGATCTGGAGGACATTATCTAGCGTAGCAAGAACCATTTTTTGCCAAATTTGGTTAGCAGGGAGGAGTGGGTTATCATATTGGGCTGATGGACAGCAATCGATGAGAGGCATACAGCGCGGGAAGTAGTATCACTTTAACGTCACGTAACAAACAGGATGAGGAAATAGACCTGTCTCTGGAACTTTATAAGTAGAGAATTTCCTCGTAAACTTGCAGGAATTCGTGTTTACTACGATTTTGCTGGCAGCCATGTTGGAAATGGAGCCTAGTCCCTATCGTTTTAGAATATCACAGGTCTCACGCGCGCTCGCCCCAGGCTCTTTGAGACCATTTAGAAAAACGACAGCTATTGATTGATATGATAATGGCTCACAGAGACAGTGCTGAAAACGTATGCGCATGCACGTGCTCTGGCGAAAACAAGCACAATCGTAGTGTTGAATCGTTCGAGAAAAGGTACGAAAGGCTGACTTCAGTCGCTGATTTGACTAACTGTACAGCATTAAAACCATACTGTACAAAAGATGACAGATTTGTGTGATAATGAGGGAGTCATAAAAAAAATTATAACCTTAGGTTTGGTCTAGTTTTCTTAGCATTCGCCAAAATTTGACAGCTCGCCGGTGAAAAGCCGCCATTTCAAAACAAAAAGGCTGGTTTAACCGCGCGGTACTGGAACTAGTCTTGCGTTTTTCAGCACTGGCGGTCACAGATCCACCTAAAGACTTTTTCACAGCGAAAATTAATCACCTTCCTAACAACCGAAAAGGGTGCATCAACCAGAGTGGAATTGGTTTTTAGACGTTATCACGTGATTTCTCATCTCGGCACATGAGTAATGGTTTCCGACCCCACTAGTAAGGCGCGTGACCTCAGGGCACGCGCCTTACTAGACTAGAGGATTGTCGTACACCAGGGGGGCCGGTTGCACAAAGCCTGAATAAGTTATCCGCCGGATAGGCTTTATCCACCTGATAAAATCCCTATTCAGCGGATAGTTATCCGGCGGATGAAATAGCGTTGCACAAAGCGTGGATAGAACGCTGGATAACTATCCGCTGAATATCCATCATTTGCCACTAAATGGCTTCCCGTTTCCATGGTAAATATGCAAAGCGCGCGCTGTTTATCCTTCAAACAAAATGGCGGCGATAGCGCTTCAAAAAATGCCAAAACCAAACGGTTTTTTTGAGGCAAAGTTAACGTAAATCATGGAATGATCAAAGGGGATAGTGATTCGCTTCTTTCTGTCTTTAGGAGTCACATTTCTCGACAGAACGAGCAATGTAGATTGATTCCAGTCCTGCCATTTCGTAGTTCATTGTGAGTTTTCCAACCGTAAAATTCGTCGTTTGCATGGGTTTCAACCTTTTGCACTGTGTCTGAAATTAATCTAAAGTCTGACAATAAATTAGAAAGCAAGACGCCATTTTGTTTTTACTTCTCATTTATTCGGTGGATAAGACTTTATCCTACCTCTATCATCCGGATAACTTTAACCGCTGGATAACTTTTATTATGTAGTCCCAGAAAATATTCATACCCCCCCCCCCCCCCCCCCCCTATTGAGGGGGTCGGAGGTATGACCCCCACCCCTCTGAATTTTCCAACCTCTGGAAAAAGATAAATACAGTAACTGTTAAGCAAAAAGGGCATTTTACCCCCCCCCCCCCTCCCCTCTGGAAATTCCGGGGCGTCTGAACCCCCCACCCCCCCGGGCTATGTATATTTTCTGGAACTACACATTCGGGCTTTGTGCAACCTAATCACGTCACTCGGATAACTTTTATCCGCTGGATAAAAATTTAACCGGTGGATAAGACGTATCTAAGCTTCTACACTCCGCTACACAATTAAGCAATAAAAAAGCATATCCCGTGTCTGTCTAGGTTTTTACAGACACGCGGGCGATATGTTGGGAGAATTGATAAAAAACTTGAAAGCCGCGAGCTTCGTTCTGGTAAAAGTTCAAATCGTGAATCTTAAAAAAGGCGCTTTAACACGGTCAGAGAACACGCAAAAAGTAAACATAAACAACACTAGACTACATACGTCTTTTCAACAAGTTTTTTTTCACTTATTTTGTTTTTCGCCCTATGTTTACCTCAAATATCATTAGGGACAAATAAAGAGCTTGGGCTACCTGTATTTGACTTCGCTTAGTGCAAAGTTCCGTAGAGAAAAGCCATTTCAAATGGGCGCGCGCTTATTTTTCAATTCAAACGGGCGCGCGCTGTGTTTTCTCAATGACAATTTTAGTTCTTGTTTTTGTAGAGAATTGACTTCAAACACTTTCCCGAATATGCCTGATAGTTTGTATTTTAAAGTTGTTGTAAGGCTTTATTTTTCGCTGTTTTTTTTCTGGCCGTTTCTCAATGAAGTCTAGCTTTGAATGGCGACGACTTGCGCGATCTGAGCTTGCGAATAAGGGTGCGGAGCGATCCCTTTTATAGCGCGCGCGACCCTTGGGTGTTTTTAAAATACCTAGGTGATTACATCATTAGTGTTATGCCTAGTGCACACTAGCGACATATCGACATGGGCGCGCGCACTCTTATCTTCGACATAACGAGATGGACATAACGACATAAGAGAAAAAACATGTTTTTTCTTTTATGTCATTATGTCCATGTCTTTATGTCGGGCTAAACATAGTGCGCGCGCCCATGTCGTTATGTTGCTAGTGTGCACTAGGCATTATAGAAACATTATATCATCCACGTAATCGTAATTTTTTTTAGTTCGGAAGGGATATCATTAGCGCCTTTGATTATTGCCTTATCCCTGTTTTTCCATAACGGCAAACTTTTCCAAGTCATCTTAAACTAAACTCGTGACCTGTTATCTCGGCTACACGGGCACGAGAGCTGTAATAATGCGTTATTTATGCGTTTTTTGCTCGTGCTGTCTAACTGGTGGACAACAGGTCCTTCCGTCATAAACACGCCTCTGAAAATCTTCACTTTGGAAAGACAAAGACTGGAGGTAAGTCAAAACTTACAGGCTCTCTGCTAAATTCTAATTCCTTACCAAGGCTATCGTGGATTTTAGATGAGTCCCTAGAGTCATTTATATAATCCAATTGTTTACCTGGTCAAGTGTTCTGGCTGTTCGCTTTGTTTTGACGATTAATTCTAGTCCCTATCAAAATAGCCTCTAAGATCGGCACCAAGTTTTCTATAAAACAAAAACATAATCGCTGAAAGTTTCATTACTAAATCAAATTATATAGAGTGAAATAAAGTTTATAGAAAATCATTTTGGGACCGTGTGAAATTAAACCATGGCTGTCAAAAATACTTTACTTCTTTCAAGAAATTATTAAAATTTTTAACGTTTTTTTTAATCCTATAAATTAAAGAAACAAGGAATGACCAATACGAATAAACAACTACAAAGAAAAACGGCATGGATCAGAGATTTTACAAATTCGATAAATTTGGTCACGTGAACCGTAAACAATCTGTCGGTATCTAAAGAAAGATAGATCTTGATTTATTGTTATTTATGGTCTGGTTCCCGCCTCAGAAATCTAGGTTGTTTAACCATTTAATAGGAAATCCCGGAATGAGATCCCAGTTTTTCCGGAATGCCATATGGTAAGAAAAAGGTTCCTATATTCCAGAATTTCCGGGGTGACTTATGTACCATTTGCATCTGTACCCAGAAATCTACTTTTGGGGTCCTGGGGAATAGTGGCCGGTGGGGGCCTCGGTCAAATATTCTATACAAAACTGCAAATGGTACACGATTTTTCGGAATTTCTGGTATCCCCGGTGAAAGTGGACTACCTCTAAAGCAATTCCACATTTTCCGGAAATTTTCCATTTGAGGAATCTGTACCATTTACAAAATAACCAGAAGTACCGGAATTTTCGATTAAATGATAAACAATCCTAATAACATCAATGAGATATTCTTATTTTACTCGTTAGAATAAAGGTGATAAAAACAGCAATAAATACAAATGGGCCCATAAAAAGGGCTGATATCTTGTTTATAGATAGTTAACATGTGGGGTCTATATTTTGATTAATATCTTGCTACTATAACGATAAAATGGGGTCTTTTTTCTAATATATCTTGTTTCTAGATCGGTAACATGGAATCCTTATTTTAATAAATTTGTTGTTTTCTAGATCGGTAACATTAATTGGGTCTTTCTTCTGATAAATATGTTGTTTTTAGATCTGTAACATGTGGTCTTTATTATGATAAATATGTTGTTTCTAGGTCGGTAACATGGGGTCTTTATTCTGATAAATATGTTGTTTCTAGATCGGTAACATGGGGTCTTTATTCTGATAAATATGTTGTTTCTAGATCGGTAACATGGGGTCTTTATTCTGATAAATATGTTGTTTCTAGATCGGTAACATGGGGTCTTTATTCTGATAAATATGTTGTTTCTAGATCGGTAACATGGGGTCTTTATTCTGGTTACTCGTTGCATGTCTAGTGCTATTGGCAGTGGATGCAAAAGGTATGGAGCATTAAGTCACACACTATCAAACGTCACATCCTAAGCTATTACGTCACAAATGTCACACAATTAATACGTCATAAACATCCCATAACCAACCAAGCGAAAAACGTCACAAAATGAGTTATTATTTAAAAAAACCCACACAATCGGTTATTGTGTAACAAATCATAACAATCACAATCAGCTTTAGCGTCACACGAAGATCAGGGGCGGTAATGAGGGGAGGGGGGGGGTTGTTCCTGCATGTTTCACGAGTTTCAAAAATCGGAAAATACGTTTCACGATAAACTGACGAAAAGGATTCACGATTTTTAAAGAGCACAGATCACGATTCACACTAATCAAATTTCGCCATTCACTAAAATCACGGCAAAGGTAGCAATCACGGTTTTCAATTTATCCTTTTCACGATTCACGATAAACAAAAAGGGATCACGAAAATGACCCTTTCCGTCCCTGAATGATTGCGCGTCCAGGACGTACACAACCAGCTATTACGTCAAAAATGTCACAGAACCAATTACTTTATTTTATTATATCAAAAACGTCCTTCAATCAGCTATTACGTCACTACCAGCAACTGTATCAATTCAATGACGTGCATCGCAATCAGCTATTACGTCAAAAAAATGTAACAGAACCAGTTACTTTATTTTGTTATATCAAAAACGTTATTCAATCAGCTATTAAGTCACAACCAGTAACTGTATCAAAGCAAAATTAGGCCAATCACTGACAGTATCAATTCAAAACGTACATACACAATAAGCTATTACGTCACAACCAATAACTATCAATTAAAGTATCAATTCAAAACGTACATACACAATCAGCTATTACGTCACAACCAGTAACTGTATCAATTCAAAAACGTGCATACACCACGTCATACCAAACGTTAACAATCAGTTGCTGTATTGCGTCCAAAACGTCACACAACCCGCAATTACGTAGCAGTGATTGTAACACAATGAGGGACTTTTTAAAAGTATTTTACCCATTCCTCACTGACTGTGGTTTTCTTTTAGAAATACGAAGGAAAAAGCTTTATAGACAACATGAATCAAGGAGGACGATCGCTGAAACATTAGAAAGAGGTAAAAGATACTTTCACTGTGAAACTTTTTCTGCGTCTCATTAACACATTGACCCCTCAACCGGCCTGTACCGGCTTTGGGAAGTACCCACAACCCAAAAAATTCATAAATGCAAAATAAACACAACAAGATGAAGATACTCAGGCATCAGTCTAAGGGATAAATGGTCTTGAAGATATGCATCCAACCAAGGTGTTGGCAACTACTCTTAAGCCAAATAATAGCACAGGTTCTTTGACAAATTTCAAACCGAACAAGGAAAGAAAAGCAGAATCACCACTCTCAATAAAACGCTCAAAATACCACACAAGTGAGAGAGATCAGCAAACACATCTGAAGACACAAATAGATACCTTTATTCTGATCCTCCAGGTTCATTTCCATGGCCTCAAAACACAATGTCCACTCCTTGAAGGCTTGTAAAACCACTTAGATGCCTTTACGGATTGCAAAGCATTCTGGGAGATCCAGGGAAAAATTCACGAGGGATGGCCAGTCAACACTTCTCTCCCTAAAGTCAGATGGTTCTTTAACCCCGAAGCCAAACAAATAAATTCCAGGTCATACAGACCCAGAATAGCAGTGTAAACAATTTTGGAATCAATTTGGTTTCAGATAAGACAGAATTTAGGAGAGATGTGGTGATTCATTAGAAAATTATTATCTCATCCAGGCAAAGCCAAACAAGAAAAAATCATCATGAATCCACCTTTGCTTGCAAATATCCATAAGCAAAGCACTCAATTATGCCCCAATAGACTTCATGATGTCCTGAGACTCTCTTCTAATATGCTCATAGCTGTATTTTTGATGAAAAATACAAGCAACCATCAACTTGTGCTGGCTTCAGCACAACGACGAGGGATTTAAAGTGGGGACCGCAAAGCACTGTTGGAAAGCTTGGATAACGCTGGCTAGGTGCAGCTGTGTTTGACTTTGACGGGCTGTATAAAACTCAGAATAGGGGGAGGTATCTGTTTTCAGTCTGTATTTGGTAAATTCAGCTCAATAATAGCCAGGAGTCAATGGGTTAAAACACATGAGTTGTCATAAGGCAGGAAAAGGTTGCGTCTTGCTACTTAGCTTCCAATATTTTCTGCTTTGCATCCTATTTTATCGCACCTTTTGTCGCCATATTTGGAAATGGTCTTGACAACATTTTTGTAACAGATTTGCCGAAAGCAGGGTGCAAACGCAAACGTTTCGGTTAGCGCGCCGGGGACAGTTTGCGCGCTACGATGTGGTAGCTCAGATTCACGCAACTTGACCGGGTTTTCTAATCAAACACGGAGAGCGCGTAGCAAACACATTCCACATTCCAGCCTAATTAGAGGAAATTTTGTAGTTTATTATCAAAATTTTAAACTCTGTTCCTACCGCCCTTCTCGGAGATTTCGTTGGACTTGACTAAATCACCGCCATTTCCCCTTTTAACCAGGTTAACCATGTTTACCTTCAAGCTTTCAAACAAAACGAATGAAGACGATTGTAAACAAGTTGGACCCATCAATGCCTCACTTTCATGATCAAATACCACAGGTCCCCCATTATCGGGAAACGGCTCATAACTAAAGATTGCGTGACTTGCAGTGCACATCTCGCCGGAGGACTGCAAGGACTACAAGAGCAACTGTGAAGAGTTTGCAGACGAGGGAAGCTGCTTGAAGAGATTTGACTACGGATTCAAGTTCTGCCCATGGAGTTGCAGGTTCTGCGCCAAGCCTGAAAGTAAGCACAGGGTTACCGAGAGGGTGCGGCGTGGTATAATAAGCACAGGGTTACCGAAAGGGTGTGGTTTAATAAGCTCAGATTTTGTGAGACGGCATGGTACAATAAGCACAAGCTTACCGAGAGGGCGTTGTACAATAAACACAGGGCTACCGAGAGAGCGTTGTACAATAAGCACAGGATTACCAATAGGGTATGGTACAATAAGCACAGGATTACCAAGAGGGCATGGTACAATAAGCACAGGGTTACCGGGAGGGCGTGGTACAATAAGCACAGGGTTACCAAGAGGGCATGGTACAATAAGCACAGGGTTACCGAGAGGGCATGGTACAATAAGCACAGGGTTACCAAGAGGGCATGGTACAATACGCACAGGGTTACCAAGAGGGCGTGGTACAACAAGCACAGGATTACCGAAAGGGCGTGGTACAATAAGCACAGGATTACCGAAAGGGCGTGGTACAATAAGCACAGGATTACCAAGAGGGCATGGTACAATAAGCACAGGGTTACCAAGAGGGCATGGTACAATAAGCACAGGGTTACTCAAAGGGCGTGGTATAATAGGCACTAAGTGAGAGGGAATTGTTCAAAAAGCACAGGGTAACCGAAAGGGTGCGGGCGTGGTTTAATAAACACAGGGTTACCGAGAGGGCAAGGTGCAATAAGCAGAAGATTACTGAAAGGGCGTGGCATAATAAGCACAGGGTTACTGAGAGGGCATGGTACAAGAAGCACAGGGTTACCGAGAGGGCTTGGTGCATGCAACAAGCACAGAATCACCGAGAAAGATACCAAGAAAGTGTGGTACATAAATGGTACTTCCAATATGATAATTGGATGAGTTTATTTTTAGAATTTTACGGTAGGCGTCCAAACTGAGAAATGGACCTGAACAACCTACACAATTTTGACAGTATTAAAGCCGACATTATAGTGAAAAAGCATTCTCTTTCAGGGCACCAACTCTGTGGAATTCCTTGCCCCTCGACCTCCGCAAAAGCACGTCACATGACGTTTTTAAAGTTAAACTGAAAAGTTATCTTTTAACCTGCTTTCTTGAAAAAATACCTATCCACTGGGTTTTTTAAGTGTGCCTCTCAAATGTTTTACTTTTTAACATTTTAGATTTATTTCTTTTTATCAATTTAACCATTAAAAAATCTATTTAAATATATATTACAAGAGTTGTAAAGCGCTATTGGATTTTTAAGAAAAAATACTATATTTATAATAATAATAATAATAATAATAATGATAATATTTATAATAATAATAATAATAATAATAATAATAATAATAATAATAATAATAATAATAATAATAATAATAATAATAATAATAATAATAATGATAATGATTCAAATACGTACATACACAATCAGCTATTACGTCACAACCAGTAACTGTATCAATTCTTTTTATCAATTTAACCATTTTTAAAAATCTATTTAATATATATTTAAAATATATTATTATTATTATTAGTTGTAAAGCGCTATTGGATTTTTAAGAAACTATACTACTATACTATAATAATAATAATAATAATAATAATAATAATAATAATAATAATAATAATAATAATAATAATAATAATAATAATAATGATAATGATAATAATAATAATATAAATAATAGTATTTATTATAATTAATATTTAAATGGATGGGCAAATTTAATTAAAAGGGGAACGTAAAGTAGAAGGGAAAAATACTTGATTCTTTCTTGATCTGGCTCTTTCTTCTTCTTCCTTGCGCTTTTCGCCTTGTTGCATAAATGCTTTTACGTCTTCATATTTCTAACGTCCGCCACAAAGAGCATCGTTGTGTTCTTCGCAGATCGATCACATGCTGACTCCACTAAAGCGAAAGAATCAGATCGGTCACATGCAGAATCTAAAGCGATCGACTCAGAAAGCGCAAAGGAGGATGACCCTGTAAAGCTATTATCTCGTCTACTGAAGCTACAAGGATTGGAGATGGTTTCTAACATCCTTGAAAGGATGGGAAAATGGAAGATGAAAGATAGCACTAAAAATGGTACCCTGCATGGGGTGGGGACGGGAGAACAAATAAGTGGGAGGGAGGGGGTACCCAATGAAAACATGAGTTAGAGAGAGCCCAACACCTCTCCACAAAAAAAAAATCCCTCGGTCATCCCCTCCCCGTCATATTTGTATCGGTCCCCCCGGACGGTTGCGGGTTATACCAAAAAGTTGATTTCCTTCCTCGTTTTGAAAACCTGCTATTTTTCTCTGCCACGCACATCACGCGTAAAGCACGCTGGATTTGCAAGCTTGTAAACTAGTTCCATCACTCGCATCGCAACGCTTTAAATGCATTCAGGTAATCTTCTATCTTCTCTCTCGTTCTCCGCCTTTACATTTTAATAAGTAATACACTACTAATAGATAGGTGTGTGTCCAGGGGTGATCCGAGGGGTCCGGACCCCACCCTGCTCATGTGACGAGATGAGTTCGACTCCGGTTGACCCCTTAAGAAGACTGTTAATTCTATGTATGTATTTGGATAGCAAAAGTTAAGGACGCCGATTTGAACTTAATTGATCAGTTGCCATTGAATCACTACTCTGGACCCCACACTAAACGCTCTATTTGATTATATTTGAGTCGTAAAATCGTGGTTGCGTGATAGTGGTGATGTCATCATTGGCGTCCAATGGCTAATGGTGTTGGTATTTGCTTGACAGAATACAACACGGAGAGGTGCGCTGATCTAGCAGGCAAGCGGTGCGGACCGTGGGCTCAGCGTAGTGAATGCTTAAGGCTACCGGAGTTCATGCAGCAGAACTGCAAACAATCGTGTGACCTGTGTGGACCTGGTAATGACGATGATGACGTATTATTAAAATTTTGTTGCTGATAAATGGTCATGATAATTATGATGATCATATCAAGCAATGGCAATCGGATAGTGCTGAAAAACGCAAGACTAGTTCCAGTACAGCGCGGTTAAACCAGCCTTTTTGTTTTGAAATGGCGGAGTTTTACCGTCGAACTGTCACATTTTGGCGAATGTTAAGAAAGCTAGACCAAACTTATGGCTATAATTTTCTTTATGACTCCCTCATTATTACACAAATCTGTCATATTTTGTACAGTATGGTTTAAATGCTGTACAGTTAGTCAAAACAACGACTGAAGTAAGCCTTTCATACATTTACTCGAACGATTCAACACTACGATTGTGTTTGTTTTCGCCAGAGCACGCGCATGCGCATAAGTTATTCAGCACTGTCTGGTAATCGTTTCTCTAAATGTTCTAAAAGAGCCTGGGCCGAGCGCGCAGGAAACCTGTGATGCGCGAAAAAGCTTGGGCCTGGGCTATTCCAAAATGGCGGCTTACAAAATCGTAGTAGACACGAATTCCTGCAAGTTTAAGTGGATAAATAATTATGATAATAATGAATGATTGTGATAATGCAAAATTATTACGATGGTGCTAAAAATGATGTTGATCAATGGTTATGATGATCATGAATAATGGTGATAAATTATGATGATTATGATCGGTGCCTGCAAAAGGCAATATTAGAGGGATCGTAGCCTCCATTGCAGGCGTTTTCCGGTGTTTTTATAGCGAAAAACCAGCCTCAAGCGATTGGTAGCCGCCATATTGGATTTTTTCATTTTTGCTCAAAATCCAAGATGGCTATAAAAACACCGAGTAAACGTCTGGTAGGATGGTCGACGCTTCGGCAGTGGCTGTAAGGACTTTTGACTATATCATAAAGCGAATTGAGTAAACGCCCTCTCAATAGCTACTTCATTAGACAGGGAAAGAAGCTTCACTCATGGCTTGACTCGTAATAATGGTTTTAAATCTTCAGAAAATGCTTACACGGATGATGATGTGAGATGCCCGTACTGGGGCAAGGAGGGGTACTGTAGGACGGACGCAGAGATTAACTCCCGTTGCCCGTACAGCTGTCGAAAATACAGAAGCGTATCGCCGGCCCCTCAACCTTACCCCTATCCGATAGGGACCCTGTACCCCTATCAACCCACTCCGGTACCGGGCGTGACAGTATCCCAGCCAAAGGTAAGGGGTTGGCAGTGGGGAAAGCGACGGAAACTAATGCAACTTGTGACTTCACCGGCGCGTACCCGGGATTTTCCTGGGGGGAGGTGGGTCACAGGTATAGGTGTCAAAAAGTGATAGTATTTGCGATCCTTTACAAGAAATGTATTCACATTTGAAACTTTTTGATTACGGAAAGAAAAAGTTTCGAATTCATTCGGTTCCATATTACGTGTGGTCAGGGCCTAAGATATGTCGTAGGAAAGTCGCATACGACAAAATCGTGCTGTCTAAATTATCCTCTAAAGAGAGAAAAATTGGAGTTTCTAGAAGATATAAGAATAGGAAAAGATTAATAAACTGATGCGTTATTTTACGATTTTTAGATTGTGCTACAGCCGTATCCAGCACCATATCCATACCCATACCCTGTGCCATCACCGGCCCCATCACCATCACCTTCGCCATCACCGGCCCCATCACCATCACCTTCGCCATCACCGGCCCTATCACCATCACCGGCGCCGTCACCATCGCCATCGCCATCGCCATCGCCATCGCCATCACCATCACCATCACCATCACCATCACCATCACCATCACCATCACCATCACCATCGCCGTCCCCAGAGCCATCGCCATCTCCGGCGCCATCACCGGCGCCAGAACCATCACCAGCTCCATCACCGGCGTCAGAACCATCCCCAGAAACAACAACACCAGCACCAAAAGACCCGACCCAAGCACCAGTAGTAGTAGAAACTCAACAGCCATCGACACAGCTCCCGGCGCCGACACAGCCACCGACAGAACCCATCGACTCCAGTGGAAACCCTGGAGAGTCAGGGAATGGAGTTTGGCCTGGGCAAACAGGGCAGCCCTCGGCGGCACCTGTGACACAGCCACAGGGAAGTGGGGAGGAAGAGGAGGTGGAGGAGGGGGTGACAACAGATGCACCGGTAGGGTCACCGGTACCGGAAGCCACACCAGGACCGGCAGCGACAAACGCACCGGAAGCCACACAAGCTCCGGAAGTCGTCACACAAGCACCCGAGGCAACAAGTGCACCGGAAGTGACCACAGCACCAACTGGGCAAGCCACGCCAGCTTCAAATCCAACCGGAACTCCCCCTGTAGTCTTTGATCACAGAAAGTCACACCGGTCACGTGACGCGAAGAAAGACGCCCACCATCACAATAACAACAATCACCATAACAATAACAATAACAATCACCATAACAATAACAATCACCATAACAACCCACACAATAATGCCCCCAGCACTCCACCAACCGCACCTTCTTCTCCTGCGCCTGTATTCTCTAAGAAACTTCCGGTCAGTGGACTCGATAAGGCAAGAAATGCTGCGAAGGCCAAGCGGAACAAGCATGGACATCGTCACATAATCAGTGAATAGCTAATGGGAAACAGAGAAAGATTAATACTAAACACGCTGCTTGCTAGGCAAAGTTATTTAATGCTATACACACACGCGATTAACCTAAAATATTGAACTATTTTTAAGTAAATAACTGTGTATTATAAAGCAAAAAGACAAAGCCATTGAAACTGTTTAGGTTGTGTTCAAGGAAACGTTAACGAGATCTCTCACGATTCCCGAACTGTAAATCTCCATGTGTCAGGCGTGAAATTCAAATACAAGTAAAGTGAAACACCTTAAAAGTGTTATTATTTGTAAAACTTCCTGTAACAACCTTAGGCGATACTGTCCAGGATGGCTGTTTTTCTGGATATTTTGAAAGTAAAACATATTTTTTCACCAATATTTTGTACCTAAATTGTTAAAACTTGACGCATCTGTCCATCTCAGCCGCTTACGAACCCTTGAACGAGCCAGTACGCTTTACAACTGTCCTCGAAACTGAAATTATTGTTATTTGTGAATAAAATTATTTAGTTTCAATTTTACTTCTCTACACGACGAATCGGAAGCCAAAGGTTAATCAAACATCTTAGCCTACGCAGTGGAATTTGATAATTTGTCCCGCTCAGCATCATAGGTGAGTTTTACTTGATGTTATTACCGCTAGTTGAGTGACCGATTAATGTAAAGAGATAATTTGTTCGGGGCACGACGGTTGTTGTTACACAAACAGACTTAACTGGGCCTAGGGAAACAAGGGTGCAAGATCCTCTTATTCTCTTAAATTTCTCTTGGAGCACGAAGAAACTTGATACGTGTCTAGAAAAAAAAATCTTTGATACCCGTGAAGAAAGTGTAATACTCAAGAAGCCGGACAAGAAGCAATATGCTCGAAGCTTAAAAATGGATTCCGCATCTATAATTCATTATCAGCCGGCAGACCACGATTAAAGACCTTGTTGGACGATCATTCCCATGCTTTAACATGGTCTTAGATTATAGCTTCGGTTACACGTTGAAGTTAAATCGATACGATATTGTTTGCAATGACGTGAAAGACACATTTGTTAAAAGTTTTAAAAATTATATAAAGGAATGCCTATGAAACGAAATTGACAAAGAAAATCAACAAGGAATAAAGCAGTACTTTTTGGGTAATTAAAAATAGCTTAACACGGCTAGACAATAAAACCAAAGCGTTAAACTTTTCAGGGGCGGATCCAGAAGTTTAGAAAAGGGCGGGCCGATGGGAAAGTTTCAAGAAAGGGGGGGCCGGACTTATTGTTCTTCGGTATATTTCTTATATTTCTTGTTTTATTTTAAGCCAAATGTCTGAAAATAGGGGGGGGGGGGGGGGGGCTTGTACACCCTGGTTTTGCGCAATTGGAATTAATTCGATGATGAAATTTATCTTGATTACTTGACAGTAATGCAGTTGCATCTTCACTCAACGTTCAAGCATTCATCTTGTTTTTCTTCCTGGCAGAGTGATGTTGGGACCATTCTTGATCTACTTTTTCCTCCTGGTCTTGAACCAGACCGGCAACATCCTGGTGGTGCTAGTGGTGTCCAGGAACCATTCACTCGCCACCCCTATGGATTTACTACTACTCTGTCTCTCAATCTCAGATCTGTTGGTAGGCCTGTGTATGGGCCCGCGGTTCATATTTACAAGCGGTCTTGCTCATCACCCAGGCGGCACTGCGGGCACATTATTGTGTAAACTTGTGACAGGTGAGACATCTTTCAAATTAGATAGTACTTCATGTAAGACCCCATGAACTGACACTAACCCCACCAAACCCATTGAGAAACGTTATGATTAAATTCGATTCTTTCCCCTAAAGCTAAAGACAACGCAGAATATCTATCTGTAGGCGTAAGCAACCCACTTGCCTTCCAATCGACCACCAAGAAGCTTTACACAGAGTCGCCAAGCATTACATTATTTTTATATAACATATGTCTCTGCCCTCTCTACAACCCTCTCAGACACCCCTCTTGGGCACGCCCCTGTACCCAATTATGTGGACCGCGTGGCGGCGGCACAGAGAAAATGAATGTAAATTCGTGTAGTTCTGCCTGAGTCTACATCATGTTAAAGAGAACGTGACACGAAATTCTCTTTTGCTTATTTTGACAAATCGACTGGTTAGTGTAGTAGCGTTATATCCCAACAATAATCCAATCCAATCCAATTTTCGCTACTTGATTCCAACGGAAACCTGATTTTTGATCATTTTAAAATGAGCAATTTTGGCAAATTTTCGCATGAAACCGGCGACATCCGAATATCTAATTTGCATATCACTTGTGACGTCAAGAGTCACAAACCCCTATCTTAGTGATAGAAGAAAGTTAGTCTTGGATCCATTGTTTGAACATTGTAATTATCTTTCTTTACCAAGTCTTGAAAAGCGAGGATACAAGAGATATGCTCGTCCTCATCTTTACAAATCTACAATGGCAAGCGAAGTTCGACTGGAACCCCATCAAGTGCCAATCAATCAAAGGTCGCCAAGACAAGACATTTTCAAAACACGAAATTTCAAAAATTCCTGTAATCAATAAGCGCAAAGGCATTTTTAAAACCAAACATCGATAGCTATATTTTGTTATAAAAGCTTATGTATTTTTCGTGTCATGGTCTCTTTAAGTCACCAGCATGTCTTTCCAATCTTCCACAGGGGAGTCCCTGATGGCGATGGCCGCAGCAAGCAGCGCCTTCATTCTCGTAGTCATATGTTCCGAGCGTTACTACTCCGCTATTCGACTCAAAGGCCACAAAATGCCCATAAAGAAGGTCAAAAACGCAGTCCTCGCCTGCTGGCTCGGCTCCTTTGTCCTCGTTTTCCCGCTCTTTTTCTCTCTGTACTACGACGAGAACACGCATTTCTGCGCCCAATACTTCCCTTCCACCCTCCCGTGGCTTCCGATCTTGTACTCCGTCGTTGCTTGGTTGAGTGTGGGAATAGCGCCTATAACAGTCATGGCGGTGGTGTACACTCGGATCATCTATAAGCTATGGATCAAGTCATCGTCGGGCGTTACTAGCGCTCAGTTAGCGGTCATCAAACACCGCAAGCGAGCCACTAAGATGATGATCATAGTTAGCTGCACTTACGCTATGTGTTGGTTGCCGAATCTGACCATCTACCTCCTTCTCTACGCTAGAGTCTCATTCAAACACGTACAACTCGCCCAACAGTTCACGTTCATATCGATTCTACTAAACTCCACAGTCAATCCAGCTATATATTCATTCCAGAGCCAGCGATTCCGACGTCAGCTGAGACGTCTGTTTTGTCATGCGTCAGAGAGGCAGCCTGATTGGTTCGCATCGCAAATATACTCGAGCAAGCGACGGGAAGCGCTCGAGAGTCCAACGTCTCCAGCATGTTCTCGAGCGTTTCCCGAGAATTCCGCGAACGCTCGAGACGCCAACGAGCATTTACCGAGAAGTCCCTAAGTCAACAGAAGTTTTCATAGTATCTATCGAAAAGACCCCAAATAACTTTGCAACAAGGAAGGCAAAATACTGATGTGTTCTTTGTGTTGTTTTAGTCAAATTTAGGCTGCAATATGAGGGGGAGGGGAACAGAAACAGTACCTATTACATTCTCGAGGATCAAGCGCTTTTTTTTTCGGGCGCGAAATTTTGAGCGCTCGCAAAGACCTCTGGGTACCCAAGCATGCAGCTATGGAGACAACAACAATAACAGGTGAAATACAGTTTATCGCAACAAACCAAAATGCCAATTTATTGAAATCACATAAAAATACGTATTTTCTAATAAATATAATCAAAAATAACTGTAATAATGTGGACAAGACTTGAACAGGCGCTCAGGAGATCTAATCTTAATTAAAGTGCAAGATTTAGTTTATCATCTATCGGAACAAGATCGTTTTTACAGTATTTCTATATTTAAACGCCTACATGCCTTGAATACTATAATGATATGGTTTTCGTTGGTAGCTAAAGCCCAAGGTATTTTTAATCTATGCCAGCTTTTGTTCAAGGTCGGAGTGTAATTGGGCCCTTCTTCCTTTATTTACATGTAAACAAGGAGTACATAAACAACCTATCGTAAGCGTTGAGTCAATGATAGTTAATAAACATGCAAATAAAGAGATTAACTGAAATCCATCCTCTAATACCCCTATTTACCGCTAAGTGGCATTAAAAACAATATATTATATCCCACACCACAACAAAGAAACTTATACAGTCCGCATTCAGAAATGCATCCCGGGAGATTTCGTAGAGATTTCGCCCTGTTTGTTTCCAGCAGTTCAGATAGCCGTGTGCCGTCCTCTCTGCTCTCTCGCGTGTTCCTTTTAGTCACAACTGACGCGACGTGAGCTCTTAGAAACAGGAAACGAAGTAAGCACTCTAACTTCTAGTAACTCTTTTTTCTGCTAGTAAAATAGGACCTTACATTAAATTCATTAAATATTATTAAAATAAAGTCAAAATAATATTCTATTTCGTCCCAGGAAATGATACCATAATTAAGATGTGATGCTTTATTCGCCTCGGTCGTTCCCAAGGAAATTAATCTGTCTTGCTCTATAAGGAAGTTTTCCGCCAATTCGCTAAGACAGGTAGTCAATTCAACGTTCCATTACGAGAACCTACTGCTTAAATCTCGCTAAGAGCTTTTAGTAGATAAAAAAATTTGTTCCAGTTGACAATGGTTGAATATTTGTTCACTTGTAGCAAATCTTAGGCCAGAAAAATAATCTATTAAAATACAAGACGCGTAACGAGAGATTCGTATCTCGATTCCGGATGAATTACCAGCATTTTCGCACATCCTGCGAAAAGCCATCTTTTATTCTACAGACAATCATAGATTCATGATAACAATGATCTAATCCAAAATCCAGCAGTCTTCAACTGCTTGCGATATAGTAAAAAAAAAAACACATCCCACATGGGAAGAGCTTTTTTCTTTCTTCAAAACACTTGAGGTTATTTTATGAAAACAGCGAGGATCCAGTATAAAAGGCAACAAAAATATTTTCATAACTGTTTCAAAACAGTTTGGGATTTATTTCGATACCTTATTACTAAATGTATTATTCCAACAAACTGGAATGTAAACCAATATTTCTAAGACAATTTGTATCTTCCAATGTGATAAAGGTTTACATAGCGTTTTCCTAGCCTCCTTGTTTACCATGGATTACATGGTTGACCAGAAAAATAATATATGTTCTCTTCAATAATTCTAAACACAATGAACACAATTTACAATATGTACATAATTTTACCCTCGTATTTATTATACATTGCAGATATTTACTTATCATATTTCAAACGTAAACGTTAAATTTCTTTACTATTTCTAAACAATCTCTTTCCATTGCATATATTTTACGTGATTGGAGGTAGTTTGGAATCAGACAAACTTTTTGCTTTTGTTTTTCTCTTTGTCTTATTCGGTGTCTTGGTAACTCCCTTTTCAATGCATGGTAATTTGATACCATTTCCTTCACGGATTCTCCCTTTTTCCACGTCCTCTCCATTTTTCCCATCCCTCTCCGAGTTCGTTGTATCACTCGCTGTCACTTTACTCACTGCTAGACTTTCAGTTGAGTCATTTTTCCTGATTCCGTGTTTTCCCACGTTGCTTGTAATTTTCGCCTCAGCGGGGCCCTCGATGCTTGGGAGACCAAATGTCCAGGTGTAGTATTCAGACTCGTACGATAGCGAGCGTTTCATTATCTTGGGTATATTTACCTGTGTTGGAGTTACATACGGAAAGCTGAATTTCTTTTTGAGATTAAGTAAATCATGGTTTCGGTTTCTCACACCGTTGATCTGTGTATTTTCTTTTGCTAAGTCGTCAATTGTCTTTTTCTCCTTTTGCCTCTGTCTAGATTCCTGCATTAGGTGCATCTGTTCATGTCTAAGTTGTAGCAACTCTTTCTGCAGTTTTTTCTTCTCCAGTTTATAATCTATGTACTTCTGCAACTTGCTCTGCTCGAGTTTGTGCAGTAACAAATTCAACCGCTTCTCGTCCTCATGGCAAACAACCAAGGCCTTCTGATAGACTGATTGCCTTTCCTTTCCACTGTACTCTCCAGGCATAATTTACGAACACAGATCAAGCGATTGCGGTTTGAGTTTTTTCAAGGAGGAAAAAACTGTCATTTTCTGACGACCACTAGTCTCGGTTTCTTGAAAGCACTCACTCAAAATCTACACACCACCCAGAAATACGTCTAAAGTGACAGTGCAAACTGATGTCTGGTAGAGGGATAACGCAACGAGTGCTTGTTACGCAAACAGTGGCAAGAAATTGGTGTCTTAATTCTCAGCTCAATTATTCTAGACCCTCATTTTTTTCCGGCCCGAGAAGTGCTTAACATAAACTGAGGGTAACAAAAAATCTAGCGTCTTTAGATTTTGCCGTTGCTCCTCCATTAACAGGCCGCGGACCAATCAGAGTTGATCAAAGACACCATAGACGGTGACACCATAGCAGCTCACATATGCCCTCATTGGCGGTTTGAAGGAGTTCATTTTGTACCAGGGAAAGCGGCAATGCACACTATCACACGAGTGTTGATTAGATAATAGCAACTGCAGTTTTTACGGAAAGACGATAGATGGAGCTTCCAAACAGCGTGGGTGCTAAAGTGATAAGAAATCCAAATACTCAGTGTATTTGGAGTGTTTTATCGACAATGAGCCTCCATAGTTTAGTTTTTTTTATTCCTTTTTTTTTCCGACGACTTCACAAATGGTGAGAGCTCTGTGATATCTTCAACCGAGGTTTCGGTGTCAGCTTGTTTATTTGCCTCTAGGTGTTTGAAGTTGTTCTATTCCGGTTGTTTGTTTTAACTGATTGTTTGTTTGTCTTTGCTCATTAGAGCAAATAACACCCAAGTCTCGCTGTGAACCGAGCTTCGAGTATTGACAATGTTGTTGAATTCAATAGCTCATTCGCTATTTTGAGGTATATTTTAGTCAAACGCAAAAAAAGAATAACAAAAATGCTCAATTTATAACTTGATAAAATCAGGGGACCCCTTGATAATTAAATGGCGTTTATCACTTCCGATATCATATGTAAGGGTACCATTAAAGGCTTTTAAACTTGTACAAATACAACATGTATAGCTTTCAAAGGCTAATTATAGAATCCGTATACTGTGTGTCAGAAAGTAGGACATCTCTTGTCTTTTTTTAACATTTTATTTCCTACAAATCTCGAAACAAGATCATTCGAGTTATAAGAAGATTACAAATGCATTGTTGATGATGCTTATTTTCCTTAAAAAACGCTAAATGTGTACCAAAATAGTACGAAATAGCGAGAATACGCCTAGATATACAAGACTGTGAAATATTATGAAACACGTTTTAAAAGTAAAAAAAAAAAAGACAGCAGTAATTTTGATGTCCCTATCAAACTAAAAACTTTCGCGGGGGGAGGGGAGGGAGGGGAAGTATGATCTTTTCTGGAATCACACATTGGAAGGACACTAGACATATACACGTCACACGTTGCCTGCTGGGCCCTTTCTGTGCGGGCCTTCCGTGTCATAAATTATGTCTACTTCTGAGGTACTTTAAAAGGCTGAAATTGCAATGCCAAACAATCACAGAACGAAGACAAATGAACATCTGTATTATGTGTTTCGTTTAAAAAATTTACACACGATAAAACCAAGTGATAAAAATGTTAACCTATCCACTACCACTATTTCTGAAGATAACTAATTTTTAACTGTGAAGGTCGTCAAAAACGTCACCTTTTCAGTAAGAAATCGTATGCATATTTAAACCCAAACGCTAAGTGCTTTATAACAGTATTGTGTGCACTGAAATTCCCAGACAAAAGACAATAACCCTTGCTAAGCCGTACGCATCAAAAACGAATAGAACGCGTGTTGTCAGAGAGTTGGACCACATTTCTGGGAGTCCCTTGGGACTAGAAAAAAACAAATCTATTAGGACCTTCTCAACACCGGTAACGAAGTAATTGATTTGTTTGCTTGGACTATTGACTGTTTTCCGGTAAAGGACTGCATGAGTACAGTGGTACAGTGCGTAAAAACAAAAAAAACTCGAGACAAAATATCCACGTCTAACGAAAAAGGGTAGAGAGTGCTTGGAATTGGATGTGTTATTTTGGCGCTGAAAAAGTAAACAAAGAGCTGAACAAAGTGATGTCCCAGCACAACTAAATGTTTAAAGGAAAAAGACTTATTAGAACATCTTATGGTCGACCAACAACAGTCTTTGAAGCAACCTCCTACAAAAAAGGGAAGCGAATGAACTTTAAGGGGCCCTAGACTAATACAAACTAAGACAAAAACAGATTCTACGACAACTGCGTTGTGAAGGAAAATATGTCCTTATTTACGTGATGTTAAAGCTCAAATAGGTAAAAAAGGAGGCTGAATAGTGAAGTAATTGCGGCAATATTTGAAAGCAGTGTTACTTTAAGGTAAAGGGAAGTGATTTTCAAGTACTTGTAGGATCTGGGCTTCCTGAAAAGCGCGCATTTATCAAACGAAAGCGAAAGTTATCCAAACAAACTTGAACAAAGAGACCTTTCCTGTCGAATGTTTTATTTTATATAACCATAGTGTGCCAAATTAAGGGTAAACTAGTATTTCAGAAAGAAAGGTGATTGCAAGAAAAAAAAATTAACTGAAGTTTTACAACTTATTCTTTTGGAGGGTAGCAAGGAACAATCTTTGAATTCTCCATCCAATACGTGCAAAGCTGCTGCCTTCTTTTCAAACACTGCAAAAAAATGGGCGAAACGTCTGCATTACCGGCTTCGTTCAGTAACAAGAACGCTTTTGAGAGCTCATCCGCCTTTATAATGCTCCAGAAAAATGACTTAAAGAAAAAACAAACGATGACAGAGGATGTCTTCAGAATCTTTCGACGAACAGGGAAACAGATACAAACGATTGGGAAACAGATAGAAAAAGAGCGTGGGATTTATTTAAAGGATCGTCATAGCAATAAAAACGCACTGTACAAGGAGCTTTCACTGATATCGAGCTTAAAGGGGCAGGGAGAGCACTGGAAAACTAGGAAGGTTCCAAGCCATGTGCAGCGACTGCCCCATTTATTGGCGGTTGCAACGAGTGACTTGATCTGCCGACCAGTCAAGAGCCAAATGTCGAGGCATAAGCCAAGCGAGGGAGCCGAGGTACTGGAACCTGAGAGACGCATGAACGTCAATGTACTAAAACGATGTGAGTGCTGCGAACGACTTGCATTTCGTTATCAAGAGAGATTAGAAATCGAGAGAATAAGATCAGAGATTGAAAAGCAGAAAAAGGAGGAAAGGAAAAGTTCTAAGGGGAAAGTGGAGAGCGCTGAAAAGCAAGAGGGAAATCAAGACGAGAATATGGGGTCACGAATGCTTAAAGAGGACCCTACGAGACGTGTCTCGGCGATTCAGGTACCCACACAAAGCCCTGGCAGTGAGCAAAACCAAAAAAAGGTCACCCGATTGTTTCAATTCACCCGACAAAGAGAGAAAAAGCTACCCGCGACCAAAAGCGTCGTGATGGGCTTTGCTGCGCTAAGAAGGCAAGCGGAGAGCAATACGACTCACAAGGGTAATACTTACTTTGGACCTGATGCTCGAGTTGCCAAGACAACGGAACCGGATCCCCCTAGTCCAACCAAATCTGAGACGCAAAGCACGCCGGGACTGTCTTCCCTGATTGGCTCACGAAGTCGTTCACTCTCTAATCCTCAACCTGTTCCAAGCCCTACGAACAGACAAAAGATACGAGTGAAATTCGAGCCGCCATACTTTCAGGAGAAAGTTCGTCTCCAGGGGCAGGACTGGAAGAAGCACATAGAAAAGGTACAAGGCATAGCAAAGGAAGAGACTGCGAAAGTTGTTACTCTTTCCAATATTGCATTTAAGAAGCTGCTAAGGAAGATGGAGGAAGAAAGGAAGAGAGAAGAGAAAATGCGTCAGGATAGTTCGGGCTCTGAGTCGAGCAGCAGGCCAGAGTCCAGGAACATGCCGGGAAACATAGATGGTACTCCAAGCTCAACAAAGCGAGATGGTTTGTTCTAATGGCAACCGCATAGACGACAATCAAATTGGGACGCACTGGCTTCGATTTATGGCGGGAAAGTTGGAAAAAATGTTAACCATGTAGGCCTGAAGAACTGGAACGAGACAGAGGAAGATAAAGATACGCAAGAGTGCGATCGTCATGCACTTCTTGAAACCCATGGAAGCTTTGATCGCGAAAACGGAACCATTGATCAGCATCGTTTTGGCGATCACGAAATTTTCCATAGAAGCGTTACTCAGTGTGACGAGCATTCGTTGTCTGGTACAGAACTGACGTGTACCCTTACAGTGGAGGAGAGTTATTACTAAATGTGTACACTTGTAAATAAAAACCTTTTTACCTTAATGTATTATTAGTTCTTGCGGGCACGCTGCTATGGGTTATATGTGTTGGAAGGTATCTGTCTCATGTGTAAATTTTGTAGCTAATTACATAAGCCACGAGCCCATTCATCGTTATACAGAGTACAGTAGTACACCGAGATGCCTTCTCCTTCTCCCCTTCCCCTCCCGACATAGACATACGCACACATCACATAAACCCTTCAATGCGTCCCACATTTCATACGCATACCATATCAGTTTTGATCATGTTTGATCCTCGTTGATACTGTATGGGTGTGGGATAGGCATATGTAGATTGTGCTCGGCAACTTTTGAGCGACTTTTGGCGTTTTGGGCAACTTTTCGTAGAACCATCAACCTAGGGCAACTTTTGCCTTCCTTGGCAACTTTTGAGTAACAAATTGGTATAAAGTCGATCCGAAGCATCAACAAGTTCTTTATTTAATCTAAAAATGGTCCTGGACAGTCCTATAATAGCCACTGTCCTGGATAGCGGCTATTATAACGGGCGTTTAAATATCCAGCGGTTATATCGAGGTTGCAAGGGACGCTAGGGCAACTCTCATTAAACCCACTTAAGCGCATCGATCTCTAGGAAACGTAAAATCCGCGTGAACAAAGGGAAAAACAGGCAACGAAAGAACGGTCCATCCACCTAGCATTTTGTAGCGGAGAAAGGTAGTTTACGTTGCAACGCGTGTAGCAAGACGTGATCGATCAGTATAGGCTGTGAACTTTTATCACTGCCTAAAGCGTCATGGAGTATATTATATATGATGTATATACTGTATTTAATAACATGATGCCTATCCAAGCGAACTTTGACTAGTTAGAAAATTTACAAGAAAATAAGTATCCTATTTATTGTTGAGTTAAAAGGGATTAAATGACAATTGTATTTAAATCTTAATGATTAATTAAACATATTATAATGATTGAAAAAAATATTTAATTAAATTGTTGAAATGAGAACAAGCAAACAAATATGTTTTGGGCATTTATTTTGAACAAACGACTCTAAAAAGCGTAGATTCTGGTGGCAACTTTTGGATATATTAGCAATTTAAGAGCAACTTTTGGCTATATTTTCAAGCAACTTTTCCCAAATTTACGGCACAATCTACACATGCCTAGTGTGCGAACTAATGAATTTATGGTGCGCATGAAAAAATGAAGTTAAAAATAAACAAATAAAAAATGATCGATAAATCGATATATAAACAACAAATCCGTTAGGAGAGTAATACCAGAGGTGCCCCAGACCCCACCCCCCCCCCAAAAAAAAATAATAAATAAATAAAAAGAACAAGCAAAGCCCGCGGGATTGGTGGCTCTTGATTGGTGGCTCTTGATTGGTGGCTCTTGATTGGTGGCTCTTGATTGGTGGCTCTTGATTGGTGGCTCTTGATTGGTGGCTCTGGATTGGTGGCTCTGGATTGGTGGCTCTTGATTGGTGGCTCTTGATTGGTGGCTCTTGATTGGTGGCTCTTGATTGGTGGCTCTTGATTGGTGGCTC
The DNA here is from genome assembly GCF_932526225.1 of Nematostella vectensis. Taxonomy (NCBI): domain Eukaryota; kingdom Metazoa; phylum Cnidaria; class Anthozoa; order Actiniaria; family Edwardsiidae; genus Nematostella; species Nematostella vectensis. The sequence goes on along the minus strand of NC_064040.1, from coordinate 10,641,923 downwards.
TTGATTGGTGGCTCTGGATTGGTGGCTCTGGATTGGTGGCTCTGGATTGGTGGCTCTGGATTGGTGGCTCTGGATTGGTGGCTCTGGATTGGTGGCTCTGGATTGGTGGCTCTGGATTGGTGGCTCTGGATTGGTGGCTCTGGATTGGTGGCTCTGGATTGGTGGCTCTGGATTGGTGGCTCTGGATTGGTGGCTCTTGATTGGTGGCTCTTGATTGGTGGCTCTTGATTGGTGGCTCTTGATTGGTGGCTCTTGATTGGTGGCTCTTGATTGGTGGCTCTTGATTGGTGGCTCTTGATTGGTGGCTCTTGATTGGTGGCTCTTGATTGGTGGCTCTTGATTGGTGGCTCTTGATTGGTGGCTCTTGATTGGTGGCTCTTGATTGCCGATTTCCAGGTCGAATTTGTTTACAATATATACACTGTAATATTCGACAAAAACAACGAATTTAGTGACCACGACCAATTCAAAAAGGGTTTTAAAAGTGTGCTACAGTCAGCCAACCAGCATTGCACAAAAAGAGGCGTCAGTACACTTATATATTTCTGAAACCTCTACCCTTGGAAACCGTCAATCAAAACTGGTAGTTTTGCGCCGTGATGGACGACATTTACACTGCACAATGAAAGGAAAGTTTGCTTTCTAACCTATAGGCAATCACAGACACTTATAAGGTTTCAATGGGCCCGGGGATGTTTTTCCCCATACATAACTAAAAGCACCGTTACTTCAACAAAATTCGATTTACTTCGAGGTTTAAGACAATACTATAGGGCAGTTGGGCGCGTTACCATGGCTAACGTGACGATTAACAAAGTTAGCCAATAAGGATGCGAAACGTACGCATGATAGACATGAGCTTTCAGCCAACCGAGTGGCAAAGAATTGCTTTACTGTGCATCTGAAAAAGACGGAATCCTCTATAGCTATAAAGTTTGTGTCAATGGATGCTGTCATCCTTGCCAGCTGATTGGCTAAACTTTCTTTAAACTTTGTATTGGAAACCATGGCAGCACGTGTCGCACCATAGGATTATGAATTAAACCAAATAATTTACAAAAAAGCCTCTAGATTACTTAGCAACGTAGCTATGTTGATTCAATTTGAACTTTCTCCAAGTCAATTTGACAGGTCTGTCAGAAGTGCATTTACAGCACCGTACTTCGTCGACTTAACGGCTCCGAACTGTTTGTCTTTATCCTTGAATACTCTGTACATCGTGGATTACAGGATTAAGTTGTTTCATTCGTTTACAATGATAAATCCAACGGATTATACTTAAGTGTACCCAGGTACAGTTATGGAAATAGTGGGCTAAATATAGTAGACACTTTTTAACCGTAATTCTAATATGTTTCCGAGGCATCGTCAGCATGATCTTCAGATGTTGACAGTAACAGCGCAGTATCAAGCCTCGAAATACTGGGGGGTGGGGTCGAAGGAGGCGAATCCACGCCCCTACTGGTCATTTCAGAATGGGAGGACAGAGGCAGATTTGCGAAGAACGCAATATTCCTTTTGGGATGAAGGGAAGGTCTGCGATTAAAGATGATCATTTAGTCGTTCATGCTAGAAATTTATCCACTACACTATCCTAGAGTAATTGGTTATGGGAAAAGATCTAGAAAAAGTTTGAAGAGACGTTGCCGGCTAGACGACATCAGAGACTGGACTGGCCTGTCTGGGCCCAAGTGCTCAGCCATGGCCCATAACAGATCGTGATGGCACAATCTTTGTAATAACCGCATTATTGCCGACCCTCTACAATGGGGATGGCAATAGGCAAGGCATTTAGCAGTTCAGTACACGGTCGAAGCATATTGATTCTTCTATGCGAGAATCAACCCCTTTTTGCGAACTACTTGCTTGTGCAATGGCGTACGCGTAAAGATAGACTGCTTGCCAGACGTTTAGAAGACCATCGGATACCTCTGTGGGTTGTTGTGGGGTGGTGGAGTCTTAGCTATGCTGGTCTTGTGTAGAAATGATCTGTACTCACCACCCCCCCCCCCCCCCTTTCCGCCAACGAAAAGAATTTTCTCTAAGGACCTGAAGCCCCTGAAATTCTGGAAAATTTGTCGAAAGCGTTTCAGGGAGCACAAAGGCTGTATTTATTATTTATTTAATAATAATTAATATATGTGGGGGAGAAACTCAGCAACCCGGTGAAATCCCTGTCGAATGGCTTCAAACTCGGTCGAGTAATAAACGACACAACAAGTTAGTCATTGCCAGTCATTTTATTCATAAATACACAGTTTTGAAGATTTTGAATTTTGACCGTCAAATTACATATAATGACCGAAGTCAGCCTTTCGTACCTTTACTCGAACGATTCAACACTGAGATTTCGAGTATTGAGCACTTTCTATGAAAGCCTTCAACCATCATTTTATATATATATATATATATATATAGCGAAACCAATAAAAATCTATACGAATTTTGCAATGACATAGTGAAATAGCGCTACCCTGTAGACAACGTGGAAAGGCACATCTCACAGAACATGGGGAAATTAGAAGCCTAACATTTAACAAACATTGTCTAAGATAGCATTTTTTACAAGAATATTCCCTGACTGATTTCACATTCCTGTGCAGTAGATATACGGGAACACCATTTCCGGCGGATAAATCCAATTACAAGCCGTTTTTAGCTTCCGTAAAAGTACATCACACTAAATCATCAACGCAGACGCGTAGTTTAGGCATGGTGAGCACAGACGGCGAGAAAAATTCCTGTCGCCAACCTAAAAGGCGGTGTTTTCTTGTGGAGGAATTGCCAAATTGTAACTTTTTTAATGTGATATTTATGCCACATAATCCTGTTAACTAAATCCTGGTACTGGGTACTGCGCACAACCACAACGTACCATTTTAGTCTTGCACCTTTGAACTCGAATCAGCTTGTCCCAGCAAGACTCATGCCATTGTCATAACACCACTTAGAGCGACACCTGAAAAAACGATATAAAATCGATCATACTATCTTGCTATGATCACACAGAGAGCGTTTGGGTTTACGTTTCCGAACTGGCTCTTTATTAGTTTATAGGACGACCACACAGTATGTTGGGGTCTTAGAGAATGCGTTGAGGCAAGACCCGTATGCAGAAATCGCCAAAAGCTGCATTACTGACATCGTCGGGAAATACCACTAAAAATGACAAAAACCTGAGTGGACCAACCTCCCAGGGCCCTCTCACTTTCCTGTTACTTAAGTCGACGGGAAATTTCCCCATAAAAATAGCTGAGGTCCGATTTTGACCCCTAAAAGATACATGGGAATAGCCCCCCTTTTCCGGGCTAGTTGAATTCGTGTCAAAACACCACATAAAGCGACATCTGTGAAAACGATATAGAACTCGATTAAACTATTCTTTATGATCACAGAGACCCTTAGGGGGTTAAATCTTATGGCCTGGCTCTATAGAACGCGACGACAAAGTCCAAGCGTCGACATCGCCTCGTTTGGCTGACTATAAGACAAAGTTGACGTGTGATGCCGATATACTTCGTAACACCTCCCATCGCAGGCTTGATTTTTAGCCATTGTTACGTAACTCGCGGTCTCATTTACTGCTTCTCCACTGACCACTTGTTGGATCGCGGGCGCACCGAAATCATCACGACCCTGGAAACCGAGCTTGCTCCTAACACGGTGCCAGTAACTTGTTCAGCAGTGTTTTTGAGCGACACAGGCTTGCGCTGTATGCATGAGGCTTTACGTAAGCTGCCTTGATGTCCTTTATCTATATCACATCTGTGCTTTGCCACATTACGTGGATGCGTCGCACACAGTGCTATAAACGTCAATTTCCGTGATTGCTTGGTGTTGCATATTTCACATATAAATTTGATTGCTCGGAGACACAAGCGTACTTTGTGGTAGCTTTCAACGAGTCCAAAGCGCATCCTTCGAGCATCTAGCCTGAGAAGCAAGCGTTTCCGGGTTTTGAGAGGAAAATTTGACCGCGCGAAGATTTTGACCGCGTGAAGAGTTTGACCGAGCGAAGAGTTTGAACACGCAAAAAATCGGGCGAGCGCGAAAACATGAAGGCACGGTCAAGGCATAGTATATGATATATGTTTACTTCGATATTCTCATTACGCAGTCGGATAGTGAGAGCAAATTACAGGTGTTCTAAAGACAGATAAGGACTGTTCCGCCATTAGGACTGAATCTTCATCGTTATCTATGGTCAATTCCACTAGCCTAAAAGTGGACACACCAATACTGGAAACTTCTCAGCCTCCCCCTGCCCCGCGCATTTTCCCTCCCCCTCCCCCTGCGCAGCGCATAATCCAAGATGGCGGCAGTGTTATGCGAACTCGGTGTTTTCGGGGTTTTCTTGCCGGAAAAACGCATCAAAGCCTATGGGTAGTCTAGGTTCGAATAAGACTAATAAATACATGTCCAACTCAAAACTCGCGAAATTAAAGTGACGCGAAAATTAAGTGTAATAAGGTTTTTGGGGAGCGCCCGCAAAGACTTCTGGGTAGACTCTTGTGTCTCCCAGCATTATGTTCGTAGCAACGATGAAGCTAGGGTTTCTGGAAGAGAGTAAGCTTATCCGATATATATATGAATGAATGAATATCATTGAGCGTCGAGCAAGAACGCTTTTCCATAAGCATTTTGATTACAATCCTTAACATTCTTATAAAACCATTAAACAGCAAAGCAGAAACAAGTGAACTTTGATCCAGTTTTCCTTCTAGTTACAAAAACGATTCATAAATTTGCTAACATGTTTGCGTAAATAACACAATACGTAAAAGCAAAGCTGACCTTTTAAAAAAATGCCTGAAAAAGATGTTAGCTCCTGGGAGAAAGCAAACAAACAAAGACTACTTATGCAAATGCCTTCTACAGCAAAAAACGAAAATGTCAGTTATGCGCAAATGTAATGATTTTCAGAAAGCTTTATCAGCAAGGCTTATCTTTTAGCGTACATAGAATTGGAGCCATATTTTAATGATCCTATTAGCTTATGAGGTGCGAATAATCTCTCGAGAAACAGACCTTATCGAACTCTGTAAACAAAAACGCAGGAAAAAAAGCCGGCAATTGTCGAGTCATTTCGTGCCAAAGAGTCAAATGCCTTAGAAATGCTCGACTGTTTTTCGATATTTTATACAGTTAATGTTTAAAAAAGTGTTCAAATTTCAAATTAAGTTTGTTTTCTTCCTTATCACGCAATGCTCTATTGTAAATTATCCTGTACTTTCCATTGTTTGCTTTTAATAACAATTCCAATTTCGGTTCCTCACGGCAACAACACGTTCCATGAAAACAGCGGCGTTTCAGTTTATTCTTCCCTCTCGCAGTCACTTATTACTCTAACCTTACCGAAAGCGATACCAATCAACATTCTTGTACAGAGATAAGGGTGTCATTGACTAATCTGGGGGAACATCAGAGCAAAATTTTCACGAAATCCTTGGTAATACACTTGTAATGAAGTAAGACGGGCTTAAAATAGATCCCCATCAGAGAACGTTACCCCTTACTATTCTCGCCTCCTGAGAGCATAGTTTAAGATCTTCTTAAAACGGAACTTGGGTGAATCCGGGGCGCAATCTGCGCTGTTGAAGGTCAACATCTCTTGTTTTGATCATGACTTTATAACCTCGAGCCGAAGTGCGATCACCATTACCGAACACGGTCCAATCTTCAAAGGAATACAAAGCCAACATTTGTGTTTTAATAAAATTGATTTCCCATCGTAAGGTTTGCGGTATCTTGGTTTTAATCTCTTCCAACTGTTGATGTAAATGACAGCGCACTTCCGGATAAGTTTCTCCCGTGGTTTCACATGCAATGACTTCTGATTGTTTGGCAACAAGAGAAGCCGTCCTCATCTAAGCACCCAATTCCAGCGAGATCACTTCTTTGTTCGACGCATTCAGGTAAGGTAAATGCAGTAACCACAAATCTTCCAGAACACCAGCACAGTATTTTCAGTCATCCCAGAGTTTGGGGGAATTTGGCGCAGGTCTGGATGGTCTTTCCCTTGGGCTTTCGAATGACCCTAGACTTGTTCCTAACGGCGGTAAAGGCCGACTCGGTTTTCTTGGCCTTTCGTATTTACTATAAACAGTATCTGTTTTCCACGAATACGACGGAACGACCTCTTTTGAAGAGGACATTTTCTGCGAGGGTAGATAATTGTTATTGTTTATGGTTTTTTTTGAGGTCCACAAAAGCTGCGAATCACTGACAATTTCATGGCCAAAATCAGTTCGGTTTAATGGAGCCTGGAATTGCTGTGTCAAGAAGGTCCCATCGTCTTCGCAGTCTTCCTCTTCTTTAGATATATTAGAACACCCAATAGCTGGCAAGGGTGGCTTTCGCTGAATTTGAGGAATAGACACTTGGTTTTGGAATTCTTGTTCTTTACGAAGAAGTTTCAAAAGCGCTTCGGCTTCCGCATCCTTGGTTTTACCCCTCATTGGTATTCTCGTAGATTCCATTTTCTCAAGCCATGGAGATGTAACACCTCGATGTGCCTCTTCACGCTTGCCAAATTATAATACCCTGATATCTCTAAAGTAAAGTCTTCCTGGGTTAATAAGCTTAGGTCGCGGCTATGAAACAACTCAGCTTAGCTCCAGTAAGCTGTGTACATGTCTTGCGGAAAACCCATCTTTTATTCAAGAGACCACATGTCAAACTTGTCGATAAAGTAGCAGTTTTCACAGTAAGCTTTACAACAAAATGACGCGGCCTCACGTCCACTCAATTTCCCTCAGCATGAATTACCCTTGAATTGTTCATAGGTGAAAGTAATAGTACTCTTTAGAAGGCAATTAAAATGCATATTCTAAGCTATTAATGACAGTGGTGGGCTAAAATAATTTTAATGAAACCCAGTTAGAAGTGCAAATAGAGAGAAATTTGCAGCCTTTAATCCGTCTCCTCTTATTGTTCTGTGTTTTTGACTCTGTCAACACAGGCCTCTGATAGAGTGACAACAACTCCCTCTGCCGGTCTTTCAACAGAGAACATTATTTGTTTTATTTTTCTAACACTTGACGAAATTTTGTTTCGTGCAGCGTGCTGCTTACACGAAGACAGACAATAAGAGCGAACACCTTTTTTATCAAAGTTTTTATTCCCGTATCAAGAAGGGATCGTTCTCGAAAGAAAAAGTAATATCAGCTGTTATAAATTAGATTCCACTCTTGCTTCTGAATTCCGGTGTTAGTTTAAGATTGTTATTACTACGAATCTTTTAATTAATCTAAATGGTATATTTTAGAACCGAATTGGCGAAACTTAAATGTTTGGACCGGGTATTAAAAGTGTCTCGTTGCCGCCTTAATAAGCTGTTTAGTTGGGCTGTATAATCTCTACCATGACACTAAGGCAGATGTATTTGTGTTGGTTAGCTCATGTCTCGGCAGAGTTTGTCCAAGTTCTTGAGATAGCTTGACTCGTGTATTCAAATCCCTTTTTGCGCACACCTTTGCAAACAGTCAGTAATCCAAGAAAATATTTATCTCGGATAATCTTACAGTCAAACTTTACTGTGCCTAAAATATGGCTGTATTTGCAGCAAATTTGCAAAATTTACACTATGCTTTCTATTTCAACTCTTAATATTATTTCCCATACCCAGAAAACAGTAATAAGCAAATTAATTAAGGCTTCAGTAAACTTTCCACGTCCTCCGCTTTTAAATGAAAATCGACACGTGAGTAATAACCAAAAAAGACAAGAAAATTAAAGCCACATCCATTACGCCCCTATGACTCCAATCGCATATTATATTTCTTTTTACCTCTTTAATAAGCTTTTCGCTGTCACTCAAACCGCGATAGCCAATCATCAACCATCTGATTGCAATAAAATGAATGTTCGAAATGGTTTGGCCGACTACGCACAATTCGCCAGAGGATTTGAAAAGCCCGCATAAACAGCGCCAACAAATTAACCAGCACTGGCATTCACCAGTTAACTCTGCTTCATATTTTGTTGGCTTATTAGACGCCTTGATCGACTGACCATAAGAGATAGTAAAAAAATGTTGGCGAATAACTTTGGCGCACCTCCACACACGCGAACAGCGCCAGTATCATGTTGCACTTGGTTATGGGTAATTTTCCTAGAAATGCTGTAGACTGCTTGCAGCCGTAGGCAGTCTAGAAATGCTGGAGCTGTTTACACTATCACCCGCAAAAGCAGCCTTGCTTTCGCTTGGCTTATCACATAGAAAAATAATGTTTGATAAAACCCCTCCGTAAAAATACTGTGTACAAATTGTTACGTTTATGTTTCGAGATCTAGATAGTCTTCGAGAACGTTCCCTAAGTGGCCGAGCTACTGGCACATAGAGCATGCAATATCACTGACATTTTTTTCTAAATGTCAGTGCTGTTACCTCTAAACCAACTTTAACTTACCAGATTTAAGAGATGAACAAACCCGTCACCATATTTCCTGGAAATGAAACAAAAATAAGATGTAATGCAGTGTTTCTAGAAGGTGCACTCACTTCTGCGTTTTTGTTCGATGGTTTGACATCCCGATCCAATCCGTCGTTAAGCGCACGTATGTTCTACAAGAAAAGCCCTGCCAACAACATGGTAATAATCATAATGGATAGGTACCGAGACCGCGAACAGAGAGACCGCGAACGATCACTCGTCGTAGCGACTTCAGTGTTATTATGGAGTTTTTCCCTTTCATAAAAGTGATTAGACTTGCTCAGGATAAAAACCTTTTCCCGATTCCAAAAAAGAGGTGTTAAAAAGAGGGTGGGGGAGCTGTTTTAGCCGCTCGTGCCCCCCCCCCCCCCCCCCCCCCCCACACACACACACACACTCTGTTTCGCGACCTTTGTTTAACCCAAATGCCTAAAAGTCGCCCTTTCCCGCCCAAAATCTATCTACTTCTTCAAAAAAACTTAGAATAGAATATCAATCAAAACCATATCGATGTCGTATTTTTTATGAAGGTATCGATTTTTCTGTTCAATCTGTGTTTTACAATTCCGTCTATTTCGCACTTTATTTACAAAGCTCATAGAAATGTATGACTAGAAAACGACTTTATCAAATTCATCTAATTTATTCGCACTCGCTCGCGAGGCAAAGCAGAAAACATATTTTCATATAAGCTATTAATTTTATCACCGCGCAAAAAAAAAAACTTTTACCGTGCATAGCAAGGTAGTGCCTTTTTTCACGGAAACTCGTGTAAACCTAAATAGAAACAAAGTCAACGAAAGTTCTCAGCTTTTCATGATACTTTACTGACACCACTTTGCAAATACAAAGGGCATGATAAGAAAAGCCTGCTGTGAAATTGCTATATCTGAAATTCGAAGTTTCATTTCGGTTATCACAAATGAAATCACATCAACTTTCTTTTCCTGTTTTGTCATAAATGGTGATTTTTCCGGGTGTTGATGCATTCATCAAATAACCACTCTTAACTATTGAATAGAACACGTTCCGAAAGCGTAGCTTTGTTTGTCTAGAAACTGGAACACAATAAAAAGTTAGTGGTGCTCGCCTAGTTTCCTTCTCACATCTAAAACCAACGCAAACAAAATCTTGTTAAAACTAATTAAGAAACGCTCCGAAGCAATTGCTCTAAATTACATGAGGATTAAACATGCCAGCATCCGTGTTAGAAACGAAAACAAAAGTAGGGCATACAAAATTCAAAAAGTGCGAAATCGCTCTTTGTGTCAGAAAAAAGCGCCCGGGTTCACGCTTACAGAATGCCTTCCAGTGCTAAAAACAGCTTAAAAATCCTAGCTGACGTTCGTATGACGTAGAGGAATAAGCGGTTGTCGTTTGGTGGATTATTCGTTTAAGTCAAAATCACTTTAAAATGTTTCTATACATCAAGACTTTGAATAAGAGTTAACAGTTTCTCGTGGTGATTGGGTCGTTTGGTGTGACTGCTTAGAAGTACACACATCCCTGTACTTCAAGGAATTCCATCTTCAGAGGGGTGAGTCCACTGTAGCTTTTGTATCCGAGTCATAATCGGGATTTATCGTTTATTTGCGAGAGCGGGTTTTGGCAGTACAGGGGTCAAAATAACGAAAGCACACAGCACAAAAAAGCGACTCTGTATACTAGTAGTGATTGGGCGAATGGCTTTGCAACGCCGTATAATACCTATATAAAAATTGACCAAACATTTTAACTAAAGCTGTTAACTTTCACTTTTAAATGCTTTCTTACTGAAATGAATAACCTAATAGTGTCCTCTTATAGACAGAAAAGCAATCTTCATTGATAATTTCGAATGTCATAGGAAGTTACCATATTGGGCATCGGTATAACAAAGGTGCGGAAAATGTTTGCTGAATATATTAAATAGTTTATTTGAACAGAAAATACGTGATCAATTGTGCGACCAGCCGCTTCCAATGCTATAAACCTTTCTGCGAACAGTTTACTTCGAAGACTGTGGATCCCGGTTTTATTTTGATAATAAAAATCTATCTTCATTTTGGAAAATTCAAATCATTCATTAGTTTATGCTTTGGCAAAAGAATTTTTCATTTTAAATGTTAGTATATCTTCAATTTGAAAAATATCATTATCAGTTTACTACTTTATACTTTAGCAAAAGAATGGAGTCACATTTATTGTAGGATGGATAGAATTTCACAATGATTCAAGTGTATTTTAATATTGATGTTTTCCAAGAAAAGAAAGTACAAAATATTAGCTTTTTCTATTGACTACAACCGGTTAAATCAAGCATTTTTTTATGAAAGCCTAATGAAGCTTCTCATACACAGTTCGATGCCTTGCTATAGCATATCTAATACGGTGTCGAGTCTATGATCTCCCCTCCCCTTCCACACTACAACCACAATAAGAACCAAAAGACAAGGTAACTTGTCAAGTCGTGGATACTATCGATCGAATTGTTCAACTTAGTGAAGCAACGCAACACGCCCCCACAAAGGCACTTGCATTTGATGGTTTTGATCAAATCAACAACTAAAGATGAAAGTGATGTTCATGTTTTATTTGTCTGCAAAGTATTCCAATGACAAAATTATAGCAAATTATTCCTCGATTCAAAATCGCTTTCCTTCTTCATTCTGATTTTTTGCTAAAATAAATCCATTTTTTATAACCACGGAGCTCATATAATTCTTTCCATTGATCCTTTTTTCTTTTTCTTGTTCCCTTCTTTAGTCCGGTATTCCTGGAGTCGATCTAATTTTGTTACGTTGGTTGTTGAAAAATGCACGACGTCATAAACTAGCCCGTAAAACGTTTGTTCTGATTGGTAGGCAAAGATTTGTGACGTTAGAAGAATTCTGATTGGTTAGGTTTACATGTGAGTCATGAATGGGCAATGCTTGGCCCCCACAAAAACTCGTTCCTATGCAACGCGTATGCACGACTTTAAAATCACAGACAAGAGACGCACGGAGTAAACTGCTTCCTTATAGAAACAAGAAAGTCATTGTTGACATTTAATAAAAATCTCAGTTATTCGCTTGCTTTAGCCTCAGCAGTCTAATGCTAATGATCTCACAACTTCTGTACACCATGTGACTGTTCGGGAAAATAAATAAACGATTCAATAAATTACCAAGGTGGATAGCCAACATAGACAAAACAAGCGAAGGATGCATGGAAGAGAGGGGGCTTTCCAGGGGTTCCATAATTTCCCTTTTCTCTTCTCTTTATTTTGTCTACAAGTTTTACATTGTTTGGGCTTCTTGTGACAAAGTGACAAAAGTCTTCTTTTAGAGCATATCAAAAAGAGCGTCTTTCAAGGGGTGGGTAACTACGAAGGCCGCTCATATATGGGAACAGGTTTTGCAAGTTAGAACCCACCCATTTGCATGGTTTTGCCATGAAGTTCAACATGAATTTATTTTGTTTGGCCTTGGCCAAGAAGGCCAAAATCGGCGTTGTAAAGATATCACCCTCTACCTCAAGTCTAAAAATCCTACAGATCATATTTCTCAGACAATATTCATTAATGGTTTTTCTTAAGAGATTTATTCCTATCAATATGCGGCCTCATTAAAATACTGAGCACCCATAAGGTTCATTTATCTTTCCGTAGTTAATTTATGTAGTCTTTCTCAAATGGTTGCTGTTTTTCCCGTTTCTAAGCAGGCGCGCATCTTAAAATTCGTACATTCGTTTCAAGAGGGCTTGGAGGAAGTGTACCACGCTCACGCTAGCAGTATTTGTATTTCTAAGCGAGAGACTCATCCAAACAGGCAACAAACTTGACTGATCAATCAAAGGTAAAAAAAAAGCTTTCTTATTGTTGTTTTACTATTTGCAAAGTGTACAGAATTCAATCAATTCATTTATGTGGCTCTAACTCACAAATATTCAAAAAGATCGTTTTAAGATTCCCAAACAAGTTGGCATCTTTGTCAGCGTATTCCCCTTTTGCCTTTAAACATTTCACGCGAAAGCAGCTGCATTTTCCTAATCAGAGGCTTTCGATTCTCAAGAGTAATGCTTGAAATATCACCCACTATATCTTCAAATGAACTCCTAATTTTCAAAGACAATATGTTTTTTTATTCTTCACAGTTTTTTTTTTTTGTTCGAGAAGCGGTGATATTTGAAAAAAAACATCAACAAATTCAACATACATTACATTACATTACTTTCGTGCTATTTCTACATTTTATTTTAGAATTATAATATTACAAATAACAGTAACAATAGAGCAAAATAACCAATTTCTTATCATATCTTTAGGACTAACTGACACAAATGACAGGTGAAGCAAGATTTTTTCATGCTTTCTATTATGCCAAGCCAACTCAAATTTCAAAAACTCATATTTCAAAGCATTGTGTATTTTGAAAACACAGCCTGCGGTCGGAAATTAATAATTTCAATAAAATACTAACCGATGTTGCGAAAAACATTTCAGAGAAATTGTTTTTGAATTTTTTTAAACTGGTGATTGTAGGTACGCTTCAAATTCTCTGAAATGAGAAGCACGCCTAGGGATTTTAAATTCACAAGAAAAAAAACGGATGATAAAAAGGGAAATTACAAAAGCCTCCTTTTTCGGGCCTTATTTTTTCTTGTGCTTTTTCTTCTTGGACGTTTCATGGAACAATGGTCTTCGATGACGGTTTGTTGTCTATTTATAAGTGTTTACCATAAGACAATTTTGCAAAATCATTATGACTTCATTTATTGATAAAAGCATGGAATATGATATCTATCGAAAACAATTTACCTGTCAAATAGAGGTCTCCATCAAATTAGCTATTATTTTAGATCTTAATCTTTTATCAAAGAATAAAGAAGCTGATAACAAAATTCGCTTGTTCCTTCCGATAATGCCTTGGGCGGAAACAAAGCCTTTGTTAAAAGATCGAAAAAAAAAAAAGAATAACCAAACTCTATGAGTCTTATACTTAATTACTACCTTAAATTTATTCGGCACTCTAACTGTTAGCTATATCGCTGGGTATCATATGAAAGTCTTCAATTGCCACACAGGCGCGCCCCATGAGCCTTTGCTAGAGGCGTGCCAGCATGCTAAAATAAAGATAAGATCTCTGAAGAATCATGGATAAAAAGATAAGGAAACAGAAGTTCCAAAATTCCTCCAAATTCCTTATACATAAAATAAGTATTGTTAATAATTATTCTTAGGCTAATAGCATTATTTGTAGTATTAAGGACAGTTTTGATTTTTGTACTGGTTTTTAGTGGTTATGTAGTTGGACGTATCGACTTTTAATGTGAGGTCCCGGAAGCCTTCCTAGCTAGTTTTCAACATAGGGCATAACACTTGTTTTCCTCCTTTCTCGTCCCTGTGCTTTTATAGACTCTTTAAGTGAATGAAAGAAATGACTGAGACTACCTGGATTATCCATTTGACGTTAAACACGCAGAAGCATACAAAAAAAAACTTTTTACCTCGCTCCCGTGCATTTTGCTCTCTGAGAATAAAAGAAAAGACGAAAAATTAACAATTGACTCAACACGGAGGAAAACGTTACATGGCTTTATTTATTTGATAAAAAGGGGCTATTTTCGTGAGGTAAAATAAATAAATAAATGAATGTCGCCTAACGTCACTCGAATTTTGCAATCGTGTTGTTTCCCACGATTGCGAAATTCGACTGACGTAAGAGGCAAAATGTTGGTTGCACAGCAAGGGATGCGTCGTTCACTTGATTTCCTTTTTATTGTCTTCCTCTTTATTAATCGTAAATATCTCCATAACAATAATCTTAAAAACTATAATAAACTTGGAAATTATTTTTATGATTGCCTTTTATAGCTATATCCACCAATTTTAAGCCTCATTTAACCTGCTTATTCTCTCGTAATGTTGCCGAATTTTCCAATTGTCCGTCAAAGTTTTCAAGCCTTTCTTTAAAAAAAATGCACGTGAAAATTGAGAAGAAAATTGCATATCCACTTAGCTCATCAACTTACTTGAAAAACAATAGACTATAACACCTATAGGAGATTATACGACATTGAAAGATTTTAGGAAGATTACGAAACAATATGGTTTTGAATAAGGACATGTTTATTGAACATTAGAGCGCGAAATACCTCTAGCCGAAAGGAGCTTTTCCTCCGCAAATATTTTTAGCGTTTTAAGCATCGAAGATTAAGCCTATCAATGCAGCATTTTGTGTATGTAATAATAGTTATGTCAAAGACCCAATGCAAGAGACAGGATACAAGTCCCTAAATATAATAATAAGCAACAATAATTTTAATAGCTGAAAAAGTTCCTCAACTCCACTGGCTGTTCTCAGAAGAGTTGAACATTCTGGTTCATATCGTTATTATATACATAAGGAGTGTTTAAAACAAGTTAAATATCACGAATACTTAATTCCTCGCTACTCAAAATTGGCATCGTTATCCGCCTAACCGCCCCATATGATAATTTAAATGGGCTTTCTGCCGGTGTGCAAATCGCCGCAAAGGCAAACTTGTTAGCATGGGGAGTTTATAGAGACCGCCGATTCGCCACTTAGAATGTTGTCCCTAACATACCATGGCGATGGTAATTTCCTTTTACATTCAAACCCCAAGAAGCAACAGCGAACACCGTTACCGGCAGTGAGGCAAGCCTAATCCGCAACGTGCATTAATTGGCGAAGAATTAACCAAAAGCAACTATAACATCCAAGACAAATTAAATTTAGATGAAATAAGGTCTTCTTTTCTAGCAATCAAGTAATGTGAGCACATATTTGACGCCTTTTGTTCAGATATGAGAAGATATGAGACTCCCTTTACGGAGTAGGTGGCTTTGCTAGCTGCCATAAGCCATGACGTCACAATACAAATTCCATGGTTCCCGCCGAGTTTTTTTTTCAAGCACACCAGAAGGAACGTTTCATTAAGTTTCGTATGAGCTTAAATTACGCAGAGTTTATTTCTGAATTTTAATCTTTAAAGAAGACAGCGAGATATCGCGGTGCTGATATATGAATGTGTCGCGTCGTTTGAATGGCTTTCGAATGGTGTGGTCTTAGATAATGAGCCAGACGCGTAAATTCAGGAAAAACGAGTCACAGGCAGGCGCTTCCTTCCACATATCGGCGCCAAAAGCACGAATTAGCTTCAAATTTACAAAGGTACGATATAATTTCTATTGATTTTTCTATTATTTTGCCAGGCAAACAAGTATTATGTATAACTTTAAGAAACACCATGAAACAAATCTTAAACACTAGAATTTACAAATGCAGTAAAATAATATAGAATTGAATAATAAGGTCGATATATTTATTTCCAAAAAAATATTCCAAGTCATGAAAGAAATCCAAAGGATTTCAATCAGGTTTCTTGAATTTTGTCAATTGAGTTTTTGACTAGATTTATATAAACCATATTTCCTTTATACCACAAAGACGTCATCATCCTTTAGTTTAACAACAGTAGCTAAGCAGTTTCAAATTACCATAAAGCCTAGCACCTTTATGTCCTACTCTAGATAAATATCAGCTGAACTTATGCATTTTCTGAAGAAAATCGGGAACTCCTTCCTGGCTTTTCAAACGGCGCTTGTGTCAACTTTAAAGTAGAAGGATGTTTTGAAATACTAAATAGAATACTATGTGACAATATTAATTAACACGATTCAATTTAAGGAAATATTTTAGTTTTAGTTTAGTTTTCAGTGTAGTTGTTTGGACGAAATGTGACCTATTTTTGTCATTATTATTAGAACGTGTAAATATGACCTATCTCTCTTAATTGATACAAGCACACAAGACCTCAAACTTATTAAGATTTCATGACTCGATTGGTGGAAATTCGACTCGTTAATATTCTCTCAAAGAACAAAGAACTTAGAGCTACCTAAGCGAAGCATCTCCGTTTAGTATTCACGTTTGTCATAACAACATATATGGGCAACTTAATAATGCTCAGGGCATGTCAATGAGTGTGTGAAAAAGGAATTGTTTGCTTTTTGTCCAGGGGGCAATCATTGCTGAAAGTTGACGTAAAAAAAGTTTACATGGGCATTTACCGGTAGCTTTCGTCACTCACTTCAATATTTTTATTGCCTTTTTTGTTTAGCCATGGGATTGTTTCCAAAACAGTAGCCCTATTTCAAGAGCTGACAACTCAAGCTTTTCGTTCCTTCTATGTCAATTTTTTCATGTCCTTCAAAACATTTCTCACCTATTTTCAAACAGAAACCGAATTAGTATTTTAAACAAATTCCAATTTTAAATAGACATTAATTGTTCAGTTAGCCATATAGAACGTAAATTCGAACTTTTTTCCTTTGTCTTTTGTATTGAAACATCGGTAGATAGGGAAAAAGCGCTTAGTGCAGAACTATGTACAATTCTCCCGAGAAAGCCAAGCACTCTCTTTTAAACTCCAAAGCCATTAAATTGCGCATCTTTAATATTCTGACATTGGGAGAAGTTAATACTTGAGTAATTGTTTTTTAAGGCGAAAGGCGCGATGCGATGAACATCGCTTGAGCCAATAGCGGGGCCGAATGTTTCCTCTAAGATAATGACAAATCTGATACCTCGAGACTGTCACTTATATTTACTCAGGTGATACTGGACTAAAAAAATAGTCTTAAACATTACTTGAAAATTGCCTCTTTGATCTAATGTAAAACTTTGTTATAAAACATCTCCAAAACACCTATCCACGATGGTCAAGTCGGGAAAGTACCCAAAACACCTATTCACGGTGGTCGAGGCGGCAAAGTACCCAAAACACCTATTCACGGTGGTCGAGGCGGCAAAGTACCCGAAAGAACTAGTTGTTTGGATGCCATGGTAACAGTAATAACAATAGGAAAAGTGCACCTGTTTGGGGGTATTTAATTTTCATGGTTTGTGCATACAAGTGGGCCGTCCCCTCTCAAGTTTACGACTCTCAGTGAGAATGTTTCTTATTTGGAAAAAAAGCTATGTATAACGCTGATATTAAATCCGCCTTTGCGTTGTCAACTCCTGCTAACTAAAGAACGCTGCAAAACTCTATATCAAGTAGGTACTAAAAAACAACGGGGGCCCTTTGGTTCTTAAAAGCGTTGCGTTATACGGCAAGTAAGTGAAATACGAACATAATTGACTTCAAACTTCCCCAGTTTGATTAGAATGAAAAAAATCAGCGCGAGTGATTTTGCAGATAGCGAAGGGTGGCAAATTGTATTATTGGTTAGTTTATGACACTAAGAATTAATAAAGCCATGCTAAAGATTGTTTGTTGCGACTTTCTCTCGGATATTGCTTCCTTTGAAAATTATGTAAATAAAACTTTCTTCCTCCCGATGATGACATGGGTATAGTCGTTGGTGTTTCACGGGGTGTTAGCGTGTAAGATTTTCATGTAATTCTGACGACTGAAACTTTGATAATTTCAGGGTTACTACGCGGGAAAAACGCCTGATGTGTCAGTTAAATATCTCGTGAGAAAATCTGCAAGATGAACAATACTTGGGAAAGGCGAATTCCCCCTCGAAGCAAATTTAACGATGAAGAAGCAACTGGCGTTTTAAGGCTTATAGTAGAGCAGGAAAAGCTACTAAAAAATGCTACAGCAAGCCCAGTATTATATGCAAGTATTTCTCCCAAGAGACAAAAGAAGTTACCACCGATCAATCTGCGGTCCGAGTCACTTGATGAAAACGACTTTCAAAATAATCGGAGCCGAAAGTCACCAAGCCTGGATGAACCGGATATTCTTAACAAACCTACACTTTTCAAAGGAAAGGACTTTAGAAAAAGTAGCGACCAACATGGCTCATTGCCAGGCATTCCTAGCAAGGTTCCAGATATTTATTGTTCGCCAAAAATGGCGCGTCACAGAGAGCGGCCTCGTGGTTCTTACGGGCGAAGCCATGAAAATCTCCACGCAGACTGTAATAGAAAATCCAAATCATTAGAGTCTTGTGCAGATTTGAAAAACGCAAATAATAACGATCAAAGACCTAGTAATCCTATGTTTAAAGAGGATTTACAGAACGATAGTAATACGTATTACGCATCAAGTGACGAGATGAGTGGAGGGGAAGAAGTGGGGGCTATCGCGCCAGAACCGCCAAAACGAACAACAACACCGACATATATCAACTAATTGTATTCATAGAAAATAGCCTCAAGTCAATAACCAATAAAAGCAGAATTTAGATGAGATAGTTAAGTAAATAAGGTAGACGGGATTAAGAAGAAAAAATACCCCATGCAGAGAGTATAAATGCGAAGTAAACATTAGAAATATCTTATGAAGGAAATGGGAAAGCCGCTTGTACTAAGAGGATGAAAAGATAGCTAAAATACAGGAAAACCATGATTTTGAAACTTCAAGGGTAATATCATTTTTCTTTGGAAACAGTCAGTGAACAATAATCAACATTCGATAATATATTTCACTGATTGATTGAAAAAAAAGGAATATTATATATAGAACACATAAAACGAAAGAAACTTTTGATAGTAAAAAAATATATTGGTAATTAATCATACAACCCAAAACAAATGACGGAATTGAGATAAAGTCATGCTAACGAAGCTTTTTGACAGCAAAAACAGAGAAGTTTATTGACACTTACGTGAAGGAAAAAAGATCAAATACTCTCGCAATCTTTTTATCACGTATCTAAGATGTTTGAATTAGAAAAAAATACGAAGGAGTTGGCGAAAGGAAGAAAGCCTTATCGTGATTCTAAAGAAAATACCATTAATCCCAAATATATTATACTTATAATTTAAATATCTTCCGCTTCTTGGGCGAATAATAAAATAATAATAAAAAAAAACAAGCAATCCTTTCCTTTTTGTTTATTGTATATTTTAGCGGTTCGCCATCGTTTTTCAAGGCTTTTAATCGTCCGTCATAATTACAAAATACGGCTTATACTGTGTATTTTATGGCCAAATAAGAGCTCTAAAGCTCTATACCGATGTCTCGTAAAAATCGCTCTCTTGAAAAACAGAGCATTTCAGCACGAAAGTTCTTATAAAACAGTTTTTTTCCTACAAAATAAAAGAGATGAATATAGGTACACTATTGTTCCATTTAAAATGCAATAAAAATTAAGGACGGCCAAAGTGCAACCTTAGAATTTTATCAGGTTTATGAAAGATTTAAACCTCGCGTTCATGCGTTTGGCGGTAAGTTACGTAACCTTTTTTTGCAAACGTAATTCGATTAAAGATTCCAAGTCAGCCAGACTTTTGCGATTCTTTTTCTGTATTTCAAATGAAAATGTTAGAAGAAAACCATCTAAAACAAAGAAAATATCACAAACGTTTCCCAAAATCAGCCCTTGGAAATAAATACTTTATTACACTTGGGTTCACATTGATAAAAGTCTTGCGCTCAGGGTAATATAAAATAGCTGGATTTTTTTCCTTAAAAACAATGTTCGTATAAACACTGCCATGGAAAAACCGTTAAGCCGGTTTATGAGAGCAAGTGCCAATATTTTGAGTGGCTTGTTTGTCTTCTCGAAAGCTTGACAACATTTCAAATAGACTAATACACGTTTTTGGTCCAATCACAACTCCAGTGCTTATCGGCCTATTCCGGCCAATAAAGAAGGAAATTCAAATTTTGTTTTCTTGCAAAAAGATTTTAAAACGTAAACAATTTTCTGTTGTTTATCGCTTTACTTGAAGAATACGTGACATAGGTTTTTGAAAAGCATTAAAAAGGGTTATTTAATTTGAAGCTATATTCTTGGGAAACCAGTTAATTAGTAAATTGCAATCTTGGGAAAGCACTTAAAAAAGAACCCATGCAAGCACCTTTTTTCTTAATCTATTATGAAACATTTGCGTTGTTTTTGGTTAACATAAGCCATGTCAACAAATAAACTGGTATCTCAATTTCTCTAAATAATATATTTTTGTAGTTTAAATTTGGCATGTTTTCTGATACTCCCCTTTGTAATCAGATCACAAAAATAAATAACTAAATGTTAAATATAATATTGGAGGCTTTCTAGCGACTGCTCTCAAAAGAACTTTTCATAAATATAAGTCATGGATGTACGTGTTAGCCTAGGAGCGCGGCTTTGGCGGGTGAGAGAGACTCCTCTAGCTCCATTCACTAAAAACTACGGCAGTAACATCAGTATAAATAATATGTTTGTAATAAAAATACATAAGAGTCGAAAATATGACAAACTTCAATATGAAGACGGTTAATAAATACTCGAGGTTAGAATATTTTTTTATTTATACTGTAGATTGTTTTTTTTTTTTTAATTTTCTGTAGGGCAAACGCAATTCCGTAATTCCCTCTGAAACAATAGGGTCAGATACATTACGCTCGAAAATTTGACCATTATGCTTTTGAGTGTCACCCTACAATTATCGCCATTATGCTCAAAATTATGCTCGTGTCGTAGTAATTATAGAAGAAAAAAATCCCCTCCCCCTCCCCCCCATGCTCGAGTATCCAGCGTACATTGCGGGCGCTCCCAAAGGTCTTTACCGCGGGAGCGCCCGCAAAGTAAACTGGATCTTCGAGCATGCCCTCCCCCACTCCGCCCCCCCCCCCCCCCCCCCAAAAAAAAAAAAAAAAAGCTTAGAACGCAACATTTGTGTATTTATTTACTAAAAAAGTCAAGAAATCCACCAATAACAAGTTAACAACCAGGTTTATCTCAAATGATGTAAAAAAAAAAACATGTGCAATCAAGAGAGCATCAGTACATAGTTGACACAATTCTAACGGCTGAAGTTGTGACTGGCCATACTAGATACCACCGATTTGAGTTTTATTTATTTATTTAACATTTTACATTTCATTTTTTTTCACAAGGGCAAAAAGATCATTTTTTTACTATTACGATAAAATTATACTGAAAATCTTACCACTTCTGCCATCATTATGCTCGATGCTCAGACTATGCCATTATGCTCGATGCTCAAACTATGCCATTATGCTCGATGCTCAGACTATGCCATTATGCTCGATGCTCAGACTATGCCATTATGCTCGATGCTCAGACTATGCCATTATGCTCGATGCTCAGACTATGCCATTATGCTCGATGCTCAGACTATGCCATTATGCTCGATGCTCAGACTATGACATTATGCTCGATGGTCAGACTATGCCATTATGCTCGATGCTCAGACTATGCCATTATGCTCGATGCTCAGACTATGCCATTATGCTCGATGCTCAGACTATGCCATTATGCTCGATGCTCAGACTATGCCATTATGCTCGATGCTCAGACTATGCCATTATGCTCGATGCTCAGACTATGACATTATGCTCGATGCTCAGACTATGCCATTATGCTCGATGCTCAGACTATGCCATTATGCTCGATGCTCAGACTATGACATTATGCTCGATGGTCAGACTATGCCATTATGCTCGATGGTCAGACTATGCCATTATGCTCGATGCTCAGACTATGACATTATGCTCGATGCTCAGACTATGCCATTATGCTCGAAATTATGCCGGAAGGGGGAGCGAACCCCCCCCCCCCCCCCCATCCCACAACAGCCGAAGGTCCACTTTCGGTTCTCAATACCTACTGTTTGTAGATAAAACTATAAAGCATAAGCTAGATCATTCTGGTATGTAGCCAAATCGATAATAAACGTCCCGTGGAGATACTGCAAAGTCATAAAATAATCCCTCTTTGTTTTTCCGGGGGTGGCAAAATTTTCATCAAATAACTCTATCCCCCCCCCCCCCCGGATAAATTAAGTCTAATTTTTGGATTCCGCACACACCCAAGAAAAATCCTGGGTACAGGCCTGTAATGTATCTGACCCTTACGGTAAAGTGATGACTACAAGTTAGCCAATCAAAGCGCGCTATAAACGTTGTCATATAATAATAATCACGACCATTCTCCATTACATATCTGGTGAGGTCCTCTTAATTCTATCCTCTATATCTAAGTGGGAAAAAATTGACAAATCGGCCCGGTATTCCATCTCACGTGGAAAAAGCTTTCCAATGTTTGTTACACTAGTAGGTACGGCACAGGTCGGTAGACCTTGTAATCTGTTTATCAGCCAGACCGGTTTTTGTCAAGAGCCGGTAAAAAGGGTGCGTTGTTCTGTTGATTTGCTGTGTTTCCTCCTGCTTTATCCACAAACAATGTTTCGGTTTCGGAAACTAACTTGTCTAATTCACCTACTTTTATTTGGCTATCCTTTTTACCCTTACCACATGTTTTTCTTTCCTTTGTTTCTTTTTCTTCATTATCTCTATAAATTTTTCCTTTTGAGAAGGGAGACATAAATAGTAACGCGGTATTATCTTTGCTACCTCCAGTAGAAACGTTCTTAAATCTGGTACTCTTTTGAACTGAAAAGAACGGTTCATTGCATATTTCATCATCGGTTGAACTGTCGATTCCCCCGCCTTGGTTATTCTCTAGGCGGTTTGAAGATTTCTCAGACTGGACTTCAGCTTTGTCGTGTGTTTTAACCTTGCTATCAGTGCATTCCGAATGAGCTGGTTTCACGGAACTGTTCTCGAGGTTAACAAGTCCAAATCCAAGATTTAAAAATGCGCTTGTGAATCGCCTATCTCGCAAAGCGGCCCATTTTTCACTAAGAATCTTCATCTTTTCTTTCTCGGCGTTCAAAAGATGCTTCGTCCATCTTTTGCCCTTTTCAAAAGCAAAATCTTGTTCCTTTTTGGCACAAAGCCACGCGGCTCCCCATCTTCGACACTCGGTGCTATTTCCTGCAGACTTACAGCTCTTGTGGAATCTCATTACATCTCGATCACTGAGGTACGGGAAATTCATCGTTACTTCACCAATATCATCCTGATTCTCTGAATACTTCTCATCTTTATTGCTTCGCCTGTAAATATCAATACTACCTGTTGTCTTTGACCTTCGGAATCTCCTAGTTTTTTCTACTTTAGGGTCGAAAGCGATTGAAGCTGATCCGCCTAGCATGCGTTCATTCATCGGTAGAATTGTTCGATCGTGTACATCCGTTTTAGAAATTTTCTTTCGCTCCTTTGCAAGAGAAGCAATATTCCTCTTACGTAGCAATTTTTCCCGTTCAAATCTCATTCTATCTATCTGTAAGTTTTTAAGTTCATTCTGAACCTTTTGCAGCTCTTCCAAGTGGAAGTTATACTTTCGAATTCTTCTTCGCTCTAAATCGGCGCTTAGCTGGCGAAACTTCTCATCTTCAATTTTGCTTCGGAGGTCGAGCCATTCTGAAGGGTTTCTTTTTTCTGTAGTGTTAGCCGAGGTCAGAACAACAGTCAGCAAACTCGCTTCGGTTTTGATATTAATACACTCCGACATCATGTACCCTTGTTAATAGAAATCAATTGCTATAACTTTAAGTGACAATACTTGAAGTTACGGCACTTCAATTTGAAAACTGTCCACTTCAATTTGAAAACTGCTCACTTTAGGTGAATGAATTGAGTCAACAAAGTGATCATCGTTTTGTCGCCAAAAACATGTAGTGATCGCTGGGCACGATTCTTTTTGGTGTTTACCATCCGTTGCCATCAATAAAAAACAATCCAAAATTTGCATCCGTTCCCCAGGGGAATTAATATGCTTTTTACGGACAAAAGACTACCATCAACCTTTGGGTTTATATAGACAAAAGAAACCCTTGTAAGAATATACGCATGTTTAATAGCATTTTTGCACTTTACAATTCAACGTAGTACTCTTGATTGAATTGACGCTTGGCCAACTGTTCATCTCTTTTTGTACTTTCCAGTTAAGGGCTTTAATTCCCGATAATACCATCTTCACGCAGGTGACAGTAAGTTAAATTTGTGCACACGTGTACAACCATTATATGGTTGCATAGCCTTGAAGCAACCTCATTTACACCATCATGAAAAAGGTATAATCTTCAATAATTACAATCAACATTATTTTTTTCACGTAAAACAAGAAATTAAAGAACTGAATAAAAAACTTTAAGTGTTGCTGTAAAATAGGAAACGGCCGATTTGGGATAAAGTCTAGGAGACACTTAAAGTAACAAAACAATGTAAAAAAATGTAAATCTTCCTGCCTTCATTCATACTTCATTCATGTCAAATAAATAAAATAAATAAAAAGGAAACAATTTTTGGAAAATGGATTATATGCGCAGAATTTGATTTGGTTTACTCGACATGAAATTTCAAATTTTGAGTAAACATACACTCTGTTTCAATCCATTTCCATCGGACCGATCTGAGAAGTTTTTGCAACAATATTGTATTTATTTCAAAGATAAGCGTTCATTTAATAAACCTGAATAGTTATCTCGCATAATTTTGAAAGTTGTGTGCGTTCCGGAATAACACCAAATTACACTTCAACGGTGCAAGGATCTTTCGAATTCAGAGACACCCTACACTGGCTCCAGAGCCTCGAACGGCTCCTAAAACGTCAGCGCTGGCCACTACATAGAGAGACGTTCGAGGCTCTGGAACTAGGGTAGAGACACCCTGAATACGTTTGCAATCGACCCATCCCCCCCAATAATACGGACACTGTGCCTCAAAGACTGACTCTTTTATATAATAAATTGTGTCCGTTATATGAAGGGTTCTGAGAAGGTTTAATTTATAAGAGTTTAACAGTAGAATTCGAAATCGGTTCTTTGAAAAGTGTCCGTCACATAAGGGATGCTAGTCCAGGCGAAGACAGAATGTCAAGCGCAAAGAGAGTCCCAGGTCTCGACTGAAGGGATGCCTGCTTAATGGAGATGTTTCTATGAAGGTTTCATTTTATTTTAGTATAATGCTTAATATGTGCTATAATGCAACATGTTATCTTCCAATTGCACGAGTACTGTAAATTTGACTGTAAGAAGAAGAAAGAAGTATTGATTAGAGGTGTGCACTTTCACGAATTTTAGTATAAAAAGGGACATTCCAACAATGTATAAATATTGCGTACGATAGTAAAATACTTTTCTAGTGAACATTTATCCTAAGTGCTCGTTTTAGCGCTAAGCTTTTGATGAGCGCCTTCCCCCTACCAAGACAAATGTAAAAAATAATAATAATTATACTAATAACAGAATGCAAGGATTTTATGAAACACAATTTAGTTTTTTGTTGTTGTTTTCGAAAAACGGAAGAGGCGTACTAAACAATTTACGCCAGTTTCCAAGGCTAATCGACATGCTCTCACGTAAACCCGTGCCGTCGAATAGAACCGAAAGTTATCGGAAAGTCAAGTTAATGGATCTAATGGGTCTAAACGGGGATATAGAAAACGGCGGCAGGTTGATCCAAATTATCGTTCACAGCAGATTTAGTCACCGACTAGCGTAAGAGGCAAACTCTTAAATTTAATCCATCTATTTTATAAAGTTAATCCAGGATTCTCATCCCTTGGGGGTGGTCTGTGAAAATGAGCCTCAATTAGCGTCTAAGTGATAATTTAAGGTCTCAAGATCACATCATAGGCTTAAACATCCATTTGCATGGAAAGGCAGCCTCAAAAAAAGATCGAACTAACTGGTTCCAAAATACCTAGGCGACATGGCGATTGAAAATATGGCCAGTTTGGGATGAAAAACATAGGATTGGTTCCACTAAAAACAGCTGCTGAACAGAGCCAATTTTACGCAACACTGGGGCTTTGACACGATGTTGACAAATCATTTACTATAAACAATGAGCTTGACGACGCTCTAGGATGACTAATTACCGACCAAAACAGTTTGTTAAGAGTAAACACTAGCTGTCATGAGCAGAAATGATTGACTAGGACAAAATCAACTACAATTTCACAGTGAAACCGTTATGTCGACAAGAAAGGTGTACGCGAAAGAATGTACCAAGGGACATGGACAAGTTACGATGGGAAATATCATTGCGCAGTTGGAATACAATGGTAAAACCATGACAAACTTAAAAAGAAATCCCATGCAAGGATCTGCTTTAGTTAAGTCAGGAGTTATTTTGGACAAGAGCAACAAAGTCAGAAAAGGCTCTATGAATATTGAAGCTATGCGAAAAAGTTTGCAGAAACAAATTGAAAAGCAAAACAATGCCAAGAAAAACAAGACACGACGAATAGTAGAGAATAGGCCGAGAAAAGCATTGTCTTGTTATGTTGGTAGTGAAGGGGAAAGTGTAGGGACTTTAGGTGATTTGAGTACATCTCAGTCTAGAATTTCAAGCGCTAGAACACAGACAAGAGTCCAGGAATTCAATACTGGTATTACATTACCTGGAAAAGGTACCAGGGAAGAATATACCAGTACCAATGAAGAGGATAACAGTGGAGTTAGTTCTAAACAGCGTGGTAATATCTATAGCCGTCATTTAGATCAGGAGGAGTCAGAGTCGGTTGTTAATTCTACAGCGAGTGGTGGTGAAAGAAAACTGAGCTCTGTCTCAAGAAAAACCGTTGCATCGTCTCAAACGAGTACAAAAACAGCTATCAGAATAAGTCTATCGCAAGGAAATGTCAAAACGGCAAGATCTGATGATAAACAAGAAGAAAGAGAAAAAGAGAGGAACAAGAAACCGGAAAACGAGGAAGAGTTCATAAAGAAATTATCCGACCCCTCACTTAAATCATCCTTAGAAAAAATCATTCAAAAGAGAAGAAACAGTGTAAAGTTCGTTACGCTACAAAGTGGTGGAATCCGAGTGATCAATCACGAAGATCTATGCTCTGTTATCACGGAAGAAGAGAGTAAAATCTCAGTCTTGGAGTCGGAGGTTGAGCAAAGAAAAACACCTACCCTTGACACCAGCTCTGAAGCAAGTACAAGCAGAAGAGCCAAAGATAATACGCCAATGAAGGACAAGGAATGTAAGGGAAGGTACTCTCCTCTCGATCGGTCAAGTCAAGCAAGCGGAAAATCCTTCTATTCCATGGGTATCGCGAAAGAATACGACTCCACAGACCTATTCAAGAATAGATATACATCAAGAGATCTCTCCTCGGCGCTGTCTCATGTAAGCTCAAGGTCTGGAGTGACTCGGAAGTCTACACAAAAGAACAAGAAAGAAATCATGACTGAAGAAACTCGAGTTATTTTACCAATGTCAGCGAAGAAATACCGCCCTATATTGACGGCAAGTAAAGAGAAGCGACGAGTTAGGTCGGCATACTGCGCCAGTAGAAATAAGGAAGATAAATTATTAGATCATAGAGATATTGTACGGGACTTTTTAGTGATGTATGCTAAGGTGAAAACGGATAGTAAGAAAAAAGCGGACTTTATGCAGGAATATAAAGAAACTTGCGAAGTTCGCATGATGAGTGCGACACCCGAGTTTGTCGTCAAAAGTGCGATTGGTCAGTTCCTAACGCGCGCTTTCCCATCAGGGAAAACTGAATCGTATGATTTCGGCAAAGACCAGAAGTATGAGGACTTACAGAGAACAAAGTTACTGAAAATTAAGACTTGTATGCAGCAGCTGGCTAGTTTGGCTTGATAATAATAATAACCATCGACTGGATAATTACTTACCATGAAGTATCATCACGTAAAAAAGGCTTGTAGAATAGGCTATAAAGGGAAGTAGAGATAGAAGATAATGGACAAATATAATTTAGACTGGGATGTAAGAATCTTGAGGATTGGATCAATCGAGTCGCATACTCGAGTCTTAGCTCTATATTTTAATTTCATAAAGTTAGCAATTTATATTTTTAAACGCTTGCAAACTGCTTTTTGGATGAAGTGTGTTTCTAGAGAACTATCGATCACTGAATATTATTATACACATCAGTTTGTTACGTAATCTTTAAGCTTTTATTTTGAGGCATGCAAAATTAGACCAAAAAAATATGTTTTTTTTTTCATTTCTCCACCACATTACAGGCCCATTCCCAGGTTTTTTCTTGGGGGGTTGCGAAATTCGAAAAAGTAGACCTGATTTTTGACCACCCCCAAAAGAACAAAAAGGATTTTTTATGCCATTGCTGTATCTCTACAGGACGTTTATTATAAGATTTGACTACAAAAAAGAAGTTTGACATACCAGAGTGGTCTAGTAATTCCTTTTTTTATATAATTCTTTTATGCTTTATAATTTTGTCTTCAAATGGCAACTTTCCTGCGTACCAGAAGTGGACTTTCTGCCGTTGTGGGGGATATGAACGCACCCCCCTGGGTAATGGCCTGCATTATTCCTTTTTTAGAAATTTTATAGAGTTAAATGTATGTACAAGCCTGCCCATTCCTTTTCACTTTTAATAATTACCTGTTTGATTGAAAGGTTTTATGCATTGTGTTGTTTAAAAAAAATCCACATCACCCATGGAAGGTACTTGAGATTAAAAAAAAACCAATACAATAAGCAGCACATTGCAGTAAAATTTTGTCCTTCACGTTGGGAGTTGAGCAATGAGCTAATCAAAAGTCCTCACAAACATTACTGTTATTATAAACAGACATAAAAACAGGGTATTTTTGTTCAAATTCTAGGGGTTGGGGCGGCAAGGGAAGGGTTGTCCCATATCCTATGGATGACGTCTGAGAAAGTCCCCTCTGTATGGGGAAAAAGGGTTTTTACCTTTTCTGGAATCTCATAAAATGCATATTTTGCGCATCTCTAGATTGTCCTAAGGTTGGAAGCCAGGCCTTGAACCTGGTGGGTCAGTACCCCTAACCCCCCCTCCCCCCGCCTGAGGGCTGAAATAATAAACAAAACGTCTTTTATTTTGGTGTCCCCACTCTGTACCCTGCGAGAAAACTTTGATCTGCTTGATGCCTATCTTTTTTTTTTAATTTCCTATTTTTTATTTCATATATACACCCACATAAATAATTGTACAAAGGTTCAAAAGCAATTTTAAGAAAAGATCAACACTTCAGTTTGAGGATTTTTGAATATTGGTTTTGTATTTTTTCCAAAAAAAACTTTGTAATCGCTAGCTTGGTGGTATCCCTGTGGTTTAAGCGGTAAATCTTCTTTTGATCCTTGACTATTGTTGACCCCAACTAACCCCCATTAGCATGTCGATTTCAAAACATAAGGCGGAAACAGTGGACATGACGGTAGATTTAATTGATTCCACCCGCGATTCTCTTGCAGTGAGAAGCGCCGCTTGCAATTAACCACTCAAATGCGAAATATCTCAGATGCCAATTTCGTCTGAAGTCGTACCCACAAAATAAAATATTCTATTTCATCTTATCTCAAGATTGCTTGGTAAAGGGAGAGAAAAGTTGGCTCACCTGATAGACGGTCGACGGTTTCCATTCCTTGTCCTTTGAATATAATAAGTAGAATAACGCAGAACCATTCGTGCCATAAGTACATAGAACCGCGTGTATCGTGTTGTTGTGAATAGTTGTGAATGAAAGTTGACACCTCGCCCCAGTCTTAAACAACAAGGAACGCCTAGAGCTTAGGTTCAAAGTTGACAAAATGGCTGACGACGAGCGAGACGACGTAAGTGGTTCAGAAATATTGTTTTTCTCTAGTTATTATTCTTTTGTAGAATTATAAACGTTATATCGTAGAGATTATGCATTTTTTAACTTCAGAAATTCTCAAGCGAGGAGGATATGGAGACAATATGGAAAGAATTGAGCAAATCCGTTCGTGAACCGTCACGACTGATAACGGTGTATCTGGGAAAGGATGAAAACGGTACGCAAAGCTCGACCACACGACAACAACAATATGTTATCGCTTTAGTATTTCCTGTGTTTTAAGCTACGAATAATAATAATATTCTGTTATTTTATGCGGGAAGATTGGTTTGTTATGCTTTATCATAACTAACTTAAACGATAACAAAGAATTTCACCTTTAAGAAATTAAAAAAAAACAAAAGGAGACATCAATAAAACCGAATTATATATATTTTTTAAATCAACTGATTAATTAACAGTTTTCCTGTATGTTGCTTTTTGTGGTTTAAAATCTTATCATGGTGTGATCCCACTATTTTTAAATCAATCAAAACATAACATAGTTCCCTTCCCTGGATTTTATTTGAATTTTACTCTGAAAAAAATTCCTTTATGCTTCACAGGATTTGGTTTCAACATCAGAGGAGGGATAGACCACCCTCATATTGGCTGTGACCCTGGTATCTTTATAACAACTGTTCGTGCAGATGGGGCTGCAGGAAATGATGGTCGACTTAAACCAGGAGATAGAATTCTAGCTGTAAGTGTCCTAACAGCTGTTGAAGAATGGGTGAAGCTCTGAAATTAAAACAAAAAATATGACTTAGGAGTAAACAAAAATGTTAGGTGATAAGAGTGGTGGTGGTGGTGGTGGGGGTGGGGGGTTGTGTAATAGGGGCAGAGGGGAGGTAGTCGATGAGGGTTGGGGAGAAATGATCAAAGCGGACTCATGATGTAATGTCCTTAGAAGGAATTTGCCATGCAAGCCATGGTAAATGATAGTTTTTAAAACAAGATTTACTGATAAGAGTTCAGTAAACAGAGATGTCATAAAATGGTTTAAAAAAGAGCCACGGGTACCCTACTGAATGATTTTTGTCAGGGAAAAGCAAATGGATAAAAAACCTCATCTAACTACCCTCTCAGTGAATATCATTTTAAAGCTGTTGGTAATTTTGCACTTGTGGTTGTTGTAAAACTACTGTTACCTTGATCCTACAGGTCAATAGCACAAGACTAGACAATGTCTCTCATGAGCAGGCTGTCAGAGCCTTCAGGGTGTCTGAAGATTACGTCTCCCTCCTGGTAGAGCAGGGTGCCGAAGCTGAAATAATGGTATTTTTACTGTGAATACATCTATTAAAAATAACATTATTGCCACTGCTTATTGTAAAACAGCAGGTTAGCCTGAGAAGCATTTCTGTGGAGTTTCAGAGCAGAGAAAGACTAAAGCTTGAGAATGTGCAAAATTTGCTATAGCACCCCCTCCCCCCCAAAAAAAAGAAAGTTGTTGTGACCAAACTCTTCATAGTCGAACTTTCCGCTGAAATTGAAAGAACATTAACTACATAGAATATAATTATTCACTCTGACGTTTTCTTTTTATACTTTTACATGATTCAAGGCCAATGTTAAGTTACAATGAGATTTTTCTATATCATATGGTGATCTACCCTGCGTACCAGAGCCTCCAAACTTTCCTTGCCCAGCGACAAGCAAAACAGCATTTTGGCTGAGCGTCACTGGACGAGAAAAGTCTGCTCTGGGACCCAGAGTTATGGTGATCCTGATTCAGGCAAATACATCATATGTTAAAATATCTGCTTAGAATCCCCCCTTAAAACTTTTTCAAATTGTAGGGAGCTCAATACTATCCAACCACCCCTCGCACGCCCAAGAGCCCTGGCGTGGGAGTCTCGGACCAAGTGGATTCCTTCCCGCCATCTATACAAGTGAATGGTGAGGGTCAACACAAACCTGACGTTGTTTCTAAAGTGACAGCATTCTTTGGTACCACTGCTGGGGCATTATCACTTGGTATTGTGGCAGGAAGCTTAGTTGTTTTTGTTGGACTTAGAATATATAAATCTGGAACAAAATAAACTCTACAACTACAATGCCTTTTCCCAGGTATTATTTGATGGACCATTCCCAGTCATTTTGTTGTGGGTTTTAAAATGATTTGTGGTTCTGAAATGTTATACCATCGAATGTCATATAAAACTCCTCCAAAATGCTTACATTTGTATAAACAAATATTTCTTCTGAACAGTATTATTTGAGTTTTGTGCAGTAGATTATCCTTTGTAATTTAAAATTAGTCACTTATCAGATGTATCAAGAAATATGTTTTACGGTAAAGTATGTATTTTTTAAGACTTTGTGAAATAAATTATTAATGAAAATAACAGCCTATTGTATTTAACTAGTTTTTATCAGCATGTTTATTAATAGCCTGGGAAGCAAGCATAAAGGGTTGGGAAAAAAGAGATACAGAGATGAGGCACACGCTAGGGAGAGCGAGAGATGAGGGCTTGTAGCCAACCCCATTTTTTTTATAAACCATCACTCTGTGAACATCTTATCCTAATTATCCGCATTCTGATTTAAGTTTAGCGAGAAGCATTTCTGGCGTTTTAAATGAATAGCATAACCAGTATTCCTCCTAATTGAAATTTCTTAGGTCTGGATGCTTGGTAATTTTTCCACTGACAATTAATAAAGCCCTTTGCAGGGTTAAATGAATAGTATGCGTACAGCAATCTTGCAGGAGGTGTACAGTAAAAAAACATGGGGTTTGCTGTTAAGCCCTCCCTTTCGCCTTTATTCACTCCATCTTTCTCTCCAGGTGCACAGGGTCTATCCCTCATCCTTCAAAGCCCTTTGCGCTTGCTACGCAGGCCAGATTTTTAACTAATGTTCAAGTATATAGGTGCTACCAGAATTTTAAAAAAGGCAAGGGAGGTGGCAAGTTTGGACCTGCTAATTGCATTCTTGCTGCATATACAAAAAAGTATGAAATTTGTGGAAGTGATTGTTTCAAGTCATCTAAAGTTTTGATAGTATAACAGGAAGAAAGAATTGGTTTAATCAACAACATGTCAGGAATATGTTAAAATACCAATATAATAGTGAGTCATCAAATAACAATATAATAAAACAGTTTATAACACCTGTGGAAACGTTAATTTTGCACCATTTTGATGATCTTTCTCTCAGCATGTGGTCCTATTCATGAATGGAAACTTGCATTCCAAGCACAATATTATTGAGAGAAATAAGTCAAGAATGAAAAAATGCCTAAAGCTTGAATTTGGGTGCCACTGCTTATAAACATGAATATAGCTAAATTCGTTGTTGCACGACCTCAGCGAATACAAAATCCTCGTTCGGGAATAGCGCATAGTCAATTATTCGTCCAAACCAATCCATGGCTTTCATGTTCTTACTGTCGCGTCATAAACCTTTTGACTGCACACAGCAAGGAATAGATTGGTCAGGGTGGTATGATTGACAATGCGCTATTCCCAAACACTAAATGGATTTGAATTCTCTGACGGTCGCACAACAACAGATTCGGCTATAACGTTATTTAAAGCTTGCCTGAAATGAATGCATATGAAGTTTCAATAAATAGGTGTGATTTGTGGATAAATCAACATTGTACTTGTAAGTCTCACTTTGTAAACTATTGTTTCTGTAAGAACCTATTCATAGAGAATTTATTAATTTCTGTAGCATGTACAGAATGTGGTGTGGAGGTTCCTATCTTTTTTTATGAGATGTAGATAAGGCCACATTGACTTTTAATGTTTTACTGTTTTTATAAAACTTCTCTAGCTTTGAAGTGATCTTCAACTGTTTTTTTATAAACCCATTCATTGAATCTACAGTCTGTATATAAGTGTCTTTCTTTTGCTATGAGATGTCCTTAAAAATCTCCTTGATAAGAATTTAAAAATCGATTTAACTAATGTTCATGACTTAGGACCTAGCCTTGTAAACACTGATCGCCCCGATTCGTCATTGCTAGAGACAAGCCCGACAGATCGCTTGACAGGTTGAACCTGCTTGACTGGTTTGACTTTGACTGGTTCCTTCTCCCGGACAGGTCGCAGCACACTGTGCGAGCTGTAATCTATGCCATCTTCATTGTCATCATCATCAGCAGATGTAAAAAATGGCTGAAGATTCCTAGTTGGAAGTGGTGCTATGGAGACTTGCTGTTTGCCCTGGGGTGCAGAGATACCTCCTAATCGACTAAATACAGAGGATGAAGATGGTTCCGTAGGAGTTTTGACCTGAAAAAAGATGGATCAAACAACTATCATTAAGTTTCAGAGTAGGCGGTGGAGATTGATAGTAGGTGGTGGAAGCTATTTTATTTTATTAGTTTGAATAACTTTTTAAAAAAATGTAGCAATTGCTTGGAAAAATAGTCGCTGGAGGTTTCGCCAGCTGCCTAAATAAAACCCGACTAAACATCAACAGGGAATGCTACAAGATATAACATGACTGTTTGGGTGGCAAACTAGCGCACACTCAGGCTTATAGCAGCAAAATAACAGCAAAAGAAAAGAAACTTATTCAGCGCTTAGGAAAAAAGGCAATTTTTTCAGAAAGGGTTTAGTTTCATTTAAAAATTTTCATTTTCATCTGGCATGATGGACGCAGTCATGTCTGATTTTTTTGTTCTATTATTTTGTTTTGAATTTGTCACCCAGAAAGGTTATGTGACCTCTTAGCACAAGTCCGCTATTGTCATAGGTAACTATTGACAAGTAACATCATTCATTATTGCATAAATACTGTAAACTATGGTGCACACTGTTTTATGTTCAAGTGTGTACATCAGTGAATAACAACATACCATCAGCATAAAATATGGATGTAACAACAAGAGAAAAAAGTTGCTATGTTGTGTGTGTGGCAATGTGTGGCAATATTTCACAACGATTTATTTTTGGGATTCTGTGGATTATTTTGAGCTCAAAACAAGTGGAAAGGATAATGCTAAAATTCCTATTTAAGTGATAACCAACATGCATGGGCTAAATGTAATTTCACAAAAACCTATAACTTCAGTTCATAATTATTCAACTAAGCCACTTAGCCCTTAATTCTTGTGCATCCCAATTTCACAAATGCTTTGAGATTGTAAAATTGGCATAATTAAAGTGACATAAACATAAAGTGTAATAAGGTTGTTAAGGGTGTTGGGACATTTCTCTTTGGGCAGTTGCCAGGCAAAATTCAAAAGACTTTATAAATCCGCCAAACATTGGTGAAATGCAATGATTTTAGGCATGGCATCATTCCTTAAGAATCTCTAAATTTTGATGACATCATCAGGCGATAACAGAAAAATTCTATAATCTAATTATAGAAATTAGCTGTTGAAGTATCTGAATGATAAATGTAGCTTTATAACATTATTCAGGAGGGTGCCTACAAAGTTATGTATGTGCTTTGATTATTAAAATTTTCGCACAATTTTAATTTATATTTTTCCACTCTTATTTGAATAATTTCTTTAATTTTTAAAATATCAGGAAATCGATACGCTGTTTTAGAAAGGGCAAGTAGGTGAATATTCTCTGCCTAAAAAAATCATGGAGCATCCGTTCTTTGCAAAGATTATAGAGTTAGAAACGCAAACCAGAAGTAGAATTATCTATGTAGGCATGAGCAATTGAATATTGTGATAAAGCCTGGTTTCTAATGCGAATGTTGTGATAGAATTTTGCTATCAAAAGATCGACTTTTCTCCCGCTTTTTAACAGTGAACTACACGTTGAGACAATTCTTTTCTTGCTAAAATCAGCACTTCAAGTCGCTAAGAAGGTGCCCTAGTTGAAAAATCATGCTTGCCCATTTTTTATTTTACATTATTTGCTGTTTATTACATTTTTCTCACCAGTTTTGGGCATTTGTTATCAAAGCTAAAAATGTTCCCACACGTAAATTGTTTTTCCGCCAATTGATTTTCCCGCCTGAAAGTGTGAAGTTTCTGGATGATCGTGCAAACCGAATCGCCAAGTAATGAGAAATTCCCAACACCCTAAATATGTACGTACCTTTTTCTGTGCAGTGATGCTGGTTTTGAGGGGTTTCAGTGGAGGTTGTGCCCTGATAGGGGCAGCTGCTGCCATCTTTGGTACAGGTTTTGGACCACTGGGTTCCTCTCCAAGACGATCAAAGACTGAGGAGACTTTCCCCTTTCCCTTAGCTCCTGAAAGTATTGAATTTAGACATGACATATCTATGGGGTTCTATGTTCCACACTTAGAAACCTTGTGCTCAACCAGTTTTGTATAATTATAAATGTCATATTCTAAATGCCATATACCACTTCATCAACATAATTTATTCCATTAAACATTCTGTCTTGCTAACTTACCCACTGCCACAGTCAACTTCTGCTTGCTAGATACTGTCTGCTTAATCACAGCCCCCTGCACTCTCCTTGCTGGCTTTACCGTCACCTGCCCCCCTGGGCTCAAACTGACCCTCTGCACCTTTGGTACCACTTTATTCGTTGCTGCCAAGGATGCCCCACCTACACCACCTAGTCGGCCACCAAATCGGTCGGACAGAGACTTTGTTGGAACTTTGGCTCTGGGTTCAAATTCAGAGGAAGTTGTTATCTTTAACTTTTTCTTCAGTGATGGTGAATTGCGTGGAGAATTACTGGCATTGCTTGGACTTCTAGTTCCACTCTGGAGTCTTTGATTACTAATCCAACTGTCAACCATACGACTGGCTGCTGAAAGGGAACAAGCAAGGGAAGAACCAAGGTCAAGGAAGTTGAACAACAAAAAGATTGTAAAAAGAAGAAAAATGGACAAAGAAGCGATATTAATTGGCTCTGCTTATATGATTACTTTCAAGAATAAAATTATTGTAAACAATTATTTGAAGAATAACTACCAGGTGCAATGCTAGAATTTCCTGGGGGGGGTAGGGGGGTTGTGCAGTCACCTTCTGTGCCTGTGCCGATCCAAAGCTATACACCTGACTTCATCTAGTAGTTAGGAATTCTTTTCCTAGCTTGGAGTTCATTACTTACTAGTCTCTTTTCTAGCTTGGAGTTCTTAACTTATAAGTCTCTTTTCTAGCTTGGAGTTCTTAACTTATAAGTCTCTTTCCTAGCTTGGAGTTAATAACTTATAAGTCTCTTTCCTAGCTTGGAGTTAATAACTTATAAGTCTCTTTCCTAGCTTGGAGTTCATAACTTATAAGTCTCTTTCCTAGCTTGGAGTTCATAATTTACCAGTCTCTTGTCTAGCTTGGAGTTCATAACTTATGAGTCTCTTTCCTAGCTTGGAATTAATAACTTATGAGTCTCTTTCCTAGCTTGTTGTTCATAACTTATGAGTCTCTTTTCTAGCTTGTTGTTAATAACTTACGAGTCTCTTTCCTAGCTTGGAGTTCAGGTGGGGTTCTGCGGCCTGGAGTTCGACTGGGTGTTTTCACTTCTGATTCAGATGAAAATGCTTCGGCTGCCTTCTCTCTTTCACTCTGAAATTTTCCCAAGGAAATGTCAAATGACACAGAAACACCAGATAACAACTCTATCGATTTTAGAAAAAGTGATGGCAACTATTAAGAGAATAGTGTTATTACCTGTGCATGAACTTCTTTAGCATGTCTCAGGATTGCTATGATATCTCCCATAACTGTGATCCCCATGTCACGCAATATCTCCTGTGAAAACAACATGCATGTCACACAATATCTCCTATTAAAACAACACACAATATATACATGCTACCCTGTATATCTCATTTGGTCTGAATACTGTTTTAAAAGTCATGTCAACTTGTAGATAAATAGCTCATCTACATTAGATAAGTGTTATTCATCAAATCCGCCAAAGGCCAAATCACACAATAGTAGTATATAGAACTGACCCGGCTTTTTAAATAAAGTATACTACATTGAGCATAACTGAACTCAGCCTAAGATTCAAATGGCGGTGGGAAAACTAATACACGGACAAGAAATCCACCCAACATTATTTCCAAAGTTGTTGATACATAAGACAACTTTTAGGCTTTCAGTGTTATAGACCTTTTCAAAAGCTCTGAGCTTCTAAAAAGAACACAATATTGTCTTTACCTTGGTTAGATCAGGGAGCATATCGTTTTGAATTCTGTGATCACAGAAAGTGATGGCATAGCTGCAAAAAACACACGACAATTTCACAGCTGAGATTAATCAGACAGCGACATGGAATTTGTTATCAGCTGAAGGAAGACATTGTGGACAATAGTTAAAAAATTGAGTTAAGGAAAGCGATAAATTATTACAATAAGGGATAGATAGTATAGATAGAAAAAGAAACTAAGGCTTTTATTTCTCAAGATGTAAACAACAACGTAGCGTTTTCTATCTTAAACCAAACAACTTCTCGACTTACTTCGTGGCGAGCGTGACTGGAATTCCAGCGTCTTTGAAGAAATTCAACCACTTAGGAACTAAAAGAGATACCAAAAGTATTAGGTATAATACATATAGATTTGGATAGCGGTAGAATGCCGGTAAATATTACCTTGTGTGGTCATTTTATACGGTTGTCTGGAATCGCGCGTGAAATAGTCTACGAGTATCGCAATGCATCCTGGGATTGCGAGAGCCCGCTGATCAGGAATGCAGTCGCAAAATATCCTTTCTTCAAGAGTGAGAAGAGAGGGGGAAGGGGGGGGGGGATTGGAGTCAGTTTCTTAGATACATACCAAGGTCCGTACCCAGGGGGGTGCAGGGGTTGCAAGCACCCCCCATACAACGGCCGAAGGTCCACTTTCGGTTCTCAATAGACGTGCTATTTGTAGACAAAACTATAAAGCATAAGCTAGATCACTCCAAGCTAAATTCGATATACTGCATAGGCATAAAAAAAATCCATTTTTGTTTTTATTCGGGGGTGGTCAGATTTTACTCACTCCCCCCCTCTCTGGAAAAATTAGGTCCACTTTTTCGAATTTCCCTAATACCTGTCAATCTATGAAGATCTCAAGGCTTGAGAAATTTTGGGGGAGGGGGTGGGGTATATTAATCATTTTTGGGAGAGAAGTGGGTATACCCTCACAGGCATTTGCCATATAGAAAGCTCTCTCGCACAAAAACACTTATACATCTCACGAGGATGTTAGATAAATCCTGCTACAAAAGGAAATTATTGTTTTAATTATTTTAATAGAAAAAAGGCAAAATGTCAATGAATATTTTTTCAGAAGCAATAAAAATTGCTAAAGAACGGGAGATCTGGTGCTTCACGTGTGAGAAGAGGTCCAAAATTTTTAGACTCCCGCCTAATGCGGGAGAGTTGACAGCTATGTACATATCATCTGATCTGGCAATTCACGAGAAAAGTCAAAGCATATTTATTGGCTGTTGTTTATATTTTGTTTCTGGATAATGAAATGTATCTATTTTAGGGGTCATCTGTTGGGATTGAAAAGTGAAGTGTCTACCATTCATTTAATTCAGATCTCAGGGGCACCTGTTGGTGGAAGAAAGAAATTGAAATCAAAGTTCTTTTTAAGAAATTAAATGATTCTTTTATTGTTTGATATCTGATAGATCATGACAATGAAACTAACAGCACACAGCAATATGTAGCAATAGGTTTGTATCGTAAATTACATTATGAAATCGACAAATGATTTTTCTTTCTTCTTTAAAGGGAAACACAAAGTACTTTTTGGCCTATGATGACTTCTGGACTTCTTCAATGCTAACATCACCAGCTTTACTTAGAAAAACACATAATTGCTATGCCTTTTGTATGTAACAATTAGATGAGTTATATGTTGACAATGATTGCATAAATTACCATATTTTTAGTGGTACACTTCTTTCAAAGGTTAGTTATGGAAACCACTATGTAGCATTATCAGTTATTCATATACAACTATTCAGTAACTTAATAGACAACTAATGTTTCCACAACTGCAATAAACTTAGTCCAATTTGGAAAAATTTTATTCCTGAGAAAGAAAGGCAATAGACCCAATGTATAGCCCTATAAATATTTGTAAGCTCAAAATGTAAAAATAACTATATTTGATTAAAACAAGCAACAAATAATTACCATTTAATGGCACTAGGTTTTTTTTTCTTTTCTTTAATACTGTGTCCCCCCATAAAACTAGCCTACTTACAAAAACCTGGATTTCGCTATCTTGGCCATTGTTGATATCCAAAATAATATTTAATAAAGTGAATCATTCAGGTATAATTTACAGCCCTGACTCATACTTCAAATCATGGCCACTAGTGTCAAGGAGAAGAAGTAATAATTGGCATTATGCTTTCTCAATTCTATGTTATATTAATTCTGTTTTAAGGAGGGCTACTTTGATACCATTAGATATCCAAACATCACCACCCCAGTGATTATAAACACAACCATAATCATCAAATGGGACACAAGCTGACAATGTACCATACGTTTTGTGGCAGGTACAAATGCAGCTATCTGCCAGTTCCAATACTTTTTAAAATTACTAACTGGACAGAAGCAGCGACATGGAAAATTGCTACTTGGAAATTTAGTCACCCGAGATTCCAGCTCACAAGGGTGGCACAGGCGACCATACATGTCTCGAATGCCAGGCAGGATTCTGGCTTTATGCATGTTCAGGTATCTTTGCTCCTTGGCTTTCTTCCACGGAGGCAAATTATCAGAGCCAAATTGGATATCACTCTGGTCTGTGGATGAGAGATCCTTTCCCCCTACATGCCAGATCCGACTAATTGTTGGTGCCACTATTTGGACAGTTTCATTGCGATCGTAGAAAAGCAGTAGACCCAGAGCTAAAGGCCAGTCTTTTTCTGTGTAAGCTACAGACTCTTTCTCTACTTTCTTGATATAGTTCCACGCAGTGACATTGAAGGAATAGCAGACACTTTCAACCACAGGTACTTGGCTGATAACAAAAGTATCTGGCTGATGTTCAACAAGGTTTTCACTCCCCATACCTTGTAAGGTGCTAAATAAGGTCTCCGGAAAGGTATTTTTCACATATAAGGAAAACCACATGACCTCCATAAAATCTGGTGAAAGAATTGCATCATCTTCAATGAAAAACACATCCCCAGTGTAGGTGCTGTTGCTCTTAAGCTGGAAAGGATCTGGAAATAAAGGTATAACAAGAGTAAGTGGAAGCAATTATTTTTCTAATAGAATGAATATTAGAGTGAACAGCAGAGATTACCAGAGCAAGAGCATGTGTGGTACTCCGATAATAAGGATGCAAAGGGGACTGACAGAGTTTTCCTATTAAAAATAATGTCCAAATTTAGCATGTTAAATGATTATATGGATATTTCTTTCATCAGGAAATTGAAAAGGTAAACGGAAATTACAGTTCTGTGGTCTGTATGGATTGTTGGGAGGTAGGGGGGCATTAGAATCTAAAAATCTATCAAGTGCAAAATCTGACAATTTCCTTAGATAGGGTAGTGTTTCAAAGGGTAAAATGAAAAACTCCTAGGTAACTCGTCATCATAAAAACTTCCTTATGAGAAATATAAATCTACTAAAATGTTTCATGATTCCAGCTTCTTTTGTTCTTATGTCCACATTATGGATATTGTTATGGCTGAGCTAATATTAGTCACTTGGCTTCATAATTTATGAATAGGTCCTTGATACAGCTGGAAATATGATGAATGCCTTCAAACAATTTTAAATGTTATTGGATAAAACCTTAAGGGCCTATGGTACTATCTTGTTGCTACGAACCTCCGTTGCTACGAAAGGGAAAAGCGCTACATTCGGTTAAATAGACTAAAATCGCCACGCGTCTTCCAAATTGGTTCTGTGGCCCAGTGGTTAGCACCTTTGTCTCATAAGCAAGCACTCCGGGTTCAATCCCTGGTCAAGTCCTTTTTTTGTTTTTATTTTCTTCGAAACTCCAGTTCTAATTTTCTTTGTTTTTTTTTCCAAGAGATTAAAATAAACTTACACATTTACGACATTTTGTAGAAGAAAATGCAATTTTAATATGTTTTTCGAGAATAAAAATAGATGGCGAAAAAACAAGATGGCGGCCATTTTATCGCGAGAAAAACAAGTTCATTTTGAACATTTACAACAATTGTGAATTTTTTTTTCACTCAAACCATTGATATTACCATTCCTAACACTTTAGCACATGGGATTTTTGATTTTTGAAGAAATGAAAAAGTTATTACCAAATATGTGGTTTTCGCCATTTCTCGCAATTTCAAAATTTCGCAAATCCGATGCGTGAAGTTTAAGAAAATAGTGATGTTAGAATATTTCTGCAAAAAAATTATGGTAGATTTGAGCAGTAGCTTCTCTGACACGTTTTTATGTCCTGGGTCACGTGACCATCAGATGACACTTATGTTGAAAGTTCCATGAGATTTGACAAAAAACAGAAGCTTTTATAAAACAAACAAATTTACCTACAATCTGTAACAAAACTAATGGGACACTTTCCCTCCCCCTTCCTCAATGTTGGAGGGCAAATCACCTTGCTACTGCTTGTGTTTTGAGCTGAAAAATTGCCTCTAACCAATATTAATCGGGGGGGAGAGGGTTGGCGGTTGTTCGTATGGAAAGTGTGCCACTTACTTTTGTTGTGGATTGTCTGAGCAAGTGATTGACAGGTCCTCGAACAGGAAACACTATCGTTGATAACGCAACGACGATACAACTATGCGAACGTCAAAATCAAACACATACAATTATCGTGCCAGGATCACACGTAAAAATGGACAGAAGCTTCAGAGACAACAATTTTTCATTGTAAACAATCTCATCTGTTTCTTCATATAAGAAATACCGCCTATGAAGAATTTATTGTGTGAGAGATTTTCACTTCAAATTTAATCACGCAAGCTTGTCTCGCGGAGGTCAATTCAATAAATTCATCTGTTTTACAATAGTTTTGCTAAATATCTGACACTTTGACACAAAGTTATGCTTGAAGAGTTCAAGCTAAGTGTATGCAATGCTTTTTCTGAGGAGCATTCGCTAAAATCGATGGCTACAGACTATGTCTTCTGATCTTGCTTATGTGGCTCAACGATTAACACCAACAGTTAACCATTTTAAAATTGTTTAAAAAATGCCTTACGAAAGAAATTCAAACTCTAAAATAATAAAGTAACAACTGGAGATAAAAGCTCATAAATTGACACTAGTTTTGTTTGAATGAGGGTTTGCATTTTGGAGAGAGAGCTCATGGTAGATGGTTGACCGTCCTTTTACTAAGATAAAAAGAAAGTTCATTTTTATATAAATGGTCTACCAAGGTTGACCGTTCAAAAAAGCCCTATTATATATTTCAAATCATTTGTAAGCCTCATATACCTTAATAGCTTTATGATGGTAATAGAATAGACGAATGATTGAAGAAATTCGGCTACCATGAGTGGGGATAATATTTTTCTATAAATGGTAGACCGTACACGGTCCACACCCGCTTTTTTGCACCAACATGCTAAACGTATAAACACTTGTTGTGATGTACATTAAAAACGAAATGAGATGGGGCTCTCATATTTTCTACAACAGATTAACCGCCTATTTATCGCTTTCTTTAGTCGATTTGTTATTTATTGTTTAATTGGGAAATACTTATTAGGCGATGATCTTTTTAGTCTCTATGCCTGTGTTTATTACCTAAATTGGCCATAAAAGCGGTGTTTTCCGGCTAAATACTCCGAGGGATGGTTACTTTTGCAAAAGAGACAATCGACACGATGATATGTAGACAGTCTCTTTGGCAACATCAAATAAATTTTATATTTTACAAAATTATAGTCTGCAAATATCCTAGCGCACCTCCATTTAATCCAAATTAATTTAATAAAATATTTCAAATAGCGCATAGATATCCCAAAAGTATTCTCTGGGGACGTCAACATCTTTACTTCAAGCTCGAATAATTAATAGATTGAAAAACTTTCATTAGGGTATGCGAATAAAGAGAATACATTTTAAGAAATCGATGATAAGCGTGACAAATTCCAATCATTCCACTTTTGAGACAATCTGTAACAAAACTAATGGGACACTTTCCCTCCCCTTCCTCAATGTTGGAGGGCAAATGATCACCTTGCTACTGCTTGTGTTTTATGCTGAAAAATCGCCTCTAACCAATATTAATCAGGGGGAGAGGGTTGGCGGTTGTTCGTATGGGAAGTGTCCCACTTACTTTTGTTGTGGATTGTAGCAACAGACTCAAAAGATAGTACCATAGGCCCTTAACACACTCTAGCGACTTGATGACATAAGCTGCAGGAGAAGCTTATCAACTTAATGACAATCGAGAAAAATGGATAGTTTCTTCTGTCATTATGTTGTCATGATTAGATTTCTCCTCCACATCACTTATGTTCAGAGACGACTGCGGAGGAGGCTACCCAAGCACAATTAACAATAACGAGTTAGGAAGAATAAGAGCAACTGTATGAGGACTTTGTATCTTTCAGCAATTAAGAACACCTGGGGAAAGCGGGTAAATGCTAAAATCAATCAAATTGCACCCTTTTTAGTCATATTTGACAATAATCAAGGAGTTACAAGTGCAATGAGTTACCATTGTAATAAGGAAATATATATATATATTTTTTATTTTATTATTTTCTTGTATTACCTTTCTCCTCAAAA
The DNA here is from genome assembly GCF_932526225.1 of Nematostella vectensis. NCBI lineage: Eukaryota > Metazoa > Cnidaria > Anthozoa > Actiniaria > Edwardsiidae > Nematostella > Nematostella vectensis. The sequence continues at coordinate 10,597,479 of NC_064040.1, read as the reverse complement.
ATCTTTTTCATCACTAGCCACCAGTGTGACTTCAACACAGCAGGGGTCCTTTCTTCCTTATCATTGCCATAGGTCGAGACGAGCTTCCTACAGAATGTGATTTTTCCAAGGACTTTATAAGTCTCGTTGATGTCATCCATAGTAGAGTGTTTTGTATGATGCAAAATAAATAAACACGGTGTGGTTGGTTGGACATTCCCAGAGCTTGCAATTGATCTCAAAGTCTTTTCCAAATATTTCGGTCTATATGAGCTGAAAATCACTATGGGTAGAAACGGTGGCTGAAAATTGTCAGGAACTGACACATCAAAGGTCTCGGGCCAGTTATCTTTTATATGTTGAAAGATTACAGGAACAGCAAGCCAGATTTGGACAAGAATGACGACCAGAAAGATCACTGTCCGTCTGAAGGAACGCAGTCTGCAAAATCTGCGAAGAATAAATACCCAGTTCATCCTAAAATCAGCAGTTCCGAAAGTTATTGAAACAGGAAGTCTGATTCTGTTATTAAATAGAAAATATCATCTCGGACGTATCGTGGAAGTCGAATTTCTTGCAAGTTTCATCTTCAGATTTACGTGACGTGGCCACCGTATTTGTTGTTGTTCCAGAAGGCACCAAATAGCTCGCAATATCAGTTAAGCCACCTCGGCTCTTCAAATCAGCTAAAGAGTTCTGTTTACAGAGGCAGCAGTATTTTGGAGGTGTAATTCATTATTGATTTGCCAATTCAAAGTCTTTTCCGTTCTTCTTTGCAAGCACGCACGGTTTGACTTACAGAAAGCAAGGGGACCCAGGCTCTGCCCTGGAAATATACCACAGGCTCCCCTCAAAATGGCGTATTATCCTCTCTTGCTTCTCGCACCAGGGAAGACCAAACTTACAAAAATTAGCGAAATATCCTTTTAAATCAAAGAAAATGTACCGTATTTACTCAAAAAATGTCTCCTTCGGATAAGCGCCTCCCCCGAATAAGCGCCCCTTCCGAAACAAAACTTTTAATAAGCGCCTACCCCGAATAAGCACCCCTTTTGAACCAAAACTTTTAAAAAGCGCACAGGTTTTATGTAAATGAGTAAAATGGCTATCATACAAGCAGTTCTAAACATGGAGCTATAGACTTTGGAAAAGAAAGAGACAAATATTTAATGGATGGAAATTTATTGAAAAAAGCCACTTCAAGTTGAAATAATGCGAAATTTGTATTTTAAATAAGTGCCTCCCTAAAATAATCGTCCCGCGTAAGAGTAAAAAATTTAATAAGCGCCGGGGCGCTTATTCGAGTAGATACGGTCCTCATTTAAACTTCGAAAAAGCGTCACCACAAAGTGCGTCATTGCTATTACAGAGTGCGTCAATGCTATTAGATAGTGCGTTAATGCTATTACAGAGTGCTTCAATGCTATTAGAGAGTGCGTCAATGCTATCACAGAATGCGTCAATGCTATTAGATAGTGCGTTAATGCTATTAGAGAGTGCGTCAATGCTATTACAGAGTGCTTCAATGCTATTAGAGAGTGCGTCAATGCTATCACAGAATGCGTCATTGCTATTACATAGTGCGTCAATGCTATTAGAGAGTGCGTCAATGCTATTACAGAGTGCGTCAATGCTATTACAGAGTGCGTCAATGCTATTAGAGAGTGCGTCAATGCTATTACAGGGTGCTTCAATGCAATTAGAGAGTGCGTCAATGCTATTACAGGGTGCTTCAATGCTATTAGAGAGTGCGTCAATGCTATCACAGAATGCGTCATTGCTATTACATAGTGCGTCAATGCTATTAGAGAGTGCTTCATTGCTATTAGAGAGTGCGTCAATGCTATTACCGAGTGCGTTAATGCTATTAGAGAATGCGTCAATGCTATTAGAGAGTGCGTCAATGCAATTAGAGAGTGCGTCAATGCTATTACAGAATGCGTCAATGCTTTTAGAGAGATAGATAGATAGTTTATTTAAAAAAGATTGCATGGCAGCTAAAACAACGCTGAATTGCGCAATATACATCGAGTAAAAAAGAAAAAAAGGAATAAAAATATAACTATATATATGTATATTACAGGTAATAGACTAAAATGCGACTATGATAAGAGGAAAGCTATATACTATAAAATGAGCGAATATGATATGTTCAGTTGGGGTTATACGTTAAATTTAGTGGTGCAACTGGATGCCATGGCCGGGATGAAAGATCGCCTAAAACGTTCGGTTCGGCAGCGCGGAATTGAGAATGTTCTGGATTGTCTAAGACTATAACTACACTGGTTCTTAGGTGGTAAGATGTTCACTAGCTTATGGTAAGGGCAGGTGAAAATAGACGAGAACAGATTAAGACAGAGTTCGCCCCGTCTGTCCTTCAAAGTCTGTAAGCCATAGCTGGCAAGGCAGTCCTTGTAGTTAGCTTGTGGTGACACAATGGACATTACTCTTTTCTGCACTCTCTCGATCTCGTCACTGAGATATGCCGGGAGGGCATTTTGGAAAACAGGCGCATTTTTGAAAGATAAAAGGCAATAATGTCCATAACAGGGAGTTGGGCTCTTTTTAACATTACAATGAAGCATAGTAGCTTATTGGCTTTTTTAATACATTCGGAGACGTGGGCGTTCCATTTGAGGTCTTCTGTTATGGTGACTCCAAGGATCTTCGCGTTCATGACAACGGGGAGCTCATGATTATCAATCACGAGGAGAGGGAAGTTGTGGGTGATCTTCTTAAAGTCAAACCTCAGCTCCTTGCACTTTTCAGCGTTAAGTTGCATTCCCCGAGATTGCGACCAGGCCTCAACAGCGGATACTGCTGATTGCACGTTTCCAGGGGAGCCTCGGGGAACAGTTCAGCAATTGTGGTGTCGTCCACATATTTCCAAGTGTGGGTGTCGGCTAGCCTAAGATCGTTTATCATAAGAAGGAACAGCCATGGGCCCAGCTTGGTACCTTGAGGCACTCCAGCGGGGACTGGACCCCACTCCGACAGGCAGTCAGAACATATTTTTACGCGCTGTTTGCGGTGCGTCAGAAAGTGGTCAATCAAATAAAAGGCCTTTCTGGAATCAAACAGAACGACCCTGACTGCCGATCCTGTGCCGTCGGTCGCCTGTGACCAGTGGTGGAGCATTGAAGTCAGCGCGAAGAGAGTGGATGATTTTGGGATGCCTCCGTACTGGTCGTGGTCCAGGATTTTAAACAAAGCAGGTCCTACGTAGGAGGAAACGACGAACTCCTCAGCAAGTTTTGAAATAGCAGGAGTCAGTGAGATAGGACGTAGGTGTTTGTTGACGTCGACTACCGGCTTCAGCTAGTGAACTGGAACGACATCGGTAAGTCTCCACGATGGGGGGAGTCTTTGATCTCTGAAACTACAGTTAAGTATCGCGGTGATTGGTTGGACCAGAATTTCAGCGTAATCCCGTAGTATCCAGTTTGGTATACTGTCTGGACTAGCAGCCTTACGAGGGTTCAGTTTGGCCAGAGCGGACAGGACAGTGGATTCAGACACAGTGAGCACGGTGGAGTCTTCAGCGTAGGCAGGGGGCGCTTGCAGTGGTAGGAACTGTTCCATAGGCTCAAGAAAGGCAGAGTTAATTGCGTTGGCAAGCTCCTGCTCATTCGACTTCTCGTTATACCCTTCAAGTTGTAGGTGGGAGAGCACGCTTTCGTGGCCTGAGGCAGGGGTCATACCAGCAACGGGTTTGACAGCACTCCACCACTGACTGGGTTTCGCGTGTCTCAGCTGGGCGACCTTGGATGTAAAGTATCTGCAGCGGAGGGTTTTCCGCTGTCGGTTGACTGTGTTCCTGTAGTGTTGGCAAGCTCCTGCTCATTCGACTTCTAGTTATACCCTTCAAGTTGTAGGTGGGAGAGCACGCTTTCGTGGCCTGAGGCAGGGGTCATACCAGCAACGCGTTTGACAGCACTCCACCACTGACTGGGTTTCGCGTGTCTCAGCTGCGCGACCTTGGATGTAAAGTATCTGCTGCGGAGGGTTTTCCGCTGTCGGTTGACTGTGTTCCTGTAGTGTAGGAGGCGCTCTGTGTCACCCGCGAGAAATGCTTTTTGGCGGAGCTTGATGAGATTTTTTAAGTCTGCAGTGACCCAAGGGGCATCATCAGCATGGATCTTGGTTTGCTTGACAGGCATGATGAGGTTAAGCCCAATGTTGATGGAATCCACCAAAAATTTAGTGCATCAATGCTATTACAGAGTGCTTCAATGCTTTAAAAGAGTGCATCAATGCTATTGCAGAGACTGGTGGCAAGGTTATGATGGTAAAAGACTGCATACGATAGGTATGTTGGGGCTACACAAATTATATAAAGGAGTATAGAGGATAAGATTATACTGACAGCCGAACGGGAAATCTTGCGTCGTCTTAGCTGGAACTTCGGGGAGCTCGATATCCACCTGGGAGCGGTGCAATCTTCTTATGATCTCGATGTTAATGGTGGCGATTGATAACACAAGAAGCAAAATTGTAACGGCGACAAAAATATTATAATAATAATTCATTCTTTTCCGATACGGCAGAGCATTAATAATCAGGCCCCAGCCATCATAACGCCTGGCAGGATCCATGATTATACAATAATGGCAAAGAGAGTGCGATGAGGCAGAGAGGTGACAACTGTACTGTTGACGACACTGCTCTTAACCGCTCCAAGAATATGATGAGCAAAGTGGCCGAAGAAACCTCTAGTGCAGTATATGCCATTATGATATATAGATTGGACACAGGAAATAACATCTTTGTAAAAGGCTTTCCTCGTTCCGTTTGCTTGATGGAGCAGGGTTATTATAGTTCTTATGGGCAATGTTATGAGCGATAGAAGGTCTGCTTGCGCTATGTTGACAACAAACAGGTGCATTCTTTTCTTTGGTACCCTCTTCGCCCACACTAACATGATAACAGCCAGGTTTAGATAAGGAAAATTCCTGGAGATTGTGTGGCATTCATCTTGAAATTCTGCACCAGTTTGTTACGTCGCACTTGAGATAGAGATCTATTACTAACAGCGAAAAAGAAAAATTCATTTTTCTCTACAGGGTGTGTTATGTACAACACCAAGTTCGAATAAGGTACAAATTTTGTAAAAATATCCTAAGAAAGAGCTTGATGAACTTCGTAGAAAACAACGTAACCTATGCGCGTTGAAAGTCTGGGCCTCAGGAGGTTTTCCTTGAAAAAATATTATGACAGGGAATGCCCGTTGATAGTCTCGATTCATGGAAAAATATAATGATTTCATTTTCCAGGGAATGCCCGTTGATAGTCTCGATTCATGGAAAAATAAAATGATTTCATTTTCCAGGGAATGCCCGCTGATAGTCTCGATTCAATGGGATATACGCTTATTATAAATGCAGGGAGATTTAACTGTTCTACTGAGCATACTGTGCAACGGTTTTTCTAAGCACATCATGGAAAAATAAAATGATTTCATTTTGTGGTTATTGCTTCAAATCGCTATTTTCCAGTTTTGTCATCTTAGTCACTTTTCGTTGACTGCCAATCAAACTAAGCAATGTAACATTTGATTAAAAGCGAGTGATACAAATTAACGATCGGATTTTAGGGAGTATGAGGAGCAGATGGATCCAACTTTCCACTGATGAGAACGTGTCATTACCAAAAATATATTTAACAATATTTTTTCATCGACATGGATTACAGGCTAGGATTTAGAACTAATTGACACCTGTTTACTGGTCAGATTGTCTAGAGAGTTCGTTAAGGTATGGGCTGTGTGTCTTCGTTTGTTTAATTGAGGCGATAGTGCTCAGCGCTTTTTTTCGTGAACAGGTCAAATGTTTTTACTAAATGCGCGCCTTGATTTCCCCCATATATATCTTGACAGTACATACTGTCGCGATCTCGTACCAGAACAATGAATACAATACACCAAAAACTGGAAATCGAGTCTGCCCTGAAGAAGTCTTATTAAAGACGAAAATTTGGCAGAGTCGATTTCCAGTTTTTGGTGTATTGACAGTACATATTATAGCCTTGGGCTGCCTGTGGCGTGGAATTGAGGGACACAGAGCGTTCGTGTCCAGTTTTAATAGGGAAATTGCAGATAAAAGTTTTTGAAAGTGTACTCAATAATTATAATTTATTAGGGATCAAATAAAGTTGCGGATAGATGAACACGACAATAATTAAGCTGTCGTCTGGTATAAGATGAGAGCTGGACAAATAAAACAGAGTGATTTATTTGCTACTGGTAATTGTATTTGCATCCGTCCAATAAAGCAGGTGTTTCTAAATTCAACCTGGCAGATTTAGCTCCCATCATTGGGCTTTAGGATAGTTAGAATAGAGGATGCTTTGCAACTTCGAAAGCTAACTAGCTGACAAGACGCCATATTTAAAATTATCCAGAAGACCCCCGGGAGGTAGCCTACTTGTAGGCTTTGATAGTTTTTCCGGCACGAAAACCCCACGGCCGCCATCTTGGATCAAAGCCTACAAGTAGGCTACCCGGGACGAGGTTGAACGCTTTTGTAAATTCGACTATCCTACAGCCCTTGGCTAAATCGATATCTGGGAATCCAGGAATGGATATTATTAATCTTGTTTTTAATAATTTATTTTGGTAAATTAGAAATATTAGGGACAAAAGCATTGCTAAGCGTCGAATCACTCAATAGACAAGGCGACGGTTATGAACCGCGTTTTGAAGAATCGTACTACGATGAGCCCGTAGGAACAGAGTTTCAAGAATGAGCAAAGACGATGGAAAAATTACAGCCAGTTCCATTAAAATACGTATATTCACCACACTAGCAATACATTCACAATTGTAAAAGATTGTCTATAATATATAGGATAGTCAATAAAATTCAATTTTTATTCCAGTACGAGTTATCGGAAGTCAAAGGTATTTTTAGCGGAATAGAGGCACCCCTTGAAGCAAAGTCCATGCGCTGCATAGCGTAAACCCCCCTTCATGGCCTATTAATAACTCAAAGCGGGCAACTAAGGAATAAACTTAAAGATTGACTATTGACGCCCTAACGCCACCTTCGAAAACACATAACAATACAAGTCATGCAAATGCAACGCATAACAATGGTTCTTTACAGTTTGTTAATCTTCATTGACCGTTATTTAATGTAGCTGTCATAAAGTATTATTATCAAGTTCTTAAAGTTCTAAAGACTTTTGATATTTTTGCTCTGATCAACATGTATTCCAAAGGAATGCTTTGTTGATTTTAAGTGACAGCTGCCGTATGAGTGTGAAGTTCCACGAGTCGTGTTTTGATAGTTTGGGTAAACGAGTTTTAATCGCTTAAAATCACTTTAGTCAATAAATGAGAAAATAGTTGCTGTTATCTGTTATCGCTTTAGTCACCGTGTAATAATCAAATGCTGTTTGCTCGAAGAGTTATACGCATTCTATTTATTATAAAAACATCTTTTGGTTATTATTCAGGTCTCATGCTAATTGTTAATACGAAAAACAGTAAATTTTGGGCTCTCAATCTTTTGCTAGAATGTGAAATCAGTCCTATATTTGTGCGAATTTATTCAAGGCCATCTCCGCTATATCTCTTGCTGTTTCAGAATCTTCTAGATATAGTACAATGTTCGCGAAGGTTTTACGGACTTCGAGCAACTGTTAGAGTTTGCAAAGTGCATTCCTCGCAAAATGTGTTTATGTTGGGCATTCGGAATTCGCGCCTTGCGCGTTCCCTAGAGGTTCACTCATGCCTATATATTTAGCTAATTACATTCGTCCTTCACTTGACCTTACCAGTTTGAATAACGCGTCGTTTTTTTCCGGGGTTGTTTTTTCCCCAGTCTTCTGCTAGTTGATACATGAACATGTTTGTATATTTTACGTTACATCTATACTTGTAATACCAATAAACTGGTACGCGTCACTCCTCACACCTTGTGTGTTGTTTATGTAGAATATACAATATAAACATTTTCTGTGTGAAGGATCGCAGAGACTAAGCACAGAATTAACTTTTTTGTTTTTCTTCCTCAAAAGACATTACACTTGAACTGAGAATGGCTTTGTTCGCTATTGTTTACTCCATTCGACATTGAAAACACATTAGTGGGCAGGGTAGGCGAATGTTCCCACCAATTAACCAAATTAGCCTCTAAGTGGACTAGAGCAGTGTTTAGTAGTACCGGGACTAATGTTTTCCAACATATCACAATGACTCCCATCAACAATAGAGCCACCTCTTTTGTGCAGCTTGGGATTTTGTGATAAGAATAGCTTTTTAGTGCAAAGAATAGCACCGGAAGCACGCTTGTTTTCACTTGTTTTGAGAGCAAGTTCATTGTGTGGGCGAAAACATTCGAACAACAGCGAAAATTCACAAAGATGTATTTCCACGCTTGAGATATTGTTCGCACTCGAAAACAAATAGCGTGAAGTGACTGGTTAAGTTTATTTCTGAGAAATAAACATTGAGTTTCCGGAAACAAACATTTGGTTATTTGTTTGTTTTGCGAGATACTATGAGCGTTATTTTAGCTGGGAAAGAAATTAGCACAACTAGTGTCCGCCGATCCGCAACATTTTCGGGGCAAATCCGTGGATCTGCAGATATTTTCTAGAACAGCATGGTTTGACAGATAAACAATAGCATCGATTGAAATTCATTTAAAATCCGAAATTCGACCATCAAAGCAGTCAAAATCCGAAATCCATGCCCAAATTGTCAACAGATCCGTAATCCGCCGTATTTCCAAAATGGGCCAATCCGCTGAAATAATCATCAAAATCCGTAATCCGTGAGCATTTCGGGGCTGAATCCGCATATCCGCGAACCTATTCACCCCCCCCCCCCCCCCCCTAATTAGACCAAACGGACCAAAATAGATAAAACCTTTGCGAATAATGGTGTAAGCGTTTAAGCAAAGCCAACAACTATGCAATGCCTGTATCATATCAATGGATAACACTTTAAGGTTTTTTTTTTGTCAGCGATAATTTTGTCAGTTTAAAAACAACGCGATAATGGTAATTTTTGGGATCCAAGCCAGAAATAACTATTCTGAAGGAGTCATTTATTACTATTATTATATGTATTTACCGTTGTTTAATACAACGTTCTGCGCTAAATAGCGATATGTAAGTAGGATCCTACAAAAACTTTTTAAATATAGGGATTAATGACCTGTCCTTACCAGATGTCCACAACAGGGGATGATTTTTGCTTTGTTCAGTAAAATATCAGGTACATAAAAACTCGTTTATAAAAAGCCTTGATTATGATTGATTAATTTACGTTGAGAATCAAAGCCACAAGTGTGTCTTTTCCATTTACAATTGTTTTGTTTGCTTTCGGTTAAGGTCGCTAGCTTTTATCGCATGTTCCTAAACACTTTCGCATAAAGCTAACTTATATTTTCATTTTTTTTTAAATCAGTGGGATTTTACACGTATATCAAATGTTTGTGAATTCTAGCTACCAGTGAGTGCAATTGAGTTTAATTGGACATCTGGAAATAAATAGAATAAATATCTTGCTTTAACGTAGCTTGGGTCCTTTCTAACGCTGCAGGCGCATTAATAGTCACTGAATTTAAACCTACATTGCGTATGTTATAGCGTTTTGAATACACTTTATGTAAAGTAAACTTTGAAAGAGTTTCTATAATCTTTGTTCAAGGAGAAACGCGAGTCCAATCGTATCTCGGTATCGTTTCCGACGCGTAAGGCATTCTCTGGCACTGAGATGCAGCCATTTCCATTCTTTGGACGACAGAAAACGCTGACATACCCTCTTGGTTCTTCGTATTAGAAGTTAAGGCAGTCGGCATATGACTCTGGTACGAATGCCAGTGATTGTCCATCGAGCTATAGGGATTAGGAGCAAGCACCGGTCGCACGCTGCAATGCATCGGTGGTAAAGAACTCAGAGGGATGTTTAGCCGAGGGGAAACGTCATAGTGCGGTTGTATCGAGTAACTGTCCCTTGCACTAAAAACTCCAGAAGAACTGCCATAATATGCTAAAGGTCCCATATACCCACGCCCGTGTGCCAGATGCCGTATATCGGGTAAACAAGCGCTAGAACCCCATGTTCTGTCCCAGTAACCAAATAAAGGCGCATCTAGCGGTAGCGGCACAAGATGTTGGCGCTTTAACGCCATGCGGTTTCTTGCTGACGGAGGATTGCGACGTTTAAGTTTTCCCGTCGTTCCGCCGATTATGACATCATCTGCACTGGGATCTAGCATCCAATAGTTCCCCTTTCCCGGGTCGTCATAATTGCGGGGAACTTTGACAAAGCATTTGTTGAGGGACAGGTTATGCCGGATTGAGTTTTGCCAGCCTTGTTTGTTGTTGCGGTAGTAAGGGAAGTTCTGCCAAAAAAGAGAAACGTGTTCATATTAACCTGTTTGGTCAGAATATCTGTAACAAAAAGGACAAAAAAGGGAGGGTCGAAAAGAGAAGAATGGTCACGTTTTTTTTTTGTCAAACTGCGATGTTGGGCATGTGTTTTTATAGGAAAAACAGCAGTATGATTGATGCTGTCGGACCTATGATAGGTCTGTCCAAAAGTAACACGACTATATTAGCGCTGAAATTCTGTGATAAAAGATCATCATTAAGAAAGTTTTGTAGTTAAACACTCGTAGTTTTTTGTCAAAAAAAAGCAAAACGGCAAGCGATATACAAGTCTAATGCATCAAGGGTTTGCCTTACAAGCGATTTATAAGTCTAAAGCACTATACGGACAAGGAAGGGATATATAAGCCTTGTGTACCACGGACTTTGCCTTATAATTTTAAGAACAAATTGTTTGTGAAAGACCACCAATGGCTGTAAAACTAAAGGCCTACATGTTTTTAATACAAACTGAATCTTTTGCTCATTGGAAAGTGCCCCACTGATATCAGAGAATTTCAGTTGGGCAAACAACATTGTTTGAATCCAAGTGTGGTAAATCCGAAACAGCATGCCTTGTTTGTGTGTGCATTGCGTTTAAAGCTTATATGGCCCCCTATTAACTTTAGTACGATGGGTAACATTTCGAATGCTACTATGATGGTTTGTAGACTTGGCTAGCTTTCTTGGTTATTCAAATAAAGTACTCGTGTCGAGATGATCATGTATTGCCTTTTCGGCGCTCATCTCCAAGTTGCGAAAGGGCTTAAATCAGTTTTTCGAAATACTGGACAATAAGTAATCGGTAATGACTGTTAAGCTGTATTTCTCAGTTTATTTTCTCAAGTTAGTGCTCAGGCCGTTTTGTGAAAACAAAGTTAATTAAACAATGACTCGAAGTGGATGTCAAAGATTGTTGACTTGATCACAGCAATTTTAGCACCGATTTTCTTGAGCATTCTGTAACATCTGGAACAAACGATTGGAGTGTTTTTTTTTTTTTTCCTTTTAAGACAACCACGGCTTTTTTAGTTTCTCTGAAACGCTGTGGTAGCGGCTATTGCGCCTTTGAATCCATATTCGGCGTGTTACATGGGATAAGAGTAGAGTAGAAAATAATAATAAGTTAGGAAAATGCTCTAAAAACTACACACTAATACAAACGAAGATTTTTTGTTATCAAAATAGAGTTTTGGATTTGGTTCTAGAAAACTCTTTGCGGAAGATAAAACCGTTGAATCCGTCTTCAAAAAGACGCAAACGATTTTTAATCGATGAGCACAAAAAACTCGCATACAAACACATGCCTCCAGTTCTCGCTTATACGACAATGATCAGGAAATTCATTGGATAGAACTAGTCAGTGACTTCTATAACTCTTCTAAAAAACGTAGATGTTCGCAACGTTTACTACTTGTGCTTTGCTTGTTTGTAGCTCTATATATCTTCTAGTTTCTTATCTAAAATGCTTTCTCGTTTTAATTTGAGTGATACGAAAAGGTAAGATACTGTATTCAACTTTTCTCAAAATGTAATTCGAAAGTCATTGAGAAGATCACGTTAATGAGTCAATCCCGTTATGTGCTATTGTTCGCTGGCTGCCCCTTAACAAAGGATCGTTGCTGTTTGTTTAAAAATTTTCTGCCGTTTTTTCTCGCACATGATGTATAGGTAACATTGGTAACACGGATTCGAGTAGCCTTAAAAGCTAGGATACAAATCAGGCGTCAACGATTCTTTCTTGTAAAAAGAAGGCCATCAATTTGTTTGCAAATGTTTTGGAATTTTCCTCTGCGCCACTCAGCTAGGGGAACGTGGGACAAAACAAATTAAGTATGCTTAGATTAATCGCAAGCGTTGCGTTTATCAAGTAATGTCACTACATAACTTTTTGGGAATTATAACATGTCAAGCTCTTCTGTTGGTTTACAAGATATTCGAACTAGCGTGTACTGATGGGCATATGTAGGGGTAAAGCTCAATTTTTCGGTGGCTCTGGGTTAATCTAAAATATCTAGAAAACAACACCAAAGATACATATCGGTTGAGATAAACAGGATGTGTTTTTCTATGGAATAAGTCATTTAACGTTATGCTCATGTTTACCTTCATGATATATTCATAGATTCCGCTTAAAGTCAATCTCTTCTCCTCAGAACCGCGGATTGCCATCATGATAAGCGCGTTGTACGAGAAAGCAGGCTTTTCTGTGTTCTTTTGCTCGTCTTTGCCAGCCTTTTCTTTTCTCTCCTTTCTTTCCTCTGCGCTTTCACCCTCTTTATTGCCTGGGTCTTTAGATGTAGTCTCGAACGCCAGCTCATTCTCGGCCTTTTCCTTACTCGTGATCTCTTTCGCTTGCTTTGCATCATCCTGAGATGCAATCATAACTGTTGTGTGTTTGAAGCCACTTGTAACTTTTTTTCAGCCTTAGTCTATTACTTTAGCTCGTGTCAACTAGTAGCGTCGATACGTTTATTGACTTTAATTCCGTGTGAAGAGAATGTGAAATCGTAAGCTAAATAGCTTCTGCTTGTTTGACCATCAAAACCCTATTGTACCTCAATTGAATTTATCCAATGGACGTCCAATAGCTCGACTATTGTCCACAGAATAATGCCTATTCCAGTGTGAGGCCTAAGTACATAATTTGGGAGTTGTGCAGTTTGTATTTAGATACTCCTTGTGAGTATATTTTGACTTGAACAATGACATGCTAAACGCTTAGCCAACAGGGGGCTTGGGTTGTCGGTGGAGCTCCACCTCTCATCGTTCGCTTTGTAAGCAAACAATAAGTTAAGGGATAAAGACGAGGGGAGACATGTTTTCTATTCAGATGCGGATTATTTAATTGATAATGGCATACTTTAAAGAATTCGTGTCTTTTGCGAAAATCTTGATTAGTTATATCGCCATCCAAAAACAAGTGTCCTTCTTTTAAAACACCATAAAACTAATAACTAATAACCAACTAATCAAGCGGAGAAGATATGTTTTTTTCTCAATCACAGCGGCACGCCTTGTTTTGATTTACCTCATTCTAAAGCATTAAGGTCTTTGCCCTTTAGCTTAGCTTTGGTTTTGTTTTATGTGATGATTGTATTGGAAATACAATGTATTGGAGGCCATTTTCTCGGCATCGACTTCTTTGAGAGTATTATTGACATTAATCATCACCACTCATGTGCAAGGGTTTAAAAGTTTAGTGAGTCTTAGGAGTTATAAACATGTCCTCGTGCCTTCATTTAATGGCTGTTCAAACAAATTGTGAGCATTGTGAAAGACAAACAGATTATATTGGGGTTCAAGGTTAGCACAATTTATGTAGTTTCCTATGCAGAAGACTTTATAAAGCAACATTTCCTTTAGTCCCTTTAATCCACAATCTCTTTGGCATTTTTAACAATATCGAAGTTTGTAGACCAATAAGAAGAAATGTTTTTGGGTGACTATTTTGTATTTTCGTTTGTAATTATACAAAGGAAAGCCAGAATGTAGAGTCCCGTAGAGTTTGTTTGTTTGTTTTCCCCCATCTCGTCATGTCAGCGCCCCCATAAATATCGTGATGTTCCCTCTTGCCGTGTGCGACCCTCACGGCGAGCTACCACCCCCCCCCCCCCCACCCCCCCGTGAATAAGCCGATGGCTCAGTGTTGCTACAGGGCAGTGGTAAATCATCGTTATAAGCCCGAGTTTCTATACAATCAAGGTGAGCTCAAGTTTAGATGTCCGACTTAGCGTCAAAGTGAGCCCTACCATGTGGTCCAACAATCTCGCTCCGTCGCCGAACAAAGAACTTTTTCCACTGGCTAAAAAGATCGTAGGCTTTGGGAATATGCATTCTTATCTCAGTTTGTTAGCTACCGATAAAGCTTGTGTGGGAGGCAAAGTGAGGCAAAGTGTGTGTATTATTATTAAAGGATTGGTTCTCATTAGAGCACGTGCGCGACAATCGTGTAAGAGATCACTTGACTTTAATGCGCTTAAACGATTCTCACTTGCGCTGTGCTTGTATCTAAGTAACAAATAATCATCAGCACTCCCGCTGAGAGTGGTCCAGCCTCACGGTTTATTAGGTTTCCCTTGTTCCATACGTTTCCCTTGAGGAGCCATCTTTTCAAACTGCCCTATGCTAAACTAGTTGGGAATGTAATAAAGCAGTAGCCCCCTCCCCCTCTTAAGTCAGAGCACAGAGTCGCCCCAAGGGAAGATATGGGTTTTGATAGTCTGGATGACACGGAAGCCATTTAGTAGTAATAAAAAAAGGTAGGCACAGTACCCAATAAACTGATATTAACCCAACTAATATTAAACCAATAAACTAATATTAACCCAACTAATATTAAACCAATAAACTGATATTAAAAGCGCCAGGATTGATTATTTGAGGGCAATATTGAGTCATGATAAAGAGATTAACGTTTTCAAAAAAGCGATTACATGAAAACGCGACGACGATTGCAAGTTACAAAACGCTGGGACTGCAGCGTTTGGACAATGCGAAAGATGTGTGTGTGTGTGTATAGCCGACGCGCAAGTAAAGCGAGAAGAGACCATAGATGAAAAAGGTACGCTTTGCATCATCTTTTTTTTCAGTCTTTTATTTTGTAATTTATTGTAGAAAACACACAATTGGCAACAAAATATCGTGCGTAGAGGGACAGACAGGATCAACTTTATGGAAAACGAGCTATATTGAAGTTGACGGTCGCTATCGGTCTAAAAAGTTCATTCCAACGCGATTCTCGCGGCCGAAAGAGAGAGCACACACAAGCTTTTAAAAAGTTTTAGCGTCCTTTGTACTTCTTTACTTATCTAAACAACGTCTTCCCAGTCTTTCTTAACATTCTCGGGCACATAGAAATTCCCATTGTTATATTTTACAGACATTGCTATTAAGCACATAAAAAATGCGTTTCTGGTCGCTGCCCGCGTCCAGAATTTGTGCTGCGTGCAACTTTTCCCTGTAAAACCTCTAGACTCATGCGAGTTTCGACAATTAGAAAAGGCGAAAGACATCCAATCACGCCATACATTGAGAGTTGTGTTCGGGAAACCCTTTCACCGCTGCATCAAAAAGTGTCACAATAGTGACAATGATAGAAGGAATAATTTCTCTCCACGTGAAAAGCCTAATTTTGGGATTAGCTGATTAGAGGATAATAGAAATGAAAAAAACGCCTGCCTGCCAACATGTCCCGAGGCATCTTAACCAGAAACGAACGATTTGTTTTATGTGGCCTTTAAAGGTTTTATCATCCAATGATCTAACTAAAATATTTGTAGAGTACGTCAGAGGCACGTGTAAAGGTACCAGCTGGGTAGTGCACTGCGTCAAACCGCTTGTGTGGGAGGCCTGTGCCGTTTGGGTGCGCATTGCTCATCGGGAAGACATCAAGTATGTCGATACCGGCGTTGCACATGGCGTTTGTGGCATAGGCATTGTACAGAAGAACTCTCTGAGGTGAAAAATAACATATTTTTGTATTAAGATTTACCTAAGGGCTCGAGTGACTGATGTCGATGAGACTGAGTTCTAGATCCATTGTTTCTAGCGAGCTTGTAAAAAAAGAGAAGATACCAGACGATAACAATAGATAGCAAGTGCGTGTCCAGAGGGGTGGGGTGGGAAGGAGGTGGGGGGGGGGAGGGGGGCCAAGGGATCCTACCCCCACATTACTCATTGCAGACGTGGGTACCCGACGAATAATAGATTGAGTTGACTTCTTGAATTGTTAAGGTGATCAAGTTATGATTTTTTCTGTATTTGAAAAGAGAAAGCTTGGATCTAGATGGGTCTCTATTTATCGGGGCTCAGGAATGGCTCAGAATGCGAGAAAATTAATTGCCATTTTCAAGCAATTCTGAGGTCAGTGAATTACTGCGGCTGGACCTCACACTATACATTTTATCTGGACACGCCTCTGGGAATAATAACAACGGATGGCTTCCTGTATCACAGGGTGTCCAATTATGACATGCGATTGTAGGATAATATAATGAGCAGAGCAAAACGAAATGTGGTCTGGTCACCGCCGTAAGATTAGAATTTGAATTTCCCTTTTATCGTTGTTAATAAACATTAAAATATCATTTTCTTACCGCGGGGTAATACGAATGGGACTAGGAATTGTTCTTAATAGGGAAAAAGAAGTCTAACAATTCTTATAAAAAGGTCTTTACATTTAAGTGACAGGCGCGTACCAAGGATTGAGGTGGGGGGGGGGGGGGTGTGCAGTCATAGGTATCATATGGAAAAAGCATAGTATTTCAAGATTCCTTAACAAGAAATGGCCCACGTTTTGGCCGCCAAAGAGAGAGGGGGGGATGCGCAGGGGAAATGGTGCGCAGTCATAGGTATCATATGGAAAAATCATAGTATTTGAAGATTCCTCAATAAGAAATGACCCACGTTTTTGCCGCCAAAGAGAGGGGGAGGGGATGGCCGCGCGCACCCTGCGCACTCCCTTTGTATGCGCCTGCAGAGTCGTTGGCCTCACCTGATAGGTCAGGAAGCGGATGACTTTAGCGTGGATGGCTCCTTTACGGGGGTCACCATACCTCTCCCTGTTGATCGCAGTCGTCGTCTTCCATACCACCTGACCACGGAAACCCCTCCCCACCTCCCCTACCTCTCCCGTCTCCTCCCCCCTGAGTAACCCTATGACTCTGTCAATCATCTCCTGGTATTTGGTGAAGTTGATGTTCTGCACGTAGTGCAGACCGAGGTTAAGGACGAGTACGCTGTGGGGGTTATCCCGCATTTGAGTCGAGTTCAACACCAGGCTTATCTCGTGGAGAATTCGATCGATGCTAAAGTCGAGGTTATCGTTGAGGATTTTCCCGATTGTCTGATTGGCTCCTGGGAGGTTGTAGACCCAGTTATATGTACGGTTACAGTGCTTGAAGAGTTTAGTGCACAATGGGTGACGTAAGATGGACCGGTGGAAGAAATCCCCCACAGAGTCACCATAGATCCATAGTGTGCCTTTGCTCGCATCAAAGTCTTGACGCTGTCGCTCCAGGACACCTGTAATGACAACCAAGTATGTTGATAATTATGATGATGATTATTACGATGATGATGATGATGATAATTATAATGATGATGATGACGGTTATTGTGGTGGTGGTCTCGCTGCTGCTGATAATGATGGCGACGGTGGTGTTGATGATGATGATGATGATGATGATGATGATGAT